>NW_025999915.1:13221-152763 GCF_001458135.2 Marmota marmota marmota | reverse complement strand
CCCCCCCCCCCCCTTTTATAAACTACATGTGACTACATGATTACATTTGGGCGCCACCTGAATGGTCCATGATATTCTTTCCATCAGAAGATTCTTAATCACAGCTGCAAAGTCTCTTTTGTCATATGAGGGAATTTTCCAGGGATTAGGACCTAGATGTGTTTGGGGACCTTGTTCTATGGACCACAGCTATATGAATGGGATGTTATACAAAGGGATGCTTCATGTTCTTGTCACAGTCCCTTATATAGGTACACCTTCCCACTCCTGTGTACTCTGAAACACTCATTTCCTCCTTGTTCTCGGGGTTTACACCCGCTGCTCAGGGGAATCATGGGGACTGTTTGAGAACATTAGCATTCTCCAGCTGGGGAAATGAGTTTGGTAAACATCTGTGAACCGTGTTGGAACAGACAGGTCCTGTGCCCACAGTGCACCTGGCCTGCTCCAGTGCATGTGCAGACTTCCTGGCTGATTGAGCCCTTTCTTTCCTCTTGTCCTCTTGCCTGATTCCTTCCAGGCTCTTCCTGAAGTTCATGACTTCTCCAAGTGTATTGGAAAGACTCAGTCTGACTGCTCCTCAGCTGCAATCAATTCACCTTGGTGAACTTCCTGATCCCTGTTGAAAATGGAAAATTGTGAATAGGGATCACTGAAGTCCTGCTGCGCTATATAACATTTTGTGATTCTGTGATTCCAACTGGCCTAAAGACACCTGCACCCCACTCACTTCTGACTGGTTAACTGTGTTCCTGCCCTTGACCTTGCCAGGGCTGCCAGGGCATTGCCAAATGTGCTTCTGGAACAGCTCCAGACTCCCCTGAGCTCTGAGTGTGTGGAGGTGGACATGGGCAGGCACCACTGACCAGAGATGAGGAAGAGTTGTGAGCACATGGGCCAAGGGCCCTTGCCTGTGACAGCAGAGGCCCTTAACATGACCTTAGATTTGGGCTTTGTCACATGCATAGGTTCCCTAGAAGAATTGAGGATTAAATGGTGCCCTGCTGAGCATACCTGAGCGAGCACCCTCATCTGTTGGGGGAGACGGGTGGGTATTTGATTCAGAGGAGAGAAAGGTCTCAAGTGGCTTTACCTCCCAAATTTATTTTAAGGCTTCAGTTACCCTAAAATGGGGAACTTCCCCACATCATAAAGACTGAATATATTGTCTTTGTAACCTTTGTGAGTGAATTTGTAATTTTAAATGATTTTCAAATTAAATGATACAATAAGCTCTTATAACACACCAAAGAATACAGACGTGGAAGCCAAAGTCAATCACCCTTTCTCTTACCCTATCCAGGAGGTGCATGTGTCCCGCCCACACTTTGCCCATGCACACAAAGAAGTGTGCAGATACAGGTCTTCACACAACAGGATCATAGTATTAAATTTTACTCTTCTTCTTCATTTAATATTAGGACATAAAATAATCTTGAGACCCCCCAAAGACCTTCAGAGTTCTGTGTGCATCTGTTTGCTTATTGCACCACGGCAGCAGTGGAGTTAACGGGAGGGAAAGTGCAGTTGACCTGTGAGCCTGGGTTCATGTGATACTGATCTGAAATCCATTGTTCCAGGCTCGCCATCATGGATCCTCTGTTGGAAGCAAACGGCACCTTTGCCTTAAACCTTCTGAAAACGCTGGGTGAAGACAGTTCAAGAAATGTGTTTTACTCACCCATCAGCATCTCCTCGGCCCTGGCCATGGTCCTCATGGGGGCAAAGGGAACCACCGCAGTCCAGATGGCTCAGGTACCTGGTGTCCTTTGGGAGTAATAGTAAATGCTGGTAGTTGTCAGTTCAAATCCCAAAGGGATTGCTGTGGATGGACATCAGAGGGTATCAGAGGGGTGTGGATGGAGAGTTGACAAGAAGCACATGCTACCCCTGCTGAGCACCCCTGTGAGCACATTGCAGTCCCTGAACTGTAGCAATTTCCAAATCCAGCCAGGTGTGTGTGCCAGGCTCCTCTGCCCTCAGGGTGGGAATATCCTTGATTGGCTCCACCTGTGTTTCCTGGGAAGCATTCCTTGTCCTCCACATGTCAGGCCATGGCACTCCCCTGTACATTCTGGACTTAGCGCTTGGCAACTCCCATCCTTTTCCAGAAGAAATGGGTCATGTTTCATGTTTATTTCTCTCAGCCTTTCTCCTGCCAAAAGAGAGTTGGGGACCCAAGGGTACCCCTTCACTTTGAACTGTCTCATGTTTTAGTTTCAATATTTCATAATTCCTTTAAAACCATTGTAGGATTTCTGTGTTTCAAGTTATAGCCTGCTGCACTGGACCAAGCCACATGCAGAAGCTTATTTGAGCAAGACTGTGTCAGGTTGGAAGTAAGGGTGCTGTGGGGCAATGTCCTTGAGTTGCTAAGAAGCCCCGTTGTCTACAGGTCTATGAGATGCTGCCTTTTTTGTCCCAAGGTTTTTACAAAGTGGATCTTGACCTTGCTCCTGAGGCCATGGATTGGAGCTCTACCTTGAGGCCATTTCTTAGGTTGAGAATTATGTTGTCAACTGGAGAGGAGAAGAGATAAGAAACACCTTTATGTTCTACTCATTAAGAACTGGGTTAGAAATAGTTCCTTTAAATTCTGCTTGAAAATGCATTAATTCTTTCTTTAGATCATCTCTCTCTTCCCACACTCTAAGTTAGGCAGCTAAAAGGAAGATACACACTTCCCGCACATCTTAGGCAGATGTGGGAGTTGGGAAAGCATCCTATCTTACCTCTTGCTACAGGTGAACATCTGCACTTCTCTGGCCAGTGCCTACCTTATCACCTACCTTACCTCTTTTTGCAGACTATGGTAGTAATTTCATCCCTGTCCTTCCAGCCTCTGTCAACTGCCCATGTCCAAAGCCAGCATCAAGTGGTTTATTTTTGTTATGACGGAACACTTCTGCATTGCTGCACATGTTATCTATTGCTGCAAAACAAACCATCCCCCAACTTAGTGGCTTGAAATAATAATGGTGGATTATTTCTCAGATCCAGTGGCCTCAGAGGCAGTTCTTATGCTCTCCGTGATGACAGCTGGGGCCATTCATGCTACTGTTTAAATAGACAGCTGGATTGCAGGGTCCAAGGAGGTTTTCTCTCACATGTGGGGTCTTGGTGATGGGTATTGGCTGGGGCTTTGGGTCTCTTCCCAGTAACTCAGCCTATGTGGTAGCAAATCCTCCAGGGGGATTCCTTGGACTTTCTTCCATCATGACAGTGGGTGCAAGAGAGTGAATGTGACAGCTACAAAGCTTTTTAAGGCTCAGGCCTGGACAGTATTGCTTGTGCTGAATTCTGTTGGTCAGAGCCTTCACAGACCTAAAGGCAGGGAGAGACTGCACCTTACAATTTTCTGGAGCATCCTGTGTTTGCAGAGATGGGAGGTCTAGTAGTACCTCTGTCTCCAGCTAGGCTCTAGATACAAAGAGCCTGGGTTGTGGAGAGACATTTATCCTCAGAACAATACTGACAGGGTACAGAAAGGGATCCTGGGAGGGACACTGGAGAGTGAGCTTTCAAGATACTTTTTGTCTCTAGTTGGATGGTGGTTTGAATCTGCACAGTTCTTAGGCCAAGTTTAGTATAGTTTGCTTGTTCCCTGTAGTCAGGGCCTACTGCAATGGTGTATTTTAGTTGTGTTTCTGATTTCAGGTACTTTCTTTAAATAAAAGCAGCAGCAGTGGAGGTGGAGATGTCCACAGGGGCTTCCAGTCCCTTCTCACTGAAGTGAACAAGACGAACACATGGTACTTGCTTAGAACAGCCAACAGGCTTTTTGGAGAAAAGTCTTATGATTTCCTCTCAGTAAGTCATACTCGCTGCTTTTGTTGAAGCAAGGTGGTGGGGAGGAGGGGAACTCGTGGTGCAGCTGAAAGAGCCTGGGCTGTGAATTTACTCAGGTTTCTGGTTACTCATGTATTTGTTCACACCTTTTCATTTAAAAAATCACAAAACTACTCAAGTCACAGGTGAGTACATTTTTGTGCAGAATGCAATAGGGCCAGCAAAGAGCCACATCAATCTCTTTCCCACAACCCATCATCCCTCCCAGAATAAGAGCTTTCATAGATTTGACATGTGTCCTCCTGCACATCTTGTTTTGTAGTAATTTTCTCTGCATTATGCCTTTATCCAAAACACGTTGTTTTGAAATACATTTCTCTTGTTCTTCCCATCTCAGTGTATGTGGATCTACTTCAGTGTTGTTATCATGATCATCATCATCACCATTATGTGGCACTGGGGATTGAATCCAGGACCTCAAATATAAATAAGCATGAGCTCTACCACTGAGTGCTTCCCCAGCCCTAGATCACTATTATGAACCATCATCTGATAATTCTAAGTTGGACACATTGTAACATAGAAGGATATTTGCTCATGGATGGGCTTTAGGTCATACCCAGTCTGGGCTGTTACAGACAGTGTTATTTACTGTGACTTTTGTGCGTGCGTGTGTGTGTGTGTGTGTGTGTGCTGCTCCCAGGTAGATTTGTGGAGAGAGGAAGGAAATAGAGCTTTGAAATTTTAATATATAATATATTATTCAATGTCTCTCCAAAGTGATGTATCTGTTCCTTTCAGGGATATAAGCACAATGTTGGTTTCCATCTACCATGATCAACACTGCATGTAGCTTTTGAATCTTGATTACTTATGAGATTGAATTTAAGCTCTTTGAGCATGGACAATCTGAGTATCCATAATCCCAAAATCCACAATTAGAAAGTGCCAAAATGTAAAATATTTCAGCACATGTACATTTTGGAATATTCAACCTGTATATGTTTTCTCTATGTTGTTTATTTACATATTCTGTGCACATTTTTCTCTTGATCTGTATTCCCTTTTCTTATTGATTTATAAGAGTTTTTGTATGTGTGAGATTTCACATCTTTTCTATGATTTTTTTTCTCATTTTTGAA
Source organism: Marmota marmota marmota (assembly GCF_001458135.2). Taxonomy (NCBI): domain Eukaryota; kingdom Metazoa; phylum Chordata; class Mammalia; order Rodentia; family Sciuridae; genus Marmota; species Marmota marmota. The sequence goes on along the minus strand of NW_025999915.1, from coordinate 147,832 downwards.
ACGTGTTTTAAACTACATTAATTGTTTTAAAAGGAAGTGATATAAAATGAACATAAACAAGCATAGGTTCAAATATTGATAACAACTATATATCATAGTATGATTTTTTATAATCTGTTTTACTTATTTAATTAGTATTAGCTACTTTATAGGTATCATCACTCTCTTTAAGCCTTTTATATGAACAGAAATTCCAACACACTCACATGATTGGCTGATTTAATTTTCTTTCATTTTTTTGGGTGGATATTTTAAGAAAACTAATGATATTTAAAAATTTATATTAGTATACAAAATAAGGATATTAGAAATATTTGTCATTCATTATTTTAAACTTCCAAAAATTGAATACCAACCATGATGTAAAATTACATATTCCTTGAGTTTGATTATTCATTGTTTGTATAATAGTAACTTGAATAGCAGGTAGTTATTTCCTAGGGTGATTAAAAGTTATAAAAATCACCCACAAGTGTGGCAAGTTATCAATATTTGAGTGGCCAGTTTGCTTTCAGACTATTTTCTTAGATTGAAAGATTTAAAAATTTTCAGAAACAGGACAGTGAAATTGGTAAAGCAAGAACTATGTGAGAATGAAATGGAATGATACAGGAAGTTCTCCTTTTAAATTCCCACAATATGTTGAGAATTCAGTAACATTGGATAAAGTAGTAATAATGAAAGTAATTCAGCTGGGCCTCAAAGTAACTCTGGGAGCTTTATACAGCCAGTGCCGTCCCATTTATGGGGCAAACGAAGAGGCAGAGACACTAATTAACCTTTTTAAGGCCACCCAGCTAATAAATCAAAGAACTTGTGTTCCTAACACCTGTGTCTGTGCAATACTGAAGGAGAAATGTGAAATCTTTCCTTATAAATAAATAGAAATCAAATATGGAGCCATAAACTGTTCAAAAGGAAGATTAGGAAATAATTTCATAGTGCATTGCCAATGTAATGGGTTGTAAGCACACTCATATTCCACAAATTTTCTATTTTAACATGGTAGAATGTATGTGTTCATCAATGTCATTATTATTTCATAGGATATGTTAGTAAAACCCTTTGAACTTCTTTTTCCTTTCGTTTTTGTGATGCTGAGGATTGAACCAAGGGCTTTTCCCATGCTGAGCAAATGCTTTACCACTGAGCCGAATCATAGCCCTGGTCATTTTTTTGAGAATTGCTTACTACCCCAAACTGAGATGTTCAGCAGCACTGGCAATCTCTAGACACATGTAATTAATCAAAATAAAATAAAAGAGAATATTCAGTTCTGCAGCTGCACTGACATGATCTCAGATGCTCTGTAGTCACCTGTGATACCATTTTTGATGGTGCTCATTTTTCTGTTATCACAGGAAGTTGTGGTGGCAGGATAGTGCAGAATGGCTCATTTTCCTATGTTCTTCTTTCTGTGTTCAGTGTCCCTTATTCCAGAGTGCAGAGGAGTGCTAGCTCTTGCTGGATTAACTTTCTCTCCACAGTTATTGCAGCTCAGCTTCCTCCCAGTTACCTCTTGAGGCTCAGCAGCTCCCATAAAGATCCAGCCATTCATGAAATTTATTTGGTACTCAGGACATTAAAGATGGCCCAAAACTGAGAAGGTGAATTTTAGGTTCATTCTACGTATTAATTTGTAAATTATCTCTAAATCAGCATATTATTGAGTTTCTGCTTTGGTAGATTAATGAAGTACACTTGTTAATTACTTAGGAACCGTGCAATTATGTTGTTCTGCCTTAGTCTTTTAAAGATTCCTGCCAGAAATTCTACCAAGCAGAGATGGAAGAGCTTGACTTTCTGAATGCTACAGAGGAGTCCAGAAAACACGTAAACACCTGGGTAGCTAAAAAGACAGAAGGTAAAAACATAGTTTTTATTTGTTGTTTCTGTTGATGGTGGGGTTGTAGTTGCTTTGTTAGTTCCTTTGTTTGCAGTGCGGGGGATCCAACCCAGGGCCTTGGGCATGCTGAGCAGATGCTCTACCGCTGAGCTACAGTCCCAGCCTGTTGTTCTGTTTTTAATAGTATTTACATCAGTCTTATTGTCAGTTCCTTCATAAAATTGTCATATATGAACAGGAATGATGTTTTTGTTCTCAAATAATTGCAGGCTTTAAAAATCTGCTTCTGAAATACTGTCAGTGGATGACATTTTCTCTAGGTCTTCCCTGCTCTTCTCAGTGTATCCATGATGTTTCCCCTAGTCAGCACCCCTCTTCCAGAACAATCCACACTGTAATGTCTTTGCTGTTGTTTGGTCTTTCTTTTCACCAATCGAATAAAGAAAAATTCACCTGACAGGTCCCAGCTGTGTCCTCTCCAGTGTGAGCTCATGCACCCCAGTTTTCATGCATTGTTGCAAGTTGCTTGGTGGTATCCTCATGGACCTGTGGTTTTTAATGTAAACAGTGTGCTTTGTTTTTTCTTTCTTTTTTTTTTTTTTCAATTTTGGTACCAGGGATTCAAATCAGAGGGACTTATATAGCAAGCCACATCCTTAAATAATGTAATGGGATATTTGTCCTAAATAAATATTTTATTTAGAGACAAGGTCTTGTGAAGATGCTTAGGGCCTCAGTTGCTAAGGCTGACTTAGAATTTACAATCCTCCTGCCTCAGTCTCCCAAGCCTCTGTGATTACAGGCATGTACCACCATGTCTGGCTAAACCATGCTTTACATTTATAAAGAGCATCTTTTTAAAATCTTAAATATTTTTAGCTGATAATAACAAAATCATGTATATTGTACAAAAATAATATTGTTCGATATGCTGGACTAGAAATAATAACAAAACTATACATGATGCTCCAATGCATATATATTGTGTGTACTGTTTAAATCAGGGTGAACATATCAGCACCTCAAACATTTAAGTTTAAATTTATAATCACTCCTTGTAACAGTATTTTAAGTTCTTTAGTTTGTAGGCACCAATCATTTCTTTTTATCTCTTGTGGTATGAATTCACTTACTAATATCTACTTTTTCCTTTTACGTTTTATTCAAATGATGGTATTTTTCTTCCTAGAACATGTATTTCAATGCCAGGGATATTGCTTTGTTTTGATGACAAATATCTATTTATATTATTTGGGGAATATGTGATCCTTTATCTCTGTGCTTGACCATTTGAGGAGGTGGGCCCTTCTCCGTATCATCACTGATGCACCCATCAGCAAACTCTTAGCTAACTGGTTCTTTAATTTTTCCTTTCAGATAAAATTACAGAGTTGCTGTCTCCAGGTTCATTGAATAAAAACACTAAACTGGTTCTCGTGAATGCCATCTACTTCAAAGGAAACTGGGATAAAAAGTTTGACAAAAAGCTCACCAAGGAGAGACCATTTAAAGTCAGCAAGGTGAATGTTGCATAGTAACAAAGGAGATTCCCAGACACAGGGCCTGTGTTTGCGGTGGTTTCTAGATCATGAAGGCCACCACATGCAGCCTATGCCTTTCATGGCGTAGGACAGCCCTGCAGCAAGGAATCCCCATGCCTTGGGGCCTTTCTCTCATGAGCTTCCTCCTTTTGTATGTCACCAAGGGTTCTGTCCGGAGGACCTGCCTTACTATCACCTGCCCTACTTTCTCTGGTGTGTTAATCTACAGGGCAAATCTGATGGTGTAGCTCTCAGGCTAACTTTAGTTCTTTCTTGGCTTCTCATAACTTTTCAGATAAAGGTCAAACTCCAAATTTGGTGTCTGAGGGTCCTCGCGGACCTGGATCCCCCCCATTCTCTTCAGTACCTTCACACTCCTTTCTTAACTGCTGTGTCCCTTCTGGAAGCCCCACCTGGTATCTGCCCCTGTATCTAAGCTGTCACTATGCCCCCTGCTGGTCTGTACAAGACATAGCAGTGGTTGAAGGACTTTTCACTTTTGTTGAAAAGTGTTTGACCTGTATGTAGCTGGAAGTTATCCAGTAGTTATGATAACTGGTGCTCAGGAAATACTGAACCAATCACTGATCTTCAGTCTTCTTTTGTTTGTAAGGATAACACCAGTACATATTTTTGTTTAAAAACAAGCAAAAGGATACATACACAGAATTAGACCCTTGAGTTTAACCACCTTCAGCTTGGAAGGTGTTTGCTGATGGCCTGGTGTCTTTCTCTCACAGAATCCATTTTTTAAAAAGACTTTTTAATTATAGAGATTTTTTTTTGACATGCTGCAAAGCACACAGGGTGGACTAATGTGTTCTTGATCACTGACCGTTCCTCATCCACTTGGATCTGAACCTTCAGTTTTTCAAGACATACATTTTGTGTTGAGATTTATTCTGAAATGAACTGTCCTTTCCACAAATATGATTTTTTTTCTCCTTGAAATTCATCTTTAACAAGATGTATGTTAGGGCTTCATTCAACTGTAAGCAACGGAAACCCCAGATCTCTGCAGTTTAGCTCACAGCTCATCTCACCACCCAGGAGGCCCTGAGGGGAGGAGAACCCAGGGCTGATGTGGCACTGGGGTGAGGCTCTTGGGAACCAGCTCTCCCTGCTCTGCCACCTCAGCCTGTGGCCTCTTCCTCGTGCTCACAGGAGGGCTCAGATACTGCCTCCACTGTCCAGGCAGGATGGAGCAGGAAGGACAGATGATGGAGAGCAAAAGGCCTTCTTTGGAGGTTCTGCCATTGTATTCAGAGGGAAACCAGAACTGCTCTCACGTGGCTTCTGCTCGATACAGAGCAGTGAAGCAGTTTACCTTGCTTTCTGCAGTAGAGGGAGAGGGTGGAGCTGCAGCAGGGGTTGACTGTACCAGCCCACGGAGTGTGTGGCAGGGGTGTCTCCAGGGGCATGGATTTTGAGTTGATAAGGATTTTCATTTGGATTCCTCATTTCTAAAGGAGATTAAGCTTACTAACATAATTATATATTTAGTGAGTCATTAAATTACCAAGATTGGATTCTTTTCTATTATAAGATTGGAGACCTTGGGTCCTGGAGGGGAATGCGGAGAAATTGAATAAGGTGGGGTCAGCACCCTGAGGCCTGTGGGCCAAAGCCGGCCCATATCAAGTTTATCAGATAAAGTTTTGTTGGTGCACACACATACTTATTTGTTTATATGTATCACAACAGTAGAATAGAGTAGTTATGATAGGAATTGTCTGTAGCACAAACGCCACAATATTTACTGTCCGCCCATTTATGGAAAAAGTGTGCCAAGTTCTGGCCAAGGACATGTCTGAGGAGCCAAGGGCAGGTGACTGTTGTGGCTGAGGTCTAGTTCAGGCAAGCTCGACAAGGTGGAGACAGAAAGTGACAACAGATATGTCTTTGGTTTACTCCATTTGATCTGGAATGATGTGCTGTGCCAGAGAACTAGGGAGCTCCCTCAGCTGTGCCTGTTGCATGGAATTAAAAAAATTTCAGAGTATCTGCTGGTATCAAACTGTGGAGTACTTATGAATTAAGCAGCATTGTAGGGTAGGATGTGGTCACTGTCCTCTGTCTTTTTCTCATGGTCTGAGGATGGCCCTTTGCTATTTCTGCTCATCAGTTTTTTATTCCTTTATTCAGCTGATGTTAATTGAGTGCCTACTGTGTGCCAGGTATTGACTAGCTGAACATGTCTGCCCCATGAAACTTACATTTTCTTGAGTGAAAGACCAGAATCTTAAATAAGACATTAGTAGTTATTAGGCAGTGGTAAGTGCTGCAGATACACAAAGGAAGCAAACAGGAAGCTGTGGTTGGGGGTACAGTTGCAGGTCAGGTCTATCAAGGAAGCATTCACTGAGAGGGTGATACTTGAGTAAAGACCAGGAAGAGGCAAAGGCTACACTCTCTGGGTTGTAGGGATGAGTGGACAGAGGAGGGATAGAATGACCCTGATTTTCTATAGAGACCCCTGTGAGTGTAGGAACCAGCAGAGGGAGAGTAGTAGGAGGTGAGGAGAGACAAGGAATGGGAGATGAGCTGTTGTTGTGATTATAGGATGTACTGAGCACTTCAGATCTTGCTCCTAGGAGAGGGGGTGTCATGGAAGGGTGTCCAGTCATAGGGGTGTGATCTGACTTACATTTCACTGGGATCCCTCTGAGGTCATCTCTGTATTCCAGGGATAGGGTGATGGCAGTGGAAGAAAGAACAACAGATGAGGTTTTGGTTGTATTTCAAAGGTAGAGCCACCATAATTTGCTAAGGAGTGAGATGCAGAGTGTAAGAGAAAGACATGAGCAAGGACACACCATGGCTTTTGACAACTGGATGCACGGTGTCACTGCCCACTGTGATGAGCAGAGGTGTAGGTGGAGCAGGAAGGGGATATAAGGAGCCCACAGTCATGTGTGACACTAGGACTTTCTTTTGGTCTAAGTGTGGGTGTCAAGCAGCCAGTATAACACATGAGCCTGGAGTCCAGGGGAGAGGTCCCAGCTAGAACTGTAAATTTGTGGATTAAGTTCAAAGTCATGAGACTAGGTGAAGTCACCAAGAAACATGTTGGGTGTGAGTGTGGGCACCTTGGTGTTGGGAGGTTTGTTAGCATTCTCTCAGTGTGCCAAATAATGAGATAATCCACTTAAAAAGGGACAGATTCATCTGAGCTCAAAATTTAAGTTTCCCATCCATGATGAGGCAGACCCTTTGCTCTTAGGCATGGGGGTGGTGGATGGCAAAGTTGGGAGCAGTTGATCAAGAAAAACTGGTCAGCTCAGTCAGGAAATGAAGGAGAGAGGAAGGGCTTGGGTCTCAGAGTCCCCTCCAAGGACTTGCCTGAATGACCTAACTTCTACTAGGCCCCACCTCCCAATAGCTCCACACTGTAGATAAAACCTTTAACACACTGGCCTCTGGGGACACTTGGTGTCTAACCATAACAGGGGTTTAGGAGGAACCTCATTGCCGTGTTCTAGAAGCTGGGTCAAGAGTGTTCCTGCGGCCCACAGGGGCTACCTCTGTGGAGTTAGTCCACTGTGCCAGCTGGGTCATGTTTCTACTTAACAGTTGTCCACTTCCTTACAGAATGAGGAGAAGCCTGTGCAAATGATGTTTAAGGAGTCTACTTTTAAAATGACCTATATACGGGAAATATGCACCAAGATTCTGGTCCTTCCCTATGTCAGCGAGGAGCTGAATATGATCATCATGCTGCCCGATGAGCACATTGACTTGAAAACGGTAAGGAGCACTAAGCCATAACGAGGCCGTGATGGCAGGGGAAGGGCATTGGGTTTCTGGTGTAGCTGCTTTCCCCCGTTCCCAGTTAGCTTTTTATTTTATTTTATTTTTTGTGTCTGTCCTGGGGATGGAACCCAGGGCCTTGCAGATACTAGGAAAGCTCTCCTGCTGAGCTGTCCCTGAGCTCTGTCTAGTTACCTTGGTTACCACTAGCACCACCTCTGGCCATGGTGAGGCTTGCAATCACAATGTGGAGCATCTCCATTATCGCACGTGGCCCTGTGTGACAGCATGTGCTCTGTCTTGACATGTTCAACTCCCTTCTAGGTGGAGAAGGAACTTACTTATGAGAAATACATAGAGTGGACCAACCCAGACCTGATGGACGAAGAGGAGGTGGAGGTTTTCCTCCCTCGGTTTAAGCTCCAGGAAAATTATGATTTGGAGGAAGTCCTTCGCAGCCTGGGCATGACTGATGCCTTCGATGAGGCCAGAGCAGACTTTTCTGGAATGTCATCCAGGAAAGACCTGTATCTGTCCAAGGTCGTGCACAAGTCCTTTGTGGAGGTCAATGAGGAGGGTACTGAAGCTGCAGCCGCCACTGCCGCTATCATGATGATGAGGTGCATAAGGTTCACTGCGCGCTTCTGCGCAGACCACCCCTTCCTCTTCTTCATCCAGCACAGCAGGACCAGAGGGATTCTGTTCTGCGGCCGAGTTTCTTCTCCGTGAGGAAACAGTCATCCCTGGGTGNCTGTGATAGTAGGAGCAAATGTGACTCCATTTTGTTTTATGACTTCATCCTGTAAAACAACCATGCCAAGTAGAAGAGTCATGACTGGGGCAAGATGTTCTTTTCCTTTTGCTATAGAAACCTTTAAGAACACAGAACTACCTAATGGGGTATTGTTTCTGTAACTAGGGTAACGGGGCTCTGTTTCTGTAACTGGGGTGACTGGGCTAACTGTGATTGGTTAGGCTTCCCTCCACTTGACTGCACTGTCCTGCTTCTGTAACCTGGCTTCCTTGCATTGGCTAGACCCCCTGAACATCCCTTTTGCGGTTTTCAGGCTTATAAGGAGTGCCCTTGCAATTGTTCGGGGCTGATCAGGGGAACAGCTTTATGTTCTGGTCAGCTGCCACCGGTGTGCTTCAATAAAGGCTTGATTCGATTATACTGAGTGGTCTGAAAGTCAGTTTATGAAACCCTGGGACAAAGCCTGAACTATAACATTTGGGGGCTTTCCCTGGATCCATTTCTTCCCTACCCTCACGCCAAATTTGCCTCCAACGATGGGCTTTTGGACCTTGTCCCCAGAGTAGGGAGTAGAGGGGAGCTCCTGAGAGACGTTCCTCAGCCTCACTCCAAGGACGACTCCAATCGTCCTAGGATGCTCTGAAAAGCCTCCTGCCGGCTGTCAGTTCAGGTGAGTGGACTCTTCTGGGGGGGGGGAACGTCAGATTGGACGCAGTCGCTTACACCTTCCCCTGGACAGGACGAGACGTTGTTACTGTCTCCCTGTGAGACCTCATCTGTCTGTATCTGGGGCCCACTGGAGGTCTCCCTGGGAGGCCTCATCTGTCTGGGGGCAGGACAAGACTTCGTCTCTGCCCCATTAGAGGTCTCTCTGGGTAACCTCAGCGATTGTTGCTTGTCCTGTGTCTGTTCTGCTGTTTGTCATTTCTCCAGTGTATTCTGCTGTTGGTCACTTGTCCAGTGTCTGTTTGCCAGTCGTTTGTTCTGTTTGAGGGGGTCTCTGCCCCATTAGAGGTCTCCCTGTGTGATCTCAGCGATTGTTGCTTGTCCTGTGTCTGTTCTGCTGTTTGTCGTTTCTCCAGCTGCCGCAGTCCGGCTGCAGCAAAATAACCAGGGGGGTGACGAATAACTTGTGTACCTTGATACAGCAGGAGAGGGAGCCGTTTATTGCAGGACAGGAGCGGTATTTATACATTCCACACAGCTTATCTAATTAGCATAAACTAGATACATCAGTCAACCAATAAGGAATCTCCACACTTAATGGCTTGCTGGCTCCACCTCACAAACCACTCCCTCTGGCATTTTGCCAGGCGCCATCCAGACTTGTTTACAGACTCTAAAACATCCAGCATCTTCTTGTTGTTTGTCATTTGTCCTGTGTCTGTTCACCAGCCGTTTGTCCTGTTCTTCTATCCAAGTGTTGTGCGTGGGGCCCTTTTCTTGTTCTCATAACTGCTCTTCTTTCATCAGGACTCCTTCGCTCCACCAACATCAGAGACAAGGAAGCGCTACCTGGACTCCTATAACTTGTTTTCTTAACAATTTTCAGGACTTTGTCTGTTGGTTTGTTTTTGTTTGTTCCCTTTGTGTTCTGTGTTAATTTCTACCTCAGTTTTTATCTAATGGAAAAAAATGGTTAAAACAGTTTTAACTGTGCTCACTAATGCCTGCATTAAAATGTAAAGTGCTGCCAACAGGACTAAAAAAATTGTCAATAGTAAAAGCTAAAGGTAAAAAGAAAAAGGCATTCTAGAGATTATCTTCATTTAGGAACTGGGCCAGGTGGCCAACTGGGTAAATCATGTCAGTTCCTATAGAGGACAAATTAAAACTAAAGCGTTTTATAAAATTATTATTCCTAAATTGTATAACAAAAAGCATTATTTTGTCTAGAAATTTGGCTTTTGTCTCTCAGTATTTGCAAGCATGAATAACTCCCAACTATTAAAAAATTGTCTAAAGATTTTTCAATGTCAGGCTAAAAGTTGGTGGCCGCTATCCAAAAAACCAGAAAAACCAGTTTAGAATGGGATCCCAACCTGGGGGACTCTCCCAAGGAGACCAGTGAAGCTGCATCTTTGAGAAGTTCCTCCAGGGAGAGATAAACCCCCCTCGTTTGTCTATGTTCCCTCAAATCTTTTCAGCTTTCATGAACAGGACCACCTCAAGGAAAAAAAAAAAAGGTCAGAAACTTTTAAAATTCGATATTTGTTAAACTCATAATTTTGATCCAATATGCCTAGGTTAATATGTTTTTCTGATTACACTCTGCTTTATTCTGAGGCCAGTTTACAAAGGCTAACTCTCAATCTAATAGGTTTTTAAAAAATAAGCTACAAGACTTTTGTTTGTCTGTTTTTTTTGTGTGGGTGCACCAGTGTACTATCTGTCTACATGTATGGCCATGTCTACATATATTTGGTACAAAAAATTGACATATGAACTCATAAATTAAAATTTTAAAAAATGGATCCAAATACTTTTGGTTAATATAAGTTAAAAGGTTCAATTCAAATTGAAAAAAATAAATAAAAGTACAAACATCTTTAAAGTTACTAATACACAGCTTTGTTTCTAGATGGTTAAACAGCTGTTAAAATGTTAATGTCTATAAAGTGTCTGATATCCTTGTTTCTAAGATTTTTATTCAACAACAACAACAAAATAAATTACTAATACTATTCAATGCACTTGTCTGATACCTAGTTTTTTTAAAAAAGATACGTAAATTTTATCTAAATATATATAAAATTAATCATGGATGTGTTTGTTAGAGACATCTAATTGGTTTACAAAGTTAAAATGCTGACTGTTAAACAATGTTGGTGTTTTCATAAATTGGTAAACTAAAAAAGAAATTTAAAATTATTTTGTGTTATTATAAAAACAAGGTTACTCTAAATTACAAAGTCCTAACAGGTATAATTCTACATACAAGGAGTCAAGAGGTTTCAACTGTATTTCAATTAAAGTACTGTAAGTAACAAATGTTTCATCTTATTAAAACAGATCAATTTATCTAAATTCAAAAATTTATAAGGGTTATTTCAAGATATAAATGAAGAAAAGATCAATGAGTTAAAAAAATATTAAAAAGTTCTAAATATAAAAATATATTTAATAAAAAACGTTTCCAGGTTAAAAGTCTTTGTGTGGTAAAGTGTAATTATAATACATTTAAGTAAACAACAAAAGGGTCTAATTAAGTAATATAAAGGTCTATAAATAAAAGACAAATATTAAAAGGTTTATATGTAACTAAGTTGGTTATATATGTAACACAATAGTTAAAACTATTCAATGTTGTTCCCTAAGGACTGAAATATTTATATGTTAAATTGACAAAAACTTCTAAAAATTTTAATTACATTATGTCTGTTAAGTTTTATCTCCTAGAACAAGTAATCTTGGAAAAATTAAGGTTTTTACATCTGTGGCTAAACAGCAACTGTTATTTTAAAGTATTGTCCTACATTACAAAGTCTAGATTTTCCTTTAAAAGCTAACCTTGGTTAATATAAAAACATCAATAAAAGTGTGGTACATTACTCTTCTTTACAGAGTAAATGTGTTCATATCTTTCAGGTAAACAAGTCTTTAAGGTAAAAGGTTTAAAGGAACATTTTATCAAGCTGGTATTTTCCAAACTAAAATTGTCTATAATGGTAATTTAAACTTATAAAGATAATAGATTTTATTGGGGATTTATTTATATTATTTGATGTTTTGTAACCAAATCTTATGTTACCTTTTACACTAAAATATAAAAATTTAAAGATATTTTTAAAAGTAATGAGAGCCTAACCTATTTAAAGATTAATATTATAAAACATTTTGCCACTTAACACATGGAAAAAAAATGTTAAGGGCTCTCATCTTTTCCTTAATTAATGTTTCAGATGTATGTCATATTGTGCTAGCTAACATTCATACAGAGTACGGAAACAATATATGTAAACTTTATAAAATGAGATCTAAAAAGAGAGACAAAAATCAGCTTTAGAACTAAAATACTTTGCCTAAGATTTGTAAAGAGCCCCACCTTACCTGAGATAAGGGTCTGCCTCCCACCTTACAGTATGTCAAAATAACTTTGAAGTAGGCCAGATTTCAGTTAATTTAAAGATATATTCAAAGATTAATTTTATTGAAAAGATTTCTGTGATCTCAAATAGGAAATATAATGTGTAACTCGGCCAAAGTTCAAAATTATATACAAGCTAAATATGTTTTTACTATTGTTAATTTCACTTTGTATTTTCATTATAACTAAAAACAAGTGACCACTACATTCAGAGCAACCAAGAGACCTTTACTGTGACAGTGTCTGATTAAAGAGAGAGAGAGAGAGAGAGAGAGAGAGAGAGAGAGAGAGGAAAATGAGAGAAAAAGGAGAGAGCTAGAGAGGAGGACCTGGCAAGAGAGAGTTTTTATAGCCAAAATCTAATGGGGTCTCTAGGTCTGCAAGCTGCCTTGTTGGTGTACAGTGATTGGATCACAGTAGATGCTAAGGTGTCATCTTCTGCCTTCAGGCAGATCTTCAGCATTACGTAAATTAATAAATAAAATAAGGATATTGTGTTATGTAAAAATTAATTGTAAAGTTATAAAGATTAAAGTTAAAGCCCAACATTCTTACTTTCAAACTGGTAAAACTGACTTGCTGGATGTTTAAGGCCAAATTTAAATATTAAAGTTAAAATAAAGGGGCCAAAAAAACCCAATATTTGGCTCTTGCCCTCTAAGTCAGCCTAAACTCAGGACAGGGGGAAAAGCTTTGCAACTCTGGGCCACATAACCTCCTGATAAGGGAAATTAATGAGACCCCTGGAGAACAGAAAGCCAATGAGTGTACATGTTGCAAAAGAGGAGGGTCATTTAAAAAGGAGACATGCCTGATACTTCCAAGGGAAGCCATCTGGTCAGCAAGACCTTGACCCATCCTAATGCAGATAACACTAACAGAGCTAAAATACTGCTCACAAGTTCCCTAAAAATGTCCTCCAAGGAAACTCAGCTGACTCTTACCAATAGATAGGAACAAGGTCAGTTTGACCAGCTTGGTCTTAAACACCTAGCAAAAACAGTTAAAAACAAAAACACAGCTATTCCTGGACATTTAAAAAGAAACAGCAGTTATTTCAATGTAACTTAAAATGTACACTAGCATCAACATCCCCCAAAATGAGTAAGACTGGAGACAACAGAAGAGAAATTCTTAAACAAAAATGCCTGATAACTATCAATAAAAAAAACTACCAGAAGTTTTTAGTCAGTTTAAGGCCTACAGATCTTCCTAACTTCCTAAACAGGTAGATATAATCAGTGTTTATTAATATAATTATCTAGCCCTAAGTAACAAAAGGATCTTTACTGAACACAGAGGTCATGCCAAAAAGATATTTTTACAAAAACCAGATGACATTAATTAATTTAACTAAATGTTGTGTCTACATTCCTGATAATTCTGACAATGTTAAAGATTTATGTTCCCTAAAAAGTGCCTTATTAGGCTTTGTTAGGCCTTGTTATGGGGATATTTTCTCAGGTCTTCTGCCTCCTGGTAAACAATTATTAATTTCTGTCATTTTCATGATATTCACAGACAGGTTCCAGATACTACAACTGCTATTTGTATTAATCTTATTTCAGCACTCATATCTTTTTGTTTCTCTCATAGAAGTGCCCACCCCAGGTGAATTTACATCCTGTTATTCCCGAGCCAGATTTTTACCATGGACTCCTTGACCCACTCAGTTTCTAAAAAGGGACTCCAAACTGCTTGCCCACTGCACATCACCCTCCTTTCAGCTGGAAGTAGCAAGAACAGTCATCACCCTTTTCCCTTAAGGCAGTTGGAGGTCCCTAATATTAGAGGAAAAATTACGGTCAATATAGATGTTCACCAATATGTCTAGCTCAGAATGATGTACCTGGGAAACTGCTCCCAAGATCACCCTGGGTGATCTCCCAGAAAGAGACACTTGCTTCCACAACCCAACTTATAAGTGGGACAACTCCCCGTTCACCAAAATTTGTGCTTCCTGGGTCCCACTTCAAATTCCTTGCCTATATCTCCAAACTGTCAAAACTCTGAACTATGTAACCTACTATTTTGATGGAGTAAAAGGAAAAGAATACCTGGACTTATTAAAAGGCCAGGGCCCACTGATTTACCAACATAGACTGGCTGCCCCCATTTTAGTTCCCCTCCTGGCTGGTTTGGGAAGTCCTTCAGCCATCAAATAGATATAAATTTAGAAAAACTAGAAAGGTCAATCTCCAAAGTAAAGATTTCACTAGACTCTCTGACAGAAATAGTCTTACAAAACAGATGAGGTCTAGATGGTCTCTTTCTGAAAAAAGGAGGACTTTGTATGGCTCCAGGAGAAACTTGTTTCTCTGCAAACCATTCTAGGATAATAAAGAACAGTTTGGCGCTTGTGAGAAACAGGTTAAAAGAAAGAGATGAAGCACTAGAAACTTCAGGCAATTGGTTCCAAAACCTATTCTCATGGTCCCCTTGGTTGGCTACCATCATTTCAGCCATAGTTAGGCCCCTAGTCCTTCTCCTGATTGGTATTACTGTAGGACCCTGCCTCTTAGGAAAGAATGTAGGTGAGGTCAGACTTGTGGTCTTGCGAGCCCAGTATAGTCCCTTAGACACAGAAGGATGGAAAAAAACTGAGGCCTAATGATGTGCAATATTGACATCAAACCTACTAAAACCAGTGGGGAATGTGATAGTAGGAGCAAATGTGGCTCCATTTTGTTTTATGACTTCATCCTGTAAAACAACCATGCCAAGTAGAAGAGTTATGACTGGGGCAAGATGTTCTTTTCCTTTTGCTATAGAAACCTTTAAGAACACAAAACTACCTAATGGGGCATTGTTTCTGTAACTAGGGTAACGGGGCTCTGTTTCTGTAACTGGGGTGACTGGGCTAACTGTGATTGGTTAGGCTTCCCTCCGCTTGACTGCACTGTCCCACTTCTATAACCTTGCTTGTATTGGCTAGACCCCCTGAGCATCCCTTTTGCGGTTTTCAAGCTTATAAGGAGTGCCCTTGCAATTGTTCAGGGCTGATCAGGTGAACAGCTTTATGTTCTGGTTAGTCACCACTGGTGTGCTTCAATAAAAGCTTGATTCGATTATATGTGGGTTGTCTGGAAGTCAGTTTATGAAACCCTGGGACAAAGCCTGAACTATAACAACTCCACGATGTGCTTGTGACCCAAGTGACCTTATGAGTGCAATGTAACAATTCAGAAATAAAGGGCCCATTTTGGAGTCCCATGTTCACTACTGTTTGCATGTGAGATGTTTTTCCAGGATCTGAAATTGCCCTTCTCTGTGGGTCTGTGGTCACGTTGGCTGCTGGGTTCATTCAACCTTGTTGGGGATCAGCTGTCACCTACCCCACTGCAGCTGGGAAGGACCCTGTGGCTTCACTGTGGGCAGATAACTGCCATCACCGTTGGCCCTTCTCCAGGTATAAGAAGATAAGTGGTGCTTCTCTCTTCTCCACTGTGGCACGAAAATCTCATCCCATTTTTAGTGGGAGTCTAGAGTAGAATGCAGAGCTGTGAGGAGGTGTGAGGGGTGAGGGCACATCTCAGGAACCTTCTGTGGGAAGCTCAAAAATTCTAAAATTTCTGTGAGCTTTCTGGAAGACTCCATGGAGGTGTGAGAGCGAGTAACTTGGGCCAGTGAGAAATCAGTCCCTTTTCCACGTGCATCTCTACTTTCCTGTGTTGTGATGGGGAATGGATATATTCACACACACACTGCCCCCTGCCTTGTAAAGTTAAACTGCTCCCAGGGGTCAGAGGTATACCTAACCATTCACAGTAAGGTGGTTTACAACAACTGTGTGGTTACATACCAGGTAGATTTCTTCATGGCACATATTATAAAAAAAAAAGTGGCTAAGTTTTCTGCAGCCAGTTGTGTTACTGGCTGGCAATGCAGTTGTAGCATTCAGCATTACAGGGAGAAACAGATGGGCATGGTGGGGAGGACCTCCACTGTCGCCCTCTGACTTCACTGCTGCTAGTCTCATGCTCATTCTGCACCTGGTCCTCTTTCCCTGTGATGTCCAAGCTGTGGTGACAGAATGGAATTGGTGAGCATCGGGGAACATGGAAATTAGGACTGAGGTGAGGAAAGGAAGTTGGGTGGTAAGCAAGGGCTTCCTGGTTTGGTACTCATCGTTGTCTTAGTTTGTTTTCTGTTGCTATAATGAAATGCCTGAGACTGGAAACTTGAATTTTTTAAAAAGCGTGATTTTTAACTCACATTTCTGGAGGCCCAGAGCAAGGTGCTGGCTTCTGCTTGGCTCTGGCGAGGGACTCATGGTGACTGAGATCATAGCGTTGAGAGCAATGCATAAGTGCTAAGTGGAGGGTGGAGGTGCCACATTCCGTGTAACAGCCCATTCTCACAGGAACTAACCCAGTTGCCTGAGACCTGCGTTAATCTTTTTCAAGGGTGGTGCCCTCATGACTTGATTGCCTCCCTCGAGGCCCCACCTCTTAAAGCTTCCCTCCATCTCAACATCTCCACACTGAGGACCACGCCTCCATTACAGGAACCTTTGTGGGGATAAATCACATCAAACAATATCATCCTTTTCCCTCCTCTGTATGACACTCTGGGTATTTTCTGAAGAAATAAGGGCACTTGGAACAAGGATTCCAGAGGAGAGTGTGATCAGTTTATATGATGATTTGAGAATTTTGGGAGACAAAACATGAGACAATGACAAACTCCTGGGTACAATAAACTGTCACCCTTTGTAGCATAGCATATTTTTCTCTACTCTTGTGTGCTTTTCACCACAGATCTATCAGCAAGGCTCTCATGAAAACAGAAGCTGAATATTTGCATAAGATGGAATTATTACTAGGGGAATAACTGAAGCAAACCCTCTAGCTTTGCCTGTTCCTAGTCAACTTAAAAATCACTAATTTTGGAGGTCACACAGCTGGGTGGATTGTTATTGGTTTCCTAGTAGCTTCACTGTAGATAACACCTCTGATGTGGGCTATAATGATAAAGGTGGCCTAGGTTACTTTTCAGGGACCCGAGGGCCACTTTTGTTGAAAACACTGACATCATTGGGCCTGCAGTATGTGTCTGATAGGTGACTGGGATGGAATGAAAAGGCTGGTTATCTCTGTCTTCATATTAATCTCTGCCCCCTTTGTTGCCTTAGCACTTGGGTCAGTTCCACTCAGCTCTGCTTGTAGACACACTGATTGGTGGTGGGAGCTGCTATGTGTTTTCTTCTACTCTGCCACCCTGGTGCTTTTCCACCAGCTGCAGCAGCACAAGCATCCAAGGTCCTTCTATGCTATTTTTGGACCCAGATCAAGCTATAAGGCCAGGACATTTGCACAGGATGATGGTGGCAGCTTCAAGAGTAGCTCAGCGAATTCTGGGACAACTCTACTATTACTACCTGGTGTCTGAGTCTCATACAAAAAATAGTTTTGGGAACCATGCCCTGAGCCAGTGGTAAACTACCAGACCCTAGCCCACCCCAGAATATCAATTAAAACCTTCCATCTCTGCCGCAGTCTGGCTGGGCACAATTCAGGAGCCACTTGTCAAAAGAAACAAACTTTATTTTTAGAACCACACACGCCAAACAAAACAGCTCCTCAGGAAAAACCCTCAGAGCCCAACTGCCACGACCGGCTTCCCACAAGCCTCTCAACCTCCCCCACTCCTCCTGCTCTTGAGGCCGATTGGCTGGGTCGTGTGGGCGGAGCCAAAAAAGTCCCCCAATAAGCAGCTCCGTGGTCTGAAAGGGCAGGGAAACAGCCCAATGAGCATCACCGCAGAGGAGCCAATCAGCTTAGAAGTTGCTGGGGCCGCTGTGAGCCAATCATCAGCTGGCAGTCTGAAAGTTTGCTGGGACCCCTTCGGCTGTGGCTCTCAACACATCTCCCTTTGTTAGGGAAGCTGTCTGGTTCCTCCATCATGCTGTTTCCCTTCAGTGGAAGTCCTACTTATTCCACAATTAAAGCCCTGCCTGCAAGTGCTCCCAAACCTTGGCTCAGTTTTGTTCCTACCATTTCTGAATCAAAAGTTCCCATATCCTGTTATACAGAGGGCAGGCTCTTCAGAAAAGAACATCAGAGGAGGTGTGAGGAAGGTAGTGTGCTGAGGTCTGAGCTGAAGTGTGAATCTGGTGGAGCAAGAGGTTAAGGCGAGCAGTCTGAATGCCAGAACAGAATTTGTAACTGCTTGTGTGCTTAGCCTCATTTCCACCATCTACATGGCAGACTTTTGGTATGAATGTTGAGGTCCAGTTCAAGAAAATCAAGTGCTTTGAATAAAAGCATTTGGGAAGACTTTATTACTGATGAGGCAGATGAAAGGACTTCTAATGATGCACATTTTGCAAGGTACCTGTCCCTTACTCTGTTCCCATCAAACCATGAAAGCTCATCCACAAAATACTGAATGTGAACCCCAAGAAGTGGCTCACGGTCAAGCAAATCTTACAGCACCCATGGCTGAGGCATGGTGAACCATATGTACCCATCACTGTAGCGAGGCACTCCCCAAACACAAACATCCAGATCCCACCACATTCATGATCATCCTGTTTGACATGGGCTTTGATACATACAAAACCTGGGTGTCTCTGGCCAAGAGAAAATTTGAAGCAGCCATGGCCACCTACCTGATCCTCCAGCCCCAGAAAGGGCAGGGGGGAGGGTGCACATTCCAGGGGAAGCCTGTGCCTCCCAGGGTCATGCCTCATCCATGCCCTTAGGATCTCTCTGATGACCTTGACTTCCTGGAGAGGAGCACCAGTGAGCCTGCTCTGAGCACCTGCCCCTTGCCCGCTGACACTCAGCTGCCTGAGGAGGCCCAAAAGCCAAGCCAGAAGGTCATCAGATGTGCCAGCCTACCTGCCATTCCTCTCTGCTTCCTGCCTGCCATTCCTCTCTGCTTCCTGCCTGCAGGGCCCAACTCCCAGGGGAGCCTCGAAGTCTGAATCTGGGTCCCTCATGTCCAATCCCTGGATGATGTTCATTAGGTGGGCCAGGACAGGCAGCAGCCACTCCTCCGAAGATACTCCCACAGGCCCAGGCCATAGCCACAGAAATGCCTGGAAGTGGGTGAGGAGGAGGACCACTACCTGTGCCCGAAGCCTCTGCTGCTGCAGACCATGTCAGCAATCAAGTGGCTTCAAAGACAGAAGAAATGTGCCACGTCCATAAACAGCGAGGCTCCAAGGAGTGCAGAGCTGAGCCAGGAGATGCCAGCTCAGGGCTTGAGTCTCCTCTGCCTCCACCTATGGAAGACGCCAGACTGTTCTGCCTGAGACACTTTGCCCTGCCCTGCTTTGCCCTGGATCCTTTTCCCCATTCTTCTGAGATGTTTCTGAATAAATATGTCTCAGACAAATTGTATCATAAAATTCTTGTTCCAAAGGTTAAAATACTGTCTGATTTAAAGAAAGGTGGGGCCTCAGGATGAGGGCAGGGGCCCACCTCCATCTTCTCCAAGGCCTAGAGCACTGTGCCTCCCTCTGCGGTGTAGAGAGACTCACATACCTGAGCCAGTGCAGATGGAACTCACTTGCCTTGAGCCAGTGTAGAGCATTCATTTGCTTTGACTTAGGGCAGACAGGCTCACTCCCCCTGACCTGAGTGGATGAAGTCTCCCCTTGAGTCAGTAAAGTCTTGACTTTTAGCTGTGACCTTGACCAAAACCCATCCCTGTGGGTTGTGTACTGAGTGGGTGGCAACTATTGGAGAAGTCACATATGAGAAGGCTGGGGACATCTCAGTGTCCTCTTACATCAACTTCATGATACTGTGTATGGGGAAGGAAGAGCTGGGCAGTGGGCAGGGGCAGCCTGCCTGCAGCAGTGGTGGGTGCCTCACCCCCTGCCACACAGCCCCTCACCCCAAATCATCTCATAATTGTGAAAGGTACTGGACAGGAATTGCACGGTATTTCAGGAGAGGAGATGTCAATCCACCATTTGGATCCAGGTTACCGCTTTTCAGCCACCCACTTTTGTGGTACTTCACTTCAGATCACCACCTAGGACACTAGCACAGGGTCCCATGTTGCTTAGAGGAAACCCACCGTCCTTAACTTGGTGTCTGTGCAGCAATGATCTACCCCAGGCCCACAGGCTGCCCTGGGTTCCCAGGCTGCATCTGCGGTGGTTAACTCTTTTGATATAACAGGTTGAGCTCCTCCTGCAAGTTTCTCCTTGCCAGGGAAGCTGGGTGCTTCCTCCCCACACACAACAGTGCATGATTCTATCTTGTAGCCCTGACCACAGCTGACCATCATGGACTCATTGCAAAGTAGGGTGAAGAATAGAACCTTCTGAAGAACAAAGTTCTGCTCTTCTATGCACTGCTTTTTCAGCTATATCCAGGACAATGCTTGGCTTTTCATGACAAATACTTGTTTTTCTTCATTTGGTAACTAGATATATTCCTTGTGTGGCAAGAGTCATCTGGGGTAAGATAAGCCTACTTGGCATCTGTGGGCTTAGAGTGGAAGCTAAACCAACAGGACTGAGTGTCAGGAAAGGCTGCTGGGAGGCTGAATCAATATGTTCACTGAACCCTGGGCCTTGAAATGGAGCCAGAGGAGGTGGAGAGAGGAGGGAGGGGCAGTGAAGAGCTTTGAACGGAGGACAGCATGGCCAATGGCATTGCTCACCAGGGGACTGTGCATGAGGCCCTGGCTCTGTATCCATATCCAATGGGCATGTCCTGAATTTGCTTCCAGGATGTCATGCTTTCCTCCGTGTTGCATGCATGGATCTGGCATGCACTTTAACACATGGAAACCATACATGCACTCCGGGTTCACGTGCAGGTGAGTTCTTGTGGATGTAATATCACACTTTCAAAGTCTCCACCCCTGTCACTGGTCATATTTCAGGTCCAGAGCTGGAGAGGAGGAGAACCCAGCCCTGCCTTGAGTTGGAAAGAAAGGACCCTTCTCCTAGGAGGGCTCAATCTGCCTGAAGTGCCAGGTGGGCAGATATCAACAAAGTGCAGTGGACGAAGAGTGGGCTTGTGAATTCCTGAGT
Source organism: Marmota marmota marmota (assembly GCF_001458135.2). NCBI lineage: Eukaryota > Metazoa > Chordata > Mammalia > Rodentia > Sciuridae > Marmota > Marmota marmota. The sequence goes on along the minus strand of NW_025999915.1, from coordinate 126,853 downwards.
GAAAATTCTTACTTTGCAAAGCAACTGGTGGGAAAGCCCTGGTAGGTTTTCGTTTGACCTAATGTCTGCAAACAGAATGATCAAGAAAAAGGGAGGGAGTAGGGAAGAGAGGTGAGGGTGCACTGTGTTGGCAGTCTTCCCTAGTGAAAGAGATGAGCCAGAGGGACAAGCTGAAGGACATGTGGTCTGGAAACATTTACAAATTAGGACAAGAGGTGTGTTCTCAACACCAGGCTGAGCCGGGCTTGTTGGCACACTCGTCCCATCTCAGCAGCTCGGGAGGCTGAAGCAGGAGGATGGCAAATTCAAAGCCAGCCTCAGCAATGTAGTGAAGCCCTAAGCAACATAGGAAGCCCTGTATCAAAATCAAAAATGAATAAATAAAAAAGCCTGGGGACTTAGCTCAGTGGTTTAGTGTGCCTGTGTTCAACCCCGGCTACCAAAACAAATTAATAAAACAAAAACAAAATAAAACAAAAAAATGGATGGAACCTGCAGGACAGGGTTCTCTGAGCACCTCTGTTAACCTGTGGTTCAAGCTCTGCCCACTCTGGGGCACCCATCACCAGCCACAGCTCTCAGGAGCTGACATGTTGGAGTCTGTCAGAAGGCCTCAGGGCCTGGGGTGGATTGGCCCCTTGACTTTTCACCTTTTCAGACTCACATTCCAGCAGATGCACCCCTTCCTGCATTCCCTGCCTCTTCTGGGGAGGAAGAGAGGTGCCACCTCCAGCCCCAGAATCAGGTGTTTTGTATCACAGGCCTGGGACAAGGTGCTCAGGGATCTCTGAGACAGTGTCTGTGGTGGCTGGAGTTGGGGCCCAGCCACAAGCAGCCACCTAGACTCAGGCCTGGAAATGGAGGTGAAGGGAAAGTCCTCTCTTGCTCTTGGTTTGGACATGAAACTAGAAGAGTCTTCTCTCACTCTTATTTTGTATCAGGTATTTTTCTAGCATCTCTCTCACTTCAGTAAAACACTTTGAGCACTTTACCTTGCTGTGTCAATAATGCCAGTTGGAGCAGCTTTATGGAGGCTGTGGGGTGGAGACCGAGGAGTAGAAGGCTCCAGTCTCCTGGAGAGGCAGCAAGAAATGACCAAGCCCAACCCATTCAAAAGCTCTTTGCTCAAGCCCCAAGAGCTTGCCTTGCTCAAAACTGTTCACAGCCACCTCCCCAGAGAGGGCCCTCGGTTTTTATCCCCCTGCCATAGAAAGAAACCAAGCCACCCCTCCAAGAGAGGGCCCACTCTGCTTGGTTCATCTTCTCTGCTTAGGCCCACATGGAAACCCTTTTACAAGGTAATACCTAAAAATCAACTTCTTTTAAAATGCTGCTATGCTGACTTTTGTCAAGTAATAGCTCTCATGGGACCCAGGCTTCTGTCTTAGCCTTGGACATAAGAGACCTCAGAGCCAACCTCAGCACATGCCAGTGACCTGCAGACTACCATAGCCATGGCCCCAATTGTTGACACAGTCCTTTTCTTTTTATGGTGTACTCTTGACTTCATTATTTCTAGACAGAAATTCATCATTTACCAAATTTTGTAATATATTGTGACACATTTTATTTTTGAAAATCTTGCCTTTTTTAATTGCTCTGAGCAAGTACTCAAGCTCAAGGTCTGTATTTGTTACTGAGCCCTGGGAATTGGGCCACGAGCACTTAAGATGGATACTGCAAGCCAAATCAAAGCTGGTAAAAATTCCAGTGTAGCTAAGGGATTCACCAAGACCTTGTTCTAGCAAATGGTTTTCTGGGTGTTCTATGGCCTAGTTTTTCATGGTGCTTTGCAGCAACCCATGGCTTTAAATATCCTTTGCAAATTAGGAATAATCTCATTATACATGGAAACCAAGAGAAAGATTAAATGGTTTAGGGGCTGAGGCTGGGGCACCATGGTGGAGCACTTGCCTAAAGTGTGTGAGGCACTGGGTTCGATTCTCAGGACTGCATGTAAAACAAAGGTTCATCAACAACAACAAAAATTAAAAACAAACAAACAAAAAAGAATTAACAGTTTTCCTTGTAAGTCCATCACAATTCGATACTCCCTAAGCTCTGTGGGCTGGCAGCTCTGGGTGGCCTGGGACCCAGCATCCATCCTTTACCACTGAAGCTGGTGAGAGTCCTTCCTCCAGGCTCTCATCAGGGTGCTTGACACAACCACAAAGACATCTGTGGAAAAGGTTAAAAAAGGATGAAGCAAGCAGAGAAAGTCCCTGTGTACCTGTGTCAGGGGGAGGAAGCCAGGACAGGGAGTGGCTGTGGGCACTCAGAGCCTCTAGCATAGGAGTCACATTTCCTCATCTGCTTCCTGCTTAGCCACCTCCACACAGTGTGAGTGGATTGGGGGTCTACTCTGGAAGCTGGCATGGTGTGGGGCCTACTCTGAGTGACAAGCTGGGCTCACACATCTGCCTGGGTGAAACTGCTGCCCTGGTCTCTAGCTGCCTCAGCCTAGCAGGACAAAGGCCAACTTGCCTGGACCCCAGGAGGCTCCTGAGCTGAGGGGACCCAGACACAATGACTGGAGAAGGGCTTCTCATTAGGGTGAGACTAGGGCCCTTAGTAAAGTGTTCCTATGGGGCTCCATGGTCTCACAGCCACTTGGTGTCACCTGTATAGTCAGTCCTCACACCCCCTGTAAGCTGGCACCCACTTTCCACTGCAAGCCCAGGGAGGGGCTCCCTACCCAGCATGTAGATGGCTGTCCTACACGTGGACTGGGGCACTTTCCATACAACAGCGAGCAGAGCACAGTGGTGGCACACAGGCAGATCATGTTGTCACCAACAGATGCCCAGGACACAGGTGCTGAAGGATTGCAGGGAAGCACAAGATGCTGTAAGTCATGCCCACAACCCTCTGTGGCTAAAATCTGAAGCTGTGCTCTGATGCTTAGATCAACTGTCCCTGAGGCAATTGGCACACTCCTTGGGCCTGGGCCATTTCTCCAGGCAGCACAGGGGAGCAACACTAGTGTTTGTAGGAAAATCTCCGTTGGGATCAGAACTAAGAGATGTTGGACAGACTTCTGCATGTAATTCTCTGTGTATTCTGTGCCATGTGTCACCATCTAGACACTGTTCCACAGAGCACTAGCAGGGACTATCTTATACTGAGCTGATCACTTCCTATTAGGTCTAAAGACAGAAAAAGATATCTTGAAAATGAGAAACTAAAAGTAGAGTCTAGGAGTTGAGAAGCTGCCCTGCCAGTCCCAGTAAGTCCCCAGGCACCCTCAGCACCACACTGCCATCCCTGGATGGAATCAAGGCAGACACCCAGAAGATGGGCAAGGGCAGGATACAGCCCACATCTAGACTGCTGGCCAAGCCTGGAGTCACATGACAGCTCTGATGCCTTTGTGGTGTCCAAAATACCAACTGGACATTTTGTTGTCCTGTTTATATCTTTTGAACCTCCAGCCTATCCCTGCAGATTTCCCTAACAGCAGACTTTGCCATATGAAATGTACAACACACAAACATTGCATGGGGCACACTTGTCCCTTAAAGATTCTTGGACTTTGTCTGAAATTCAGATTTGATGGGCAGCTGCCTTACATGGTGCTGGGTTGGCAGTGTTGCCTTGGAGGAAGGATGGATGGGAATGAGGCAGGACGGGGCAAACCTAGGAAGACAGGTCAGGGGACACACAGACTGGTCAGTCCAGCCTTGACCTAGCCTCTGTGGCCTCCTCAATACTGTCTCATGCCCAGGGTGTGTGGTACAATGCTGGCAACTCCTACCCAGGACTCAAGAAGTCCTGTTAGTTGGAAGTTACTCGGAGGCTGCTATCTTGACCACACACTCAGCTATTGCAGGGCTTTGAACTTTGTGGGCCCTGCATGGGTGGCTCTGGAATATTGTGTTCTTAAGGGGCAGATGCAGCAGGGGTATGCACACAGGGGTACTCTGTGTGCTTGCAGGAGAGGAATCCCTGCTGCAGTTCACTGTACATGGGCAACAGGATCAGGAGGCATTCTATGAGTTGGGCCTCCACTCTGTGTAAAGGAAATGGAAGCAAACAGGGAAAGCAGAAAGCATGGCCCTGTCTGATCTCTCCCTGTCCCCTGTACCACATCCATGGAAACAGGGGACCCCGGGAAAACAGGCCAATGAGGCCTCTGCTCATTGACTCCCTCCCCACCTTGCAGTCTGTTCTCCAACCCTCACTCTGGTGTCAAAATCAGCATCCTTGAGGGTGTCCACAGTCTCTTGGTGGTCAAGGCCTGCTGTCCACCCTCCCTCCTGAACCTCCAGGGTCTTCATCACTATTGATTCTCTCACACCCACTCCCTACAGCTTCTGCCACTGTGGGTCCTCCCAGACTCCCAGTTTCATTTTCTGTCTTCTTCAAGGACTCCCATGCTCTGCCCAGCCCATCAACATTGGTGTGCCCAGGTTGTGTCCAGTTCTCACTAAATTCCTTCCTACTTCTTCCTCCCTAAAAACTCATCTCCTCCTCTAAAGATAGGCCTCTAAAGATGCCTCCACACCCACCCCTGCATGTAGCCCACTGTACACTCTGAAGAGTGCTGCCCCTTCGAGCCAAATGCCTCCCAGGCTGGTAGACCTCAGCCATTTCTCTCCACACTGTGTCTGCAGACAATTCCACAGGTCTTGTTTTCAAGATCCCGATGCTGCCAGTGTCCCTTGTTGCTGTTCTGGGTTGTGGCTCCAAGATGAATGGCCACCACCAGCTTTCCTCCACCTCCAAACCAGGTTGATGAGAGAATCTTCCCAGGAAACATATTGGCCCTTGTTCAGACCCTCTTTCATAGCAGCCTTGACCAGTCTGACCATCTGTCTCTGATACCCCATCATGCTACCCCCAAGTCACAGATGTCCCTGCACCTCCCTCCCCTCTACTTCTGCCCTTAGCACCTCTACCTAGTCTTCCAGAGCAAGTGTGGGGACAGCCTCTCTTAGAAGCTTCCCTAGAGCAGATTCCAGGAGCATCACCTGGCAGCTCTGAGGAGCTCAAGTTCTGTTACATTCAGATTAGCAGAATGTGACTTCATCCCCTCCTCCACACTCTAAGAGATGTTGGACCGATTCTGCAAGGAGTTCTCTGTATGTTCTGTGCCATGTGTTACCATCTAAGCACTGTTCCACAGAGCACTAGTAGAGACTAGTGCTCTAAGATGACTGGAAGGTGCCTTCTTGCTTTCTTTGCCTAGAATTTTGCATGGCACATGTCACTGTGAGCTGTCAGCTACGCTAGCTGTAAAGCTAGAGCCCCTAGGCTTTGTTCATTGATTGTTCATTGATGAGCTCAGTACCTCTGACTTGGGCAGCTCAAGGGTACCTGAGTGTGATGTAGCTTGTCTCAGTATGAAGATAGTACTCCACTACATGTGCTCAACTTCCTGACCGTATAGTTCCATAGAGTGCAGGACTCAGTTCCACATCAGACCTTTGATCTTTTATTTATTTCATTAATTAATTCATTCATTTTAATTATGCATATATGACAGAAGAATGCATTTTGATTCCTTGTACACAATTGCAGCATAATTTTTCATATCTCTGGTTGTACATGATGTAGCGTCATACCATATGTGCAGTTATATGTGCACCTAGGGTAATGATGTCCATCTCATTCTACCATCTTTCCTGTCCCCATGCACTCTCCCCACCTCCTCCCTCCCTCTTGCCCAATCAAAGTTCTTCCATTTTTCCCATGTCTGCCCCCACCTGTTATGGGTTAGCATCCACTTACGAGAGAGGACATTTGGCCTTTGGTTTTTGGGGATTGGCTTAATTCACCTAGCAAGATATTCTTCAACTCCATCCATTTATTTACAAATGCCATATTTTATTTTCTTTTAATGCTGGGTAATATTCCATTGGGTATATATACCATGGTTTCTTTATCCATTCATCTATTAAAGGACATCTATGTTGTTTCCACAGTTTAGCTATTATTAATTGAGCTTCTATGCAGTCCCACCAGCAATGTGTGAGTGTACCTTTCCCCCCACATTTTTGCCAACATTTATTGTTGTCTGTATTCTTGATAACTGCCATTCTGACTGGTGTGAGATGAAATCTTTGGAATAGTTTTGATTTGCATCTCTCTAATTACTAGAGATGTTGAAATGTTACATATATTGGTTGATTGCATATCTTCTTCTGAGAAGTGTCTGTTCAGCTCCTTAGCCCACTAATTTATTGGGTTGTTTATTTTTTGGTGTTAAGTTTTTTGAGTTCTTTATATATCCTAGAGAATAGTGCTCTATCTGATGTTCTTGTGGCAAAAATTTGCTGATAAAATGTAACCTCTCTCTTCACCTCATTGATTTTTTTCTGGGAAGAAGCTTTTTAGTTTGTGTCAATCCCATTTATTAATTCTTGATTTTATTTATTGTTCATTAAGAGTCTTGTTAAGCAAGTTGGGGCCAACTCTGACATGATGAAGATTTGGGCCTGCTTTTTCCTTTATTAGGAGCAGGGTCTCGGGACTAATTCCTGGGTTCTTGATCTGCTTTGAGTTGAGTTTTGTGCATGGTGAGAGATACAGGTTTATTTTCATTTTGTTACATATGAATTTCCAGTTCTCTCAGCACCATTTATTGAAGAGGCTATCTTTTCTCCAATGTATGTTTTTGGTACCTTTGTTTAATATGAGATAACTGTATTTATATGGGTTTGTTTCTGTGTCTTCTATTCTGTACCATTGGTCTACATGTCTGTTTTGTTGCCAATACCATGCTGTTTTTGTTTTTATAGCTTTGTAGTATAGCTTAAGGTCTGGTATTGTGATGCCTCCTTCTTCACTCTTCTTGCTAAGTATTGCTTTGGATATTATGGATCTTTTATTTCTATAAGGAATGATGTTGGGATTTTAATTGGAATCACATTGAATCTGTATAGTGCTTTGGGTAGTGTGAGGCCATTGACTATATTAATTCTGTGTATCCAAGAGCATTGGAGATCATTCCATCTTCTAAGGTCTTCTTCTATTTCTTTTTTTAGTGTTCTGTAGTTTTCATTGTAGAGATCTTTCACCTCTTTTGTGAAACAATTCAAAAAATTGTCAAAAAATACCGATTCTTTGAAAAAATAAATAAAATTGACAAACCCTTAGCCATCCTAATAAAAAGAAGGAGGGAGAAAACTCAAATTACTAAAATTTGTGATGAAAAAAGAAATATAACAACAGACACTACTGAAATACAAAAGACAATTAGAAATTATCTTGAAAATTCATACTCCAGTAAAGTAGAAAATCTTGAACACGCTGACAAATTTCTAGAGGCATATGATCAACCCAACCTGAGTTAAGAGGATGTACACAGTTTAAACAGATCAATTTCAAGCAAGGAAATAGAAGGCTCCATTAAAATACTACCAACCAAGAAAAGTCCAGGACCAGATGGATTCATAGCTGAGTTCACCAAGACCTACAAAGAAGAATCAATGCCAATGCTCCTCAAATTATTCCATGAAATAGAAAAGGAAAGAACCCTTCCAAATTCATTCTATGAAGCTAGTATCATTGTAATGTCAAAACCAGGCAGAGACACATCAAGGAAAGAAAATTTCAGACCAATATTCCTGATGAACATTAATGCAAAAACTCTTAATAAAATTCGGGCAAATCAAATACAAAAACATATTAAAAAATAGTGCACCATGATCAAGTGGGGCTCATTCCAGTGGTGCAAATTTGGTTCAACATATGGAAATCAATAAACATAATTCTTTACATCAATAAACTTAAAGAACCATATGATTATAACAATTGATGCCGAAGAAGCATTTGACAAAATACAGCACCTTTCATGTTCAAAACGCCACGAAAACTAGGCATAGTAGGAACATGCTTCAACATTGTAAAATCTATCTATGCTAAACCCAAGGCAACATCATTTTAAATAGAGAAAAATTGGGAGCATTTCCTCTAAAAACTGGAACAAGACATGATGCCCTCTTTTACCACATGTATTCAACATAGTCCTTGAAACTCCAGCCAGAACAATTAGACAGATTAAAAAAAAATTAATGGGATACAAATAGGAAAAGAAGAACTCAAACTATCATTGTTTTCCAATGACATGATTCTATACTTAGAGGATCCAAAAATTCCATCAGAAAACTTCTAGAATTAATTAATGAATTCAGCAAAGCAGCAGGATCAATACCCATAAATCAAATGCATTCCTATACATCAGTGATGAATCCTCTGAAAGAGAAATTATGAAAACTACCTCATTCACAATAGCCTCAAACCTTTGATCTTTAAGGACACATCCCAAGGCCTTTTGGACTTCCAAAATTCAAGAGTTACAGAAGATACATTTAAACACCTTTCAAAATGGTTTTTAGTAACATTTAAATGTATCCTTTTCAAGTGAGTAATGAATCTATGAATATGCATAAATTCTTGAAGAAATCTCTCCATAAAAGTTTTTTCATTTTGTTGTATCTCCGAGAAAAAGATTCACTGTGACAATTTCTCTTGGCAAGCACTTATTTGTGAATGTGCAAAGTCTATGCACCCTCAGTGGTTTGGTGACAGTGATGAAGATCCACAGAGCTCATCTTGGTGCCACTAGGGTCAAATGCTTTCCTAAGAGGAAATAATAATTTCCAGAGAATCTGACCTTTCAGGGTCACTTGGGCATGTTGGTCCGCAATGCCCTGGTCCCCTGGGTAGTATCTGTTATGGTAGCTGCTAGTCCTGAGTGGCCATTGAGCATGGGGAGTGTGGCTGGGGAGACTTAGAAACAGACTTTGGGTTTTGATTAGTTAGAATGCAAATACTACATTGGCTGATGGCTACTTCATGGGACTCTGGAGATGTGAGGAGTTTCGGGTGTCATGGGTACCCCACTGGATAGCCCTAGCCCATGGTGCCTGTTTTCCTAAGAGAAGTCACCCAGGACCCCACAGGCCTACACAGGGGAGGGACACTAAATGGTAACAGCTGGCTTGGGATCTGTGGATGCTTCTCGTCAACCTAGGAAGAGGCTGGGCTTTGCTTTGCTCAGGACCCTCCCCTGAGGCTGAGTGCACATTCCAGTGCAGATGCACAGAAGAGTGTAGATCAGCTCCTGGGAAGGGTGGTAGATATTGTTGTTGGGTGCTATGGTCAGCAGGCAGTCATTGGCACCACAGTAGTCCAGGTGCTACTCTGGATGGCCTCTGTGGAGTCAGGAGCACACAGCCCAGATGCGAGTACTTGTGATAGAATGAGGGCGCCTAATGGGAAGCATCAGGGAGAGGGTGGTGGAGCCTCTGAGGCAGGAACTAGAGAGACCTGGCTGTATTTGACAAGGACTCCAGGGGACACTCATGCTGAGGCAGACTGTCTGCAGACTTGATGTCAAGACCTCTTGTCTGGAAGGTGGAGAATAAAATCAGCATTCCCTCAAGACCCAGAGAAAAATAGACATGGAATGGGCCCTGGCTACTTGTTATCCCACTTTCCTTACATAACACAATCAGTGTTTGATGGTTTTCATGATGCAAACCTCATGACATCAACCTTGCAGCATCTTCTAGGCTGGTGAGAGGTACGGCAGAGGAAATGGAAGGCAGTGGAAGCTGAGGGCACAAGGTGGTGCAGAAACCCTGCAGCCCTGAGAATGCATGTACCCTTTGTTCCTGCCCTTAGCTCTCAGCCTGAATGTCCAGTGAGCTGCTGCTCCACTGTCCCAGCCACACAGACTGATCCCTCACTGCAGTGGGACAGCAAGAATGAGCATCAGCGGCACCTGAGACACTGTGGTTTCCCTGTGGGGATGCATGTAGCCAGTGATGACCACGCTCAGGGAAAGAGCAGGATGCATTGGCTACAGAGCTTCACAAAGGTGGGCTCCATCTGGGAGAGCAGGTTGCTGGGCCAGGCTGCAGGAGAGAATCCACCCTGATAGCAGCAGCATGGCCAGAGCTTTTTACCCTGGGTGGGGCTCCTGAGAGAACTGAAGGACTGATCTCCCCTGGCCAGTCTCAGATCCTCAACCAAGCGATGTACAATTCACGCCTGTTTCACATCATGGCTGGGCAAGGTCTTGTGAGGCAGGTGCAGGAGGGCTCTGCCATGAGTGGGCCCCTCATTTCAGGAAGGGGTGGAGCACAGACTTTAAAAAGCTGCTTAGTGGATTAATTCCATAAGGAAATAATCAGGCAAACCTGTTCTTAGCCTCGAAAGTAAGCCATGACTCCATGGATACTTGTTCCCCTGGAAGGGACACCCTGTGGGGATGCATCTTCAGATCCCTGACTGTCCTTGGAGGAGAAGGGTCTACCTGACTCCACAGCACAGGGAGGCTGAGGGCCGCCCTTGGCAACAAATACAAGTGTGTATATGGTTATGGGCCCTCTCAGTGGTCACCAAGGAGACCCTGTTCCTTGTCACAACAACTTGCTCACCACTCTTCCCTGTACCTTAAATGGAAGTCTGGCCAAACACCAGAGAGGAGATCAAGTTGCCCCACACACCAAAGGACCGGAATATGAGAACAAACATGCCAACTACTGGTTCACCACATCACCATCAGGCTTGCCCACTTCTTGTGCGTGTGTTCCCCATGACCGTGAGGTAGGTGCACTGAGCCAACCACAGGGGAGCTGCTCCCAGCCCCAGCAACATGGGGCTGGTGATCAGGATGTACCTGCAAGAGATGCAAGTGGTTGACACCTTCCTCCCTACCCTTGAAGGGGGTAAAGGAACAGTTTCTGGTCATCAGTCACATCCTGGCCACATCTCTCTGAGGTTCACCCTCCTCAACTGAGTTAGGTTCTACCTGCCATTACTGGGGCCATGAGAGTCAGGTGTGCAAGGGACATTGAGGGCTACAGAGAGATCACAGGAAGAGGTCAGTGTGGGAGTCAGGAGCAAGAGAGGAGCCAGCAGGGAAGGCAAGGAAGTCCTGGTGGGAACATGGGGAGGAGCCTGCCAATCATTCTTCCTGCAGAAAATACAGGGAACCGAGCACCGATGACAGCAGTCAAGGTGCCAACATGGGCCTGCAAACACAGATGTGGGTGGGCTGAGAGGGGTGGCGCCAGATGGCACAGAAGTTGCCCAGAGAGAAGGCCATGAGGCAGCCCGTGGAACCGACAATGGTCCACTTGCAGCCACATCTTTTGGGAGGCCAACCTTATGGGTGACTGAGTTACACTCCTCAGCCATCCTCTCTCAATAAAATACAAGTTGTCCAGGTGTCAAAAATTGCCCAGTGTTTGCTTACTCACATGTAAAAGGAGTAAAAGTCTTCCCTTTTGAGAAGAACATATTTTGACTAAATGTTGTCAGGGAAATATAACTAAAATAAAAAAAATAACATGATGATATCAGTATCAGTGTGAGCCTTCCACAACTTGGTTTTAACATTGTTTGCCTTATAAAGAGAGAGAGAGAGAGAGAGAGAGAGAGAGAGAGAGAGAGAGAGAGAGAGAGAGAGACAGGAAAAGAAAAGAAAAGAAAAACCCACAAACAGGAACTAAGAAACAGCTCATTTATATGAGACTCCCTCAAGGATGCAGGAACTCACCTACACTCTTCAGCAGAAGCTTAGCCACTGACTTGACTGGGTTTCCAGGACAGACACTCATGTCTGTCATGTTACAACATGTTAATATCCTTCTGATGGCCAGCTCAACAGAGGCTCAATGCCTAGAAGGAAAAAAGGTCCTCCTTTCCCTACTAACAGGAGCAAGATATTGCATATCAAAATAAATAAAGACACAAATCTGTCAGAGACAAATTAAATCATTAGGTTTTAACATGATACAAGGATGGTGAATTCTGGATCTAAAAAAAGAAACAATAACAACAACAAAAACAATGTGCATTTTTTTTGCCATCCCTACTCCCACCATTTTCAAAAAGTCTGAGAGTTCCTAGGAACAACAGGATGCTGCAGGGTATAGAGACTGGATTTTCAGACATAGACAGACACCTGTAGGAGACCTTGAAAGGAGGGGGAAATAAGTCCCATTGAGTGAGGAACAAACCAGGAGGTGGTCTTTCAGACAATCAAGGCCAAAATCTTGAGGCCCCAGCCCAGAGAACTCCTGATGTAATAAGAGAGTTTAACCTCTTTGTTCAGGACAAGAACAAAATGAATTTGGGAGTCCCTACCCAAGAACTGGGATCTTGACAAAGGCCAGTGGGGTAGTTATCTAAAGAAACTAACTCGGTCACAGCTAGATGGGGCCCGAGTCAGAGCCCGCTGCAGTCACTACTTTGCTCATAAGAGAAGCTGACAAGCTGAGACTGGGACAAACCTCAAAGTTAAAGTCCCATACTGAGTTGTAACCCTGAAGGATAACAAAGGCCACCATGTGCTTCTATTGCACAAAGGTCACCATGTGCTCATACTTCACAAATGACCTGATCTCAAGGTCACTCCATGAGAATTCACTCATAAAACTGCCAGTTATACAAACTCTAAAGTCAGCTACCTTCCGAGTGGGTGAGGCAGGGCCCCTGAGCATAACTGTTTGGAAATAGTAGATAAAATAATTTCCAGCAGACCAGACCTGACTGACAGCCCACTCCAAATCTCAGACATGGTCCTTTATACTAATAAAAGCAACTTTATAGAAGATAAAAAGAGGATGGCTGGGTATGCTGTGGTGTATGATTCTAAAGGGATGGAAACAGAGTCACTTCTCCAAGGATGGTCAGCACAAAGAGCATAAATATGGACATTAACCAGGACATTAGAACTCAGCCAAGACCAGTGAGCCAACACTGAGCCAACATCTACACCAAGTCTGGGGATGACTTCCTACTCCTCATGTCCACGGAGTCTTCAACAAGGGAAGAGGACTCCTTACCACAGAAAAAATAGGGATCAAGATCCTACCTAAAAATTTTAAAACTTCCAGAAGTAGTATGGGAACCAAAGGAGGTGGCAATTGTCCACTACAAAGGTCCAGTGGCAAAAAATGGAACTGCCAAACTGATGCTGCCATCAAACAGGTTGCCCAGAGGCAGCCACCAGAAAAAGCCAAAACCTAGCTAGCACCAGAAATGCCACCAGAGGAAAGGGAAACCAAAGCCAAGACAGGATATTGGCTCTCACAAGACCACTGAGTTTAGATTTTAGAACAACTAGCTTACAGACTGGTCCACCAACACCCGGAGACCTGACCAGGCCAGCACTAGCTCACTGCTTGTCTCCCTGCACTCTGCTCTCTGTCTGCCAGCATTGCAGTAGAAGGCACTGGTGAGACGCTGTGAGGACCTAGTGGAAAAGCACTTCCCTTCTAGTTTCTGGAAGGGAATAATCAGGGTAGGGCCCAACAATCCATGATGACCATCTCTAGCTTCACCCTCAAGCTGTCCCTGTGCAATGGCTGTTTCAGGAGTCACAATGCTGCAACCTCAGTCAACTGCATGACTACGTGGGCAAATAGTTTGTATAGACCAGCTCCATCTAGCCTGCCCATACCCTGCTGCTGCAGCAGCAGACAGCTTCTGTGGGCCAGCTGCCCTCAGTCAGTGCCTTTTACAGAGGTCAGATTTTTCCCATGGCAGCCTTGTCCTTGTTAAAGGCCTGAAGTCTGCCTATATGTGTGCACGTAGGTCTCTGGTGACCCCAGACTGTTCATCGTTCACTTGTCATTGGCCTGAGGTTACAGCTTCCCCCTTTTTAACATGCTATTTCTCCCCTTTCCCTAAAGAACAATTTTATATTAAATCTCCTCTGGTGAAATAACTGTTGTGGTTTTATTTTTTAAGTGGGCTCTGTCTGAAGGTCAGCACTGGTACATCATATTCTCTTAGGAACGACTGTGGCAGAAACCGGAACCATCAGTGTATTAGTACTCTTTATCCATGGTTTTTATTTCTGTGGTTTCAGTTGCCTGCAGCCAACCAGGTTTGAAAATTATTCAATGAACTTGAGCACCATTCTATGTATCATGTTAAATCCTACACCATCCTGCTCTGTTCTGCCTGGAATGTGAATCATCCCTTTGTCTAGGGAATCCACACTCTATGGTGTACTTGCCTATGAATCACTTAGTGGCCATACTTAACATGACAGCATGGCAATCAATCCTTGGGTTGTAAAACTAAGGTTCAAGTAACCTTTAGTTAACTTCATAGTGTCCTCAAAGTACAAGAGTAATGATGCTGACAAGTCGAACACAGCAAAGAGAAGCTCTAGAGTCCTTCATTTAAGTGAGGAGATGGAAATCCTTGACCTAAGGAAAGCACATGGTATCTATAGGGTTCAGTATTATCTGTGGCTACAGGTATCCACTGGGGAACCTGGGATCCCTCTGATGGATAAGGGGACTGCTGTAAAGATCTGCCACAGTTTCTCTTGTAGCTATTAATAAAAGACACTTCATTATTAATGGAAAAACCATGTCCAGTGCTGAAATGGGAAAGGCACCATGGTCACAAATACAACTGAGACCTTAGACAAACCAGGTTGTATGGTCATCCTGTTGATATGCTGTAGTCCAAGAGAATATGAGGATTACATTTCCTATGTAACTTTTCTATCTGTAGTATACCCAATCAAGGAACCCCCAAAGTAATAGACATATTTAGAAAACAAACAGATTCCCCCATTTTAGCTTCCCAAACCTTTCATTTGATACTTCCAGGTATTCCCTTAGTTAGTGGAGAGAATAGCAATGGCAGATGCCTGATGGTGTCACATGAGAAAAACTTGTTTCACAATTTCCTTCAGATCCAAAATCCAATTAACTAACTAATATGATGCTTTCAAATTGAGGTCCCCACCGTATTCCTAGGTCAGTGATGAGTTCATATCATTTCTCTCTAATAGCATGTTCTCATTTAGGAGACATTGTAAATATTTTCATATTAGTATGTTTTGGATTATCTACATGACCACTTTATAGCTGAGGACTCAACTTTCAGACTGTGTTGATGATGAAAAGTATTAATTTAAATGTGGCAGAGGATAAAAAAGGACAGCAGTAGATCTTAAATAAATGATGCATCAATTCTATAGACTCTCCAAGCAGTATCTAAGAAGGTTCTATAATCATTTAAATAGACAGAGTGGTATGAAGAGAGAAGAGATTTGGGTCAATTGAATATACACCTTAGTATAGCTGTACTGAACTCAATCAAATTGGCATCAAAAAGTCCATATCATTTTTTGTTGAAATAGCAACTTATCTTCTACAAAATGGCATCACAGATCACATAGAGCAAGCCATTCAGCCTGGCTGCTCTTGGAGAAAATGAAAATTCTATTCCTTAAAAGGTTCTCAACTAACAACCTCCTCTTCCTCTTTCCCCTACTCCTGTTCCTCCATTGCCTCCTCCAGGGGTGGGGGAGAGGAAACCGAGGGCCTCACATAGGCTAAGCTTGTGTCTACCACTGAGCTGTGCCCCTACTCTGGCCCCTGATTTTTTATCAATTCATCTCATCATAATTATACTCTTCTCTCCTCACTGAATATGTGGAACACTTTGGTAGTTTTGTGTAATATTATTCCACAGGGCTTGAAAGAGAAAGTTCTGTTCTGGCAGGGAGGACACAGGGACCTTGGACTTGTTTCTTCCACAAAGTCTCCATGGGATCCCGATCAAATCCCAAAGACTCCTTCACCATTCCTCTCCCCTGGAAGACACAAGAAGCACAGTCAACAATCCACTTAGCACTTTCAAGCTTCTGCAGTTTGTAATGTTATCCTGGGATTAATTAACAGGTGAATGTGTTTTTACCTTGAAACCCTGATGGAAATCTGATGGAAGGGAACAGGCATGAACATAGGGAGTGGCCATTGCTGAAGAACATGGCCAGTCATTGAGTTCAAAAGTTGAGACACCGTGGGAAACCACATATGCTGCTGTATGAGTAGTCCTACTTGTTCTTTTTCAGGCATGGGGTTTCTTTATCTTACCACAAGAAGTAAAGGGATTTCATCATATCCTGGGGACACTGATGCTATCTGGCTCCACTCCTCCCCTGGGCCAGCAGAAGTCTGAGGTAGAGATGCTGGAAGCCCAGCCTGAGGTTTCCTTAGATCTGCAAAGTCTGAAGCTGAGGGAATTGGAAAACCTATGTCCAAGTTTTTTGGGGATGAGCAACAGTAATCATGCAGACTCTTTTCTGGACCAAGCAGGCAGGCTCTGCTGAACTTCCTTCTCAACTAGGTCTCAACTACGGCTTATAAAAACTCCACACATGATTTTCTTTATTGCTTTCTTCTACATTAAAAGACTCAAACAAACACTCACATGGTTTTCAATAGTTCAAGGCCATATCTGCAGGATTAACCTAGCCCTTTCCCTTAAAATACCTGCCTCAGAAAACTCAAGACTGCTCAAAGAATTCACCATTTTTTATAGCTAACATTTCATGAAAGGGCCTGCCCTCTCTTTCTCAAAGCAATTACTCTAAAGGATTTACCATTGTGAGTCTTCCCTCTGTCCCTTTGCATATAGAAATGTGTATCTCCTACAACCCAGAGTGCATTTCTCAAGGACCTGAAAACCATTCCTTTGGAATGCAATCATCAGGAAGAACAGGGCCTCTGCCTTAGTCTCTGTGGGAGGACAGAACGTGAACTTGGACAATTACACTTTGTACTTTTAAATTTTTGTTCCTCAGCCTTCCCCCCACCCTCCCTCTTACTAGTTCAGTTCTCCATTTAAAATATCCAGTCCTTTCTGCAAAAAGTTTAATTTGGTTCTTGTTGGAACCTCTTCACTAATTCCATTGTATAATATTGATTAAAACCTTGACTGGTTTCATTTATCTTTGACATAGATATGCCCAAGTCTTGGTTGAAGAGCTATGAATGACATAGGAGAAGCTGGGACTTCACTGGGGACTGTTTTTTCACCACTGGCTGAGGACTCTACATCCTGCCTGCCTTGACTCCATTTCATCTTTCCTCTTTGTCACCATTGCCCATGACTGCGGCCTTTCATGATACACTTTTCATAATGCATCCTGGGAATCTTTCTAAATCACAGCTGTGATCATTTTTTTCCCCTTTTAGAATTATTTGGTGTTCACCCAGAGATCGTAAGAGAGAGGACAAAAAGAAACCCACTTTCTGTGTTGATTACTTTTGTGTGTCAACTTGGTCATCATACCCAGAAAGTCAATCAAACACCAGTCTGGCTATTGCTGTAAAGGTATTCTTTAGATGTAATGAACATTTATGTGAGCAGATTGCCTTCCAAAGTGCTCATGGTCCTCAACTAATCAGCTGAAGTCCTTAAGAGGAAAAGACTGAGGTTGACAATAAAATGTCATTCCACACAATGGAATTGCTCAGCCCTATAAAGAAATAACCTATCAAGCCACAAAAAGGCACCAAGGAAATTTGCACTCATATTTTAATTGAAAGAGGCCAATTTGAAAAGGTACATAGTGTAATGTCTCTGGGAAAAGTAAAACCATGGACATGGTAAAAAGATCAGTGTTTTCCAGGGGTGTGGTACTAGCTGGCCTTTTGCATTTTCTTTTCTTTCTTTCACCCCAAAAGAGCACAAATATAACATGTACTGCTCAGAAAAGTGTTTTGATCATTCCATTTCCAAAAGACAGTTATCTCCTTATGGATTTTATAAACAAATATATCTATAAAATGTTTTATTTACTACCTCAACTTTTAACACACTTTGTGCACTTCTAAACATCCAGAAAGACTAAATTTTTCAAATAAGGACTTAAGTGTGTCCAGTAGTGTTGAAAAAACTCCACACATGACAATGGTTATATCTGAAAATGTCTTCAAAATTAGATCATTCTGACCTAGAATCCTTCAGTTCTTCCTATTTATTTCTCTTATGTCACATCTGACATAGGCACATGTGTCACTCAGATGTGATGTTACAATTTCACTTATAAAAGTTCTTTTCAGAAGAATGCCTTTCTATGAATTTTAACACACACTGCAGAAAATGTATTCGTTTACCAGCTCTACTTTTGTTATATAATGTCAACTTCTTTCATATATAGAGACTAAACATTATAAAATTATGACTTCATTTCCAGGATATACATACTATATACAGTACAGCAAAGATAAATGAAACACACCTTACAAGGCAAGGAGTTACCTGAGATTTTATAGCACACTCTAACAAAAAACCTTATGTAGCCTCTTCCCTTCCTCCTCCCTTAACCCAGTGAACAATAATAGGCAGTAAACCATTCAGAGGTGGTTTAACAATTCCATTCAGAAGTGGTTTAACAATTGCAAACATAGTATTTTGAATCAGTTTTTAAGAGCTATTTTAAAAAAAACTTTTATTCAATTACTTCTACTTTTAAATGTGTCAAGCACTTCTAAATATATAGAATGACTAGACACTCCACATAATAAGCTGTCCTCTATGCACATAGCACTGGTAAATAAAATTGCTCACATAGCAATGGTTATAATCCGAGGTATCTTCTAATATGACCAGTTGTCCTTGAACATTTCCTCTCTCACATCCTTCTCTCTACTTTTTGTCCAGTGGACAATACAGGCATACATAACACTTAAAGATGGTTGAACAACTTTATGTCCAACAGTAATTTACAGAGGACAAGCTTTCTTATGAATTCCAACAAAAAATGTACTCATTTTACTAACAACTTGGTCATACACTGGCAACCTCTTTAACACCTAGAGACTAGATGTTGCAATGGCGATGCATTTGTCCACTATATAAACTAAATACACAGCAAAACAAAATGCAAGAAAGCATCCAGCAAACTGATGTCTGAAAATGTCCACGTGTGAACATACTAACATATTACCTTTTGCAATTGCATCCCTCCCACCTCCTCCACATCACTGAATATGTACAGACAGTACTATACTGATCACAGAGGTGGCTTAAGAGTTCTATTCCCAAAAGACAATATTTCATATGAAGTTTAGCAAAAAAAATATTTCGAAGTCATCTTTTGCTACCTCTATATTTAACATATATTGGGTACCTCTAAACATCTAGACAGACTGGATGTTTTAAGTAGGGACTCAATTTGTCCACTTTGTATATGACAGTCTGGAATAAACTACACACATGTAACAATAGTTCTAATTTGAAAATGTCTTCAAAATATGAGCATTCTGGCCCTTCACCCACTTGGTGGGCTACAATGCTTAAATTTTCAGAAGACAATACTTCCTAGGAATTTTAACACAACACACACACATAACTTGTTTATTAATTCTACTTTTGTCATACAGTGGCAACCTCTTTAACATCTAGAAAGATTATATGTAGATTAGGCTCATTTGTCCTTTATATACACTACGTACTCAGCAAAGTGAAACAAAACCCATAGACGTAAAGAACAACTCTGGCCTCATTGTAAGCACATTGGCAAGGTGTTCCCAAGGACCTACTCAACAAGGGGTTTGCTACTGCCTCCCCAAAATATTTCATGAGAATTTTAACCAAAAAAATTTACAAAATGTGTTATATTTTACCACTTCCACTTTTACCATGTATCAGGCACTTTAAAACTTTAGAAAGTCTAGATATTTAAAAAAATACTTATCATTGTCAACTATATATTCAGTAATGAATAAAATGCACACACAAAATGATGTTTATAATATGAAAAATGTTTTTTAGGTACAACCACTCTGGCATAGGACCTCCTTCTCCTTTTCAGGGTTAAAATATTCTTCATGTCCTCTAACCCACTGATCAAATATGAACATGTGTGCCTCCTAGAGGGGGCCTTATGACTGCATTTCAAATCACTTCTGAAAATATTTTGGATTTTTAAAAAATAAATGGGTATTTACAAGACTTCACTCACCTTCCAAAGCAGAATGGCAATCATCAAGAACACAGACAACAATATATGTTGGCGAGGATGTGAGGGAAATGGTATACTCATACATTGTTGGTGGGACTGCAAATTGATGCAACCATCATGGAAAGCATTATGGAGAAACAGAACCACCATTTGACACAGATATCTCATTCCTCAGTTTATACCCAGAGGACTTAAAATGAACATACTATAAGGATGCCGCCACATTAATGTTTATAGCTGCTCAATTCATAGTAGCTAAACTAGGGAACAAACCTAGGTGCCCTTCAATAGATGAGTGGATGAAGAAAATGTGGTTTATATATACAATGGAATATTACTCAGCCTTAAAAAGAATGAAAATATGGCATTTGCAGGTAAATGGATAGTGTTGAACAATATGCTAAGTGAAATAAGCCAATCACAAAGAACTCAAGGCCAAATGTTTTCTCTGATATGAGGATGCTAATTAATAATAAGGTTGATTAAGACTCATTTGTCCTTTATATACACTAATTACTCAGAAAAGAGAAACAAAACCCATAGATGTAAGAAACAACTCTGACCTCATATTGTAAGCACATTGGCAAGGTGTTCCCAAGGACCAACACAAGGCTGGTCCATTGACCACACCTTGAGTTGCAAGGGTCTAATGTAAATCTGAGCTATTCTCCTTGGTCAAAAAGAGAAATTAATCTTCCACAGTGGAAAAGGAAACTGTCTAGGGTGATAGTAAACTTGTGTGGTAGGAGGTACAAGAACTGTATACTGTGCTGGCCAACCTGCTCTCTGGGTAAAATAGAAGCCTTGATTAGTAAAGGCCAAATGTTTTCTCTGATATGAGGATGCTAATTAATAATAAGGGTAGAGGGCTAGGGAAGAACAGAGGTACTTTGGATTAGACAGAGGGGAGTGAAGGGAGGGGAGAGGTTATGGTGGTAGGAAATGTACAACACCCAAACGAGTATTCCATGGGACATACTCGTCCCTTAAAGATTCTTGGACTGTATCTGAAATTCAGATTTGATGGGCAGCTTCCTCACATGGTGCTGGGTTGGCAGCGTTGCCTTGGAGGAAGGGTTGATGGGAATGAGGCAGGATGGGGCAAGCCTAGGAAGGCAGGTCAGGGGAAACAGACTAGCCTTGACCTAGCCTCTGTGGCCTCCTCAAGACTGTCTCGTGCCCAGGGTGTGCTGTGTACAAGGATGGCGACACAGATGTGGGTGGGCTGGAAGGGATGGCACCAGCTGGCGCATAAGTTGCCCAGGGAGAAGGCCATGTAGCAGCACACGGAGCATCAATGGTCCACTTGTAGCCACATCTCTTGATGAGGATGGGTGGGAGGAACATGGGGGACAGGAGCACAGCACCGTACAGCATGCTGAACGTTCCTACCCCCATGTCATCCTCCAGGTAGAGGCTTCTCTATGGAAACAAGAACAGCCTGTCAGAGGAGGGGGCAGGGAAGATGCACAAGAATTGTGTGGCTGGGTGCTGAGGACCTGTGGGCTCAAGGCCACCTTGGGTTCCCAACTACAATCAATAGGCCCTCTTGGGCTAAGGACACTGCATGTGAGTGGCTTAAGGCCAGCAGTCTCTCAGCAGCAGGGAGGTGCACCAGGACTTCCTGAAAGAGTGGTAGTTAGGACCCCCACCAGTCTCAGAGATTGGGAGGAGAAGAAGAAAAAGCTGCAGGAAGCCTCACTCTGCACAGAGGCAGAAGGCCATTCTCTCGATCCTCCCATAGCACAGAGCAGTGACAGCAGATGCTATTCTCAGTGCAATTTCACGAGTGTGGTTGGCACAGCTCCTGTAAGATCCAACCACAGTTCAAATAGGTAAACCAGAGCTGAACCGGCAGAAGCCATCCCAGGTGATGCCTGGTGTCCACAGCTCTTTGTCTCCTCTTATCACTTAGAAACATACTAGTCTCTCCTGCAGCCTTCTCCCCTCCCCCTCTGCCCCTCCTCATTTCTTGATATTTCTGAGCACTGGGAGTTTTCACCAGCATGGGGGATTTGGGTCTTCCCAAGCCCTGTGACAGGGTCTTGCTAAATTTCTGAGGCTGGCCTTCCACCTGCAATCCTCCTGCCTCAGCCTCCCAAGTTGGTGGGATTATAGCTGTGCACCACAGCAGATATGGGGACATGGCTTGTCATGCAGTACAAACTCAAGAAAGCTTAGTGAAGCCAGCATCAGTAATCCAAAATTAAAACACCACTTCTGGCTAAGGCAACTAACTATAAGCACACACTCCAAAAGAAACTATCAAACACATGAGAATGAGTATTTTCCAACATGTTTTGTCTTTGGAAAAAAGGATGTACCCAACCTGTACAATTTTCAGAAGTAATTTCATCTGAAGCTATCTATTATCGCAGGGTTCCTTGGTCAAGTCATTCATTGGAATTCAGTATTTGTTATTCATTGGCTCTTAGCATCTTTGTACAATTTTTGACAAAGACTTTCTTTGCTCAAGAGTAATTTTTATGTGAATATAAAGAAGGGAATTAGAGCAACTATTCATGTGTCTCAGGGAGAAAGAAAACCAGCATTCTTATTGCAATCATGTTAAACATCTACAGAGCAATTTTACAGACTCTTGTAGGGCTATTTACCACACTTCCTGTATTTTTAGCAGATACATTTTTCTGAAGATTCTCATTTCAGGTGTGGTGGTGCCCACCTGTAATCCCAGCAGTTTAGGAGGCCAAGGCAGGAGGATGGCAGATTCAAATATATCCACAGCAATTTAGAGATGCTGTAAGCGACCTAATGAGACCCTGTCTCAAAATAAAAATTAAAAAAAAGGTTGTGGATGTGGCTCAGCACTTAAGCACCTTGGATTTAATCCCTGGAACAAAAAAAAAAAAAAAAAAAAAGGGGGAAAATTCTAATGAGTTTTGAGAAGCTAGTTTATATTCTAAGTTATTCATTTGCAATGTTCATTAAAATTCAGACCTTCTTGGAGGTGTTGAAATAAGTTCTTTCCGAGTTTCTCACAAACCCAAGACACTCAGAGAATACACTTCAGCCCCAGAGCATGTTGCATAGTCTTCACAGCCTGGTCTCTCTCTCATTTCCCTCATTCAAGCACCTACCCACTGACTGATGCTGGGGCTGGCTGGGGGCTGGTGACCATGACAGTGGCTGCCTGCTTATGGCCAGTACCTGGGGGGCTGGGCCAGTGGGCCCACATCATTGGCCTCTGGGTCCTCACCATTGTCCTACATCAGCCAGGCAGCATCCCCATTCCCCACAGGCAGGGAGCAGGAAGAGCACTGCAATGTGAGCTGAGTGTGGGCATCACAGCAAGAGGGCGATGATCCAGGAGAGGTGGGTTGCTTCACCTGTGTCAGAGGGAAGAAGCCAGGACAGGGAGTGTCATGGGCACTCAGAGCCCCCAGGAGGAGCCTACTTCCTGCTTAACCATCTCCAGAATATGTGAGTGGATTGTTGGTCTACTCTGGAAGCTGTTGCAGTTGGGGGCTACTCTGAGCTGACACTCTGGGCTCCACACACCTGCCTGGATGAACATGTTTTCCTGGTCTATAATTTCTAGCTGCCTCAGCCTGGTGGGCTGGGGACCATCTTGTCTGGACCCCAGGAGGCTCCTGAGCTGAGGGGACCCACAGAGTGACTAGAGAATGTCTTTTCATTAAGGTGAGCCTAGGGACCCTATTAAAGTGTTCCTACAGGGATCCTTGGCCTAGAAGCCACTGGGTGGCACTGAGCAGTCAATCCTCATGCCCACTCTTGAGTTAGTACCCGCTTTCCACTGAAAGCCTGTGACGTAGCTACCTACCCAACATGTAGATGACTGTCCTGCCTGTGTACCTGGAGACCTTCCCACACAACAGGAAGCAGAGTGCAGTGGCAGCACACAAGCACATCATCCACCATGTCACCAACAACCAGGATGCCTAGGATGCTGGTAGTGAAGAAATTCAGAGAAACACATGGAGCTGCCTGCAGTGCCCATAATCATCTGGGGCTCAAGTCTGAATCTGACCTGAGCTGCTTAGAACACCTGGCCCTGTGACCGCTGGCACACTCCTTGGGCCTGAGCCATTTGTCCAGGCAGCACAGGAGAGCAACACAAGTGCTTGTAGGAAAATCCCTGTGGGGGTCAGAAATGAAATAGGACATTTCAGACAGACTTCTGCATGGAGTTCTCTGTGCGTTCTGTGCCATGTATCACCATCTAGGCACTGTTCCATACATCACTAGAAGGGACTGTCTTCTAAAAACCCCATCACTTCCTATTAGATCTAAAGACAGAATAAGATGTCTTGAAAATGAGGAAACTAAAAGTAGAGGCTAGGAGTTGAGAATCTGCCCTGCCAGTCTCAGTAAGTCACCAGGCACCCTCAGCACCACACTGCCATCCCTGGAAGGAATCAAGGCGGACACCCAGAAGATGGGCAAGAGCAGGAGGCAGCCCACATCCAGACTGCTGGCCAAGGCTGGAGTTACATGACAGCTCTGATGGCTTTGGAGTGTCCAAAATGCCAACTGGACATTTGGTTGTCCTCTTCATTTCTTTTGAACTCCAAGCCTATCCCTGCAGATTGCCCAAACAGTAGTCTTGCTGTATGAAATGTACAACACCCAAACATTGCATGGGGCACCCTGTTTCAGAGAAGATTCTTGTAGTTTTTCACAAATTCAGATTTGATGAGCAACCATCTTATATGGCACCCTGATGGGAGGAAGGGGAAATGGGAAAGAGGTAGGAGGTGGCAAGCCTCAGAAGGCAGGTGTGTGGGACACAGGATGGCCAGTCCCCCCTTGACCTGGCCTCCATGGTCTCCCTATGGCTGTCTCATGCCCAGGGTGTGCTGGAGATGGGGATGGCAATTCTCACCCAGTACTTAAGAATTCTATTAGACAGAAGTTACTTGAGGGCTGGTATCATAAATTGCATACTCAGCCATTGAAGGGCTGGAACTCCTTGGACCATTCCCACCATGGACCCTGGATGGGTGACCCTGGGATATTTTGTGTCCTTAAGGTGCAGACACAGCATGGGGGGCAGCAGCATGGTGATTGCATGAGCTGCTGCTGCTGCCTACCTGCTGGTATTCGCCCAAGAGGAACCCCTGCTGCTGTATGCATCAGCATCAGAATCAGGAGGCACAGGCACTTGTCCCTAAGAGCCTGAAGGGTGAAAGTACAGTGAACCAAAAGGGCAGTGGTGTAAAGAAAACAACAGGAGATAGAAGCAAGGTGCAGGAGCAAAGTAAAGTGCTGCTCATCTGAGCTGCCAGCTTTATATATATCCATAGGTTACATTAGGTCATTGAAATCATTAGTACCATTAGTACATATTGCTCATTGTATAAAGTTACCCTTATGTGGGCAGGTTTAGGCATAGTGACACATTGGTGTTGTCTAAGAGAGTTCCTTTATTCCCAACAGCTGAGTATCTGAGATTAAGGTTGAGGCTGAGAGCCTCCTCTCGAAGGACATTACCACAGCAGCTAGGCATTGAGCAAGTATTAGTCATCTTATGAGTTCCACAGGGAAACTGTAGAATATTCCAAGTGTGGAAAACAGGGCTCCTGTTACCCTCTGGGAGTTTGCTCACCAGAGGAACACTGCCTTGTACATTTCCACAGCCAGAATCCTTACATGGTGTTTTCATCTCATCCTCGCTCTAGGATTTGCTCTACTCTATGAGTCTGAGATACATGACTATTGGCAGGATTGCCTGGGCACCACTTGCAGAAAGGAACAGAGGGGCAGGGAGCTTCAGTGTGGATAGGACTCACCCCACCTTCCTCCATCTCCAGATATTTCATTCAAACCCAGATGGAGGTGCTGTCAGACACACCACACTAAACCAAAGTCTGTGATCCCAAATGACTAGCCATAATGACCACAGGTGTCCATCCTGGTAAATGGACTTTCACAAGGAACCTGCCATGGGCCAGCATTCTCTTTGCTGGCATAAGCTACAGAATAGTTGGCAGAGACCCCAGATGCACTCAGAAGATATAGCTATTGCCTCTGTCTTCCCTGAAACCTTGAATCAATTTCCACCAACAGGAAGATTTTCTGTCATTTTTTAGGATATCGAGTTCCATCAGGGTACTATGTGGTATATTTTTTGCTTATTTCATATCTTTTACCTCAATATCCATTGGTGGGAACTGGTTAAATATAGTGGATACCACTGCAGTGGGTCGTGGTGTACTGCTGAGGATAAAGATGTAACTCTATTTCCCAAGATGGAAGAGGCCCCCCAGATCTGTGATAAAGAGACAAAGAGAAAGGTGCTCAGCTTGGTGCTGACTTACCACCCCGTGCACTCAGCAGGTGAGTAGAAGGATTTGTGTCCATATGTGCATTGAATGTGCTAGAGAGATAAGCAGACTGGGTGGCTGAGGGACAGTTCTGAGGGGGCTTGCACAGCATTTGTATCTTGAACCATGTCAATAAGCTACTTATGCAAAAAAAAAATGGTTTTAAAATGATTGATTTGCTCCTGTGGGAGCTTCCTGTACTCCCGATTTCCAAGCCTCATGGGAGAATCCCTGCCTCCCTGCCTGACCTCCTTGCCCACCTGCCTGTGCCTCAGCTTGAGGTGCATGGAGCCAAAGCTTGTGCAGGTGCTTTCTCTCCATGGAGCTCTGTTGGCTCCCTGTGGGTCCTCTGCTTTCTGGCAACACTGATGACCTGGGAGAGGGTGTCACAGGTGAGCTAGAGGGTGTCTGCCTCTTTCCCTTTCTTCTGGCACTGATGGCTCTCAGAACAAATTTCAAGGCCTCATTTGCAGTCTGAGTATCTCAGACCTGCCCTCCTTTAAGGTGGTGTAAATAATTTGATCTCTTTCTCACTGACCTTGCCTGATCCATCTTCCCCATTACACTGCCACTGGTTCCTCTGTGGAAACACTGTGGCTGGTTTGCTGTGCCCCTGGGCTGCAGCTACTCTGTTACTGGATCTATGAGGTTTCACAAAGCCAACTGTTGTCCAGATTCCTGGCAGAAATGGTGAGACCTGGACTAGAACCCTCTCAGGAAGCTCCCCAGTCATGCCTTTACCCCCGGTGAAGTACTCCTTTATGTCTGGGAGGCATAAGCTGAGATTTGGACACCCTTCCCATTTCATGACAGAGAGGCATTGGTGAGGCCCCCAAAGTGTTATCAGCTGACCAGCTCTCACCCCTGCTTTCAGGGTCACCCTTCATCCCCTGTCACCCAACAAACAGCTGGTTGTATGGGGCATGGAAGCTCCCTGGCATCCCCAGGTATAAGGCCCTTAGCCAACCAACCTCATTATCTGGGTTGTGTAAATCAGGTGGAAAACATGGGTTCTAGTCCTCTAATGGGAAGGGGAGCTTGTTGCCACCTTCTAGAGTGCACATCCATACATGTGTTTATGTGACTGTGGAGTCAACAGGACACAGTTGGCCAACTTCCCTTGGGCAAAGTAGAAGGAAACTCTGCAGATTTTGTAATTAACAAACAAGGAGTAAAAGTGACCGTAAGAGTGAACTCCAGGTGGTTTTCTCCTTCACTCTGACACCCTTGCTCCTGTGAGTTACTTACAGTCATCTTCCAGGCCTAGGTGCTGCCCAAGTTTTTAAAAATCAAATCTGAAAATCACACAACCAATGATGGGTTGTACAGTTATTTTGCAGCCAGGGAAAATGACCAGGCACAAGCACTATCTGGACCCAGATTGTGGGAGGCCGACATAGCATGTGACCAGCATTTGCCTCCCCTTTTGATCACTGTGGCACTGTTGGTCACCTTGTGATCTGGTTGATTAGGTAACCAAAGATAGTAGCCCCAATCTTTAGGGTTGAGAAAATGGAAATGTGTCTTCGTGCATGGGTGTGCCTTCCTGCAGCCCCATGGATGGAGCTATGCCCACCTATTCCTTTGTGATATTAGCCCTTCCCCTGTCTGGGATAGAATGTTCCATGGAAATGCCCTTTGTGCATCCCCTTCTCTTACTCTGCCCTTGAATGTGGCCTACCTAGATGTCAGTCAACCTGCTGACAGCAGACATCATGAAGCTAGACTCAGCCCCCTGAATCCTGACCCCTTGCGTCATTTGAATGGCTTCTCCTCAATAAAAGGGGTTAGCACATGTGGGCTCTCTCTTTCTCTTTCTGTGGACCCTTAAGTTCAGAGGAGCCATCACAGAACCCCTAAAGAAAAAGGTATTTCTGTCTCTTGTGTGGTATTTCATGCAGCCCAGTTATTTCAGTTCCCTAGAGTTACCACTGAGCTTTTAAGTCACTGGGAATGTGACACCAGATTGCCTAGATTAGTGATTTAATCCACCTTGAATTTACTTGACAGTTTGTAATCTTTTCATTAATTGAGATGTTCTTGTGTGCACCCAAGGCTCTGTGTTCACACTCTGGGTGTCTGGGCTGAGAGGAGAAGGGAGCTCCCCAGCCTGGAGCCCGTGCTGAGTACATGGACCATGGAAAAATGTGGCTTGCATTCCCTGGATGAGAACACATCCCCAGTACAGTTGTTCCTGCTCTGCCTCCTTTCCACATAGCTAATTTCTCCTGATGGCTGAGCTCCCTGTGTCTTGCTGCAGAAGGCATAAAGATGGCTGAAGCTCCTAGTGATGGACTGTGGAGAACCTGGGCTTTGTGGTCAGTGCATTGGCCCTGAGGAGCACTTGTGGCTCCATGGCCCAGGGTCACCTGTGTCTCTCTTTAATTCTAAAGAAAATGATGCACACTGGGGCTCTCATGTATAGATGTATGGACCTAAAGAATGGCCACCATGATGGTGTGGGTCCACCCACACTCTCTGGTCTGCTCCAGGTCACTTACTTCACTGCCCTCCTGACAGGGTCAAGAGATCCATGCATTGTGGTGCTTAGATCTAGAAGTTGGGCTAAATCCAAAAAACACTGCATCCAGTAAGTGGAATTGTCCCACTACACAGGCCTCCATCCTGTCCCAAAGTGAGTGAAAAGACTCACAACAAGGTAGTAAACAGGAAAGAGCCACTGCCATCCACCACCTCAGGGAGAAAACCATGGAAAATGATTCACCAGAGCTGGAATATGTTGTTTGCTCCCACCAGGTGACAGAGCCTCAGGATTCCTGGAGGACCCCAGACAGTACAGCTAGAAATGCTGGCACATACTTGGGAGTGGATGTTTGTCAGTTGGCATGGGCACTTGGGACTAGTGGGAATATAGTATGTTCCACACAGCTGGATCCTACACCAGGTCAAGAATGATTGCAGAGGGAATGCACAGGGGTCAGGAAGGGAGGGGCATTAAGATTGTTCTAGTTCATATGACTCAAGTGGTACTGATGAGAACAGCAAGGACTGGGGGTCTTGTGACACATCAGAATTAGCACCCACAGTCAGAGAGATGCTTCTGGAAACAAGCCACATCCTGTCACCTCTGATCAGAGGCCTCTGGTGGGTTCTGCATGGGGTGGATGGTTTCTGTGCCAGATCCCCAAAATACCACCTGCTTTGGGAATAGTGTCACTGCCCTCAAAATTAGTTAAGTGGAGCTTATGCTGAAGTAGGGAGCCCTTTGGCCAGTGGGCTGGTGTCCTTCCAAGAATGGACACACAGACACAGAGAGGAAGGTGATCTGTGAAGACAGTAGTATAGGGAAAGTGTCACGTGAAGATGGGCAAGGGCCACAAAGGTGCACCTACACACCCAGGAACACCAAGGGTTGCTGGTCACACCAGAAGCTGGGAGCAAGGGTGATGCTGCCCTGGAGCCTGCAGATCCTGGAAAATGACTGAATTTGGAAATAGAACCTCTATAGAGCTATCTACATTAAAATGAACCCATTAGAATGTGCATTATCCAATCTGACAGATGTTCTCAAAAGCAGAATAGTTCAGACATACCTCCAGAGACAGAGCAAGAAGGGCAGCTGCAAGTCAATGAGAGAGGCCTCAGGAGAAAACAAACCTACTGACACCTTGATCTTGGGTTTCAGGGATCCTATCCAGAACTGTGAGAAAATAAGCATTTGTTGTTTCCGCCACCTAGCATGTGACACTTATGGAAGCCTAACAAACTAAAGAGATGAGAGAGAGATTGATATATAGATTGATAGATGACAGATATATGTATATGGTATCTGGGATCTTTGGACAAACAACAAGCAGATTCAGAGGGTCTGGTGGATGTTTGAGTTTTTCCAATTTCTAACAAGTTTTTGGGTTACGTTGATGCCATTGAAGCAGTAACTCCTTCCTAAGATGTTTCTTCTATTTCTGTTAATAGATAAAACTCAGTTGATAGA
This sequence comes from Marmota marmota marmota, assembly GCF_001458135.2. Lineage (NCBI taxonomy): Eukaryota > Metazoa > Chordata > Mammalia > Rodentia > Sciuridae > Marmota > Marmota marmota. Next base: position 96,852 of record NW_025999915.1, on the reverse strand, counting down.
AAATAGCAACCTGCCAGTTTCTCTTTCTGTTAACATGCTTGCTCAGCAGCTATGGAAGGAACCAGAGATGCCTAGAGAAGGGGGGAGACCTCAAGGTTACTTGCATGAGAAAGTGTTGAAACCCAGAAGTCTGTACTGTATAAAAGATGCTGAGAACCAAGGGCAGTGGTTAGCCTTTGGAGAAGACTCTGCTGAGCTGCAGCAGTGCTGAAGAAACCTTGCTCTTCTATTTCTCCAAGTGCTGCTTGTCTCTTTTCACTCACATTATTTTTGGTATTTTTCCATATTTTTCATAACATACATTGGGGGCTTTGTCTAGGAACTTGACAGAGGGATAGGCATCGCCTGGTCACATGCCAGTGACTGAAGTGTCACTCAGTACAGGTTTGCCTACTGGGGAGGTCTGTCTGTCAGTTCTGTTATGTGCATGCATGTGTCCTGAGCGACTTAGTCTTTGCTTCACCGTCTTCAGACTATGGAGCCTGAGTGAGTCCTGATTGTGGTTCCATGGTGACCTCATAAAATTAAGGCAGCATCAAGCCAAGGGGATCGAAAGTCCCTCCTTGGGAAACTGGTCCAGGTCAGGGGCTTATACTAACCTGACATTGATGCAAAGAGGCACCTAAATCTCTACAAAGAGAGTGACCAGGCAGACCAAGGTGTTGTGAGACACCACCTCACATAACTTTCACATAATAGGCACCGGACAGCCACTCATGTCATGATGTTAAGGAAATATAAACAATTAAATCAGGATTATGTTCTTTAACCCTAAAGGGGCCCAAACATCGAAGTGGGAAATACAGTAGAGAATTTCTAAGAACACCCCCCCCAAAAAAAAGACATGTCCTTGCTTTCTTCTTCCCTCCCACAGCCATTCTTCCTCATCTTCTTTTGCAGGAAGTCTCAGTCCCTAAATGTAATGATTCTCTCTGTATAAAATACAAGCCATTCTCTCTCTATAAAATACAAGTTTTCCAGGTGTCAAAAACAGCTCAGTACTTGCTGACTGACAAGTAAAAGGAGTAAAAGTCTTCCCTTTTGAGAAGAACATATTTTGACTAAATGTTGTCAGGAAATACAACTTGGTTTTAACATTGTTTGCCAGAGAGAGAGAGAGAGAGAGAGAGAGAGAGAGNACTCACAAACAGGAACTAAGGAACAGCTCACTTAGATGAGACTCCCTCAAGGATGCAAGAACTCCCCTACACTCTTCAGCAGAGGCTTAGCCACTGACTTGACTGGGTTTCCAGGACAGACACTCCTGTCTGTCATGTTACAACATGTTAATATCCTTCTGATGGCCAGCTCAACAGAGGCTCAATGCCTAGAAGGAAAAAAGGTCCTTCTTTCCCTACTAACAGGGGCAAGATATTGCATATCAAAATAAATAAAGACACAAATCTGTCAGAGACAAATTCAGTCATTAGATTTTAACATGATACAAGGATGGTGAATGCTGGATCTAAAAAAAGAAACAATAACAACAACAAAAACAATGTGCATTTTTTGCTATCGCTAACCCCACCATTGTCAAAAATTCTGAGAGTTCCTAGGAACAACAGGATGCTGCAGGGTATAGAGACTGGATTTTCAGACATAGACAGACACCTGTAGGAGACCTTGAAAGGAGGGGGAAATAAGTCCCATTGAGTGAGGAACAAACCAGGAGGTGGTCTTTCAGACAATCAAGGCCAAAATCTTGAGGCCCCAGCCCAGGGACTTCCTGATATAATCAGAGACTTCAACCTCTTTGTTCAGGACAAGAACAGAATGAATTTGGGAGTCCCTACCCAAGAACTGGGATCTTGGCAAAGGCCAGTGGGGTAGTTATCTAAACAAGCTAACTCGGTCACAGCTAGATGGGGCCCTGAGTCAGAGCCCCTGGCAGTTACTTCTTTGCTGATAAGGGAAGCTGACAAGCTGAGACTGCAGCAAAACCTCAATGCTAAAGTCCCACACTGAGTTGTAACCCTGAAGGATAACAAAGGTCACCATGTGCTTCTATTGCACAAAGGTCACCATGTGCTCATACTTCACAAATGACCTGATCTCAAGAGTCACTACATGAGAATCCACTCATAAAACTGCAAGTTATACAAACTCTAAAGTCAGCTACCTTCCTAGTGGGTGAGGCAGGGCCCCTGAGCATAACTGTTTGGAAATAGTAGATAAAATAATTTTTTTTCCGTAACTTTCTTTTTTTTTTTATTGGTTGTTCAAAACATTATAAAGCTATTGACATATCATATTTCATACATTTGATTCAAGTGGGTTTTGAACTCCCAATTTTACCCCAAATACAGATTGCAGAATCACGTCGGTTACACATCTACATTTTTACATAATGCCCTATTAGTAACTGTTGTATTCTGTTACCTTTCCTATCCTCTACTATCTCCCCTCCCCTCCCCTCCCATCTTCTCTCTCTACCCCATCTATTGTAATTCATTTCTCTCCTTGTTTATTTTCCCATTCCCCTCACAACCTCAGATAAAATAATTTCCAGCAGACCAGACCTGACTGACAGCCCACTCCAAAACCCAGACTTGGTCCTTTATACTAATAAAAGCAATTTTATAGAAGATAAAAAGAGGATGGCTGGGTATGCTGTGGTGTATGATTCTAAAGGGATGGAAATGGAGTCACTTCTCCAAGGATGGTCAGCATAAAGAGCATAAATATGGACATTAACCAGGACATTAGAACTCAGCCAAGACCAGCGAGCCAACACTGAGCCTACGTCTACACCAAGTCTGGGGATGACTTCCTACTCCTCATGTCCATGGAGCTTAAACAAGGGAAGAGGACTCCTTACCACAGAACAAAATAGGGATCAAGTACCCAGCTAAAAATTTTGAAACTTCCAGAAGTAGTATGGGAACCAAAGGAGGTGGCAATTGTCCACTACAAAGGTCCAGTGGCAAAAAATGGAACGGCCAAACTGATGCTGCCACCAAACAGGCTGCCCAGAGGCAGCCACCAGAAAAAGCCAAAACCTAGCTAGCACCAGAAATGCCACCAGAGGAAAGGGAAACCAAAGCCAAGACAGGATGGTGGCTCTCACAAGACCACTGAGTTTAGATTTTAGAACAACTAGCTTACAGACTGGTCCACCAACACCCAGAGACCTGACCAGGCCAGCACTAGCTCACTGCTTGTCTCCCTGCACTCTGCTCTCTGTCTGCCAACATTGCAGTAGAAGGCACTGGTGAGACGCTGTGAGGACCTAGTGGAAAAGCACTTCCCTTCTAGTTTCTGGAAGGGAATAATCAGGGTAGGGCCCAACAATCCATGATGACCATCTCTAGCTTCACCCTCAAGCTGTCCCTGTGCAATGGCTGTTTCAGGAGTCACAATGCTGCAACCTCAGTCAACTGCATGACTACGTGGGCAAATTGTTTGTATAGACCAGCTCCATCTAGCCTGCCCATACCCTGCTGCTGCAGCAGCAGACAGCTTCTGTGGGCCAGCTGCCCTCAGTCAGTGCCTTTTACAGAGGTCAGATTTTTCCCATGGCAGCCTTGTCCTTGTTAAAGGCCTGAAGTCTGCCTATATGTGTGCACGTAGGTCTCTGGTGACCCCAGACTGTTCATCGTTCACTTGTCATTGGCCTGAGGTTACAGTTGCCCCTTTTTCTCATGCTATTTCTCTCCTTCCCCTAAAGAACAATTTTATATTAAATCTCCTCTGGTGAAATAACTGATGTGGTTTCATTTTTTAAGTGGTCCCTGCCTGAAGGTCAGCACTGGTACATCATATTCTCTTAGGAACAACTGTGGCAGAAACCTGAACCACCAGTGTATTAGTACTCCTTATCCATGGTTTTTATTTCTGTGGTTTCAGTTGCCTGCAGTCAACCAGTTTTGACTGTGATGCCATTTTGTAGAAGCTAAGCTGCTATTTCAACTAAAAATTATAAGGACCTTTTGATGCCAATTTGATTGAGTTCAGTACGGCTATACTAAGGTGTATATTCAATTGACCCATATCTCTTCTCTCTTCATACCACTCTGACTATTTAAATGATTATAGAACCTTTTTACATACTGCTTGGTGAGTCCATAGAATTGATGCATCATTTATTTAAGATCTACTGCTGTCCTTTTTATTCTCTGCCACATTTAAATTAATACTCTTCATCATCAACACAGTCTGAAAGTTGAGTCCTCAGCTATAAAGTGGTCATGTAGATAATCCAAAACATGAAAATATTTACAATGTTCCCTAAATGAGAGCATGCTGTTAGAGAGAAATGAAGGGAACTCATCACTGACCTAGGAATATAGTGGGGCCCTCAATTTGAAAGCATCGTATTAGTTAGTTAATTAGATTTTGGATCTGAAGGAAATTGTAAGAGAAACAAATGTTTCTCAAGTGACACCATCAGGCATCTGCCATTGCTATTCTGTCCATTAAGTAAGGGAATATCTGGAGGTATCAAATGACAAGGTTTGGGAAGCTAAAAAGGGGGATCTGTTTGTTTTCTAAATATGTCCATTACTTTCGGGGTTCCTTGATTGGGTGGTCTACAGATAGAAAAGTTACATAGGAAATGTGATCCTCATATTCTCTTGGACTACAGCATATCAACAGTATGACCATACAACCTGCTTTGTCTGAGATCTTAATTGTATTTGTGACCATGGTGTCCTTCTCATTTCAGCACAGGACATGGGATACCATTTTGTAGAAGCTTAAGAACAAGCCAATCAGCCTGGCTCTCTTGGAGAAAATGAAAATTCCATTCCTTAAAAGTTTCTCAACTAACAACCTCCTCTTCCTCTTTCCCCTACTCCTGTTCCTCCATTGCCTCCTCCAGGGTTGGGGGAGAGGAAACCGAGGGCCTCACATAGGCTAAGCTTGTGTCTACCACTGAGCTGTGCCCCTACTCTGGCCCCTGATTTGTATCAGTACATCTTATCATAATTATACTCTTCTTTCCTCACTGAATATCTGGAACACTTTGGTAGTTTTGTGTTAATATTATTCCACAGGGCTTGAAAGAGAAAGTTCTGTTCTGGCAGGGAGGACACAGGGACCTTGGACTTGTTTCTTCCACAAAGTCTCCATGGAATCCCAATCAAATCCCAAAGACTCCTTCACCATTCCTCTCCCCTGGAAGACACAAGAAGCACAGTCAACAATCCACTTAGCACTTTCAAGCTTCTGCAGTTTGTAATGTTATCCTGGGATTAATTAACAGGTGAATGTGTTTTTACCTTGAAACCCTGATGGAAATCTGATGGAAGGGAACAGGCATGAACATAGGGAGTGGCCATTGCTGAAGAACATGGCCAGTCATTGAGTTTAAATGTTGAGACCTAGTGGGAATCCACATGTGCTGCTGCATGACTAGTCCTACTTGTTCTTTTTCAGGCATGGGGTTTCTTTATCTTACCACAAATAGTAAAGGGATTTCATCACATCCTGGGGACACTGATGCTATCTGGCTCCACTCCTCCCCTGGGCCAGCAGAAGTCTGAGGTAGAGATGCTGGAAGCCCAGCCTGAGGGTTTCCTTAGATCTGCAAAATCTAAAGCTGAGGGAATTGAAAAACTATGTCCAAGTTTGACTGGGGGATGAGCAACAGTGAATCATACAGACTCTCTTTTGGACCAAGCAGGCAGGCTCTGCTGAACCTCCTTCTCAACTAGGTCTCAACTATGGCTTATAAAAACTCCACACATGATTTTCTTTATTGCTCTCTTCACATTAAAAGACTCAAACAAATACTCATATGGTTTCCAATAGTTCAAGGCCATATCTGTAGATGAACCTAGCCCTTCCCTGCCTCAGAAAACTCAAGACTGCTCAAATAATTCACCGTTTGTTATAGCTAACATTTCATGAAAGGGCCTGCCCTCAGTTTCCCAAAGCATTTACTATAAAGGATTTACCATTTGAGTCTTCCCTCTGTCCCTTGACCTATACAAATGTGCATCTCCTACAACCCAGGAGTGTATTTCTCAAGGACCTAAAAATCATTCCTTTGGAATGCAATCATCAGGAAGAACAGGGCCTCTGCCTTAGTCTCTGTGGGAGGACAGAACCTGAACTTGGACCATTAACTTTGTAATTTTAAATTTTTGTTCTTCAGCAATTTCCCCATCCTCCCTCTTACTAGTTCAATTCTCCATTTAAAATAGTCAGTCCTTTCTGCACAAAGTTGAATTTGGTTCTTGTTGTTCCCTCTTCACTACTGCCATTATATAATATTGATTAAAACATTGACTGGTTTTATTTATCTTTGACATAGATATGCCCAAGTCTTGGTTGAAGAGCTATGAATGACATCGGAGAAGCTGGGACTTCACTGGGGACTGTGTTTTCACCACTGGCTGAGGTCTCTGCATCCTGCCTGCCTTGACTCCATTTCATCTTTCCTCTTTGTCACCATTATTGCCCATGACAGCAGCCTTTCATGATATACTTTTCATAATGCAGCCTGGGAATCTTTCTAAAACACTGCTGTTATCATTTTTCTCCCCTTTTAGAATCATTTGGTGTTTACCCAGAGACCATAGAGAGAGGACAAAAAGAAACCCACTTTCTGTGTTGATTACTTTTGTGTGTCAACTTGGTCATCATACCCTGAAAGTCAATCAAACACCAGTCTGGCTATTGCTGTAAAGGATTCTTTAGATGTATTGAACATTTATGTGAGCAGATTGCCTTCCACAGTGTGCATGGACCTCATCTTATCAGCTGAAGTCTATAAGAGGAAAAGACTGGGGTCAACAACCATACAATGGAATTGCTCAGCCCTAAAAATAAAATAACCTATCAAGCCACAATAAAGGCATCACAGAAATTTGCACACGCATTTCTAAGTGAAAAATGCCAATTTTAAAATGTACATAGTCTAATGTCTCTGGGAAAAGTAAAACCACGGACATGGTAGAAATATCAGTGTTTTCCAGGGGTTTGGTGCTTATTGGGTCCTCTTTATTCTCAGAATTTTTATCTGGATGCCACATTAGTGCCAGTTTCTGATATGTCTTTTGGATCTCGTTGAGTGAGTCATGTCTCTGCACACCTGGAACTTCTGAGCAACACATTGTTTTAACAAATTGTTGGCACATGTTTGAGGTCTCTGATGCAGGCAGCAGGAAGACAAGAGGGAGCAGTGGACCTCCTAGCTCTCCTCATGGCTCCTCCCACTTTCCTCTCATTAAATCTACAATGGACAGAGAGAAGAGGGATTTTACCTGGGATAGGAAGAGAGTCAGTAGAGACATGTTTCTGTAGCCTCTTGGTTGGTTAAGTCGATAAGCAGAATAAAATTTTGTCTCAATGGCTGATGTTAAAATATTTCAAAAAATATGCTGCAGTTATTTTTTTTCTTTGTTGTGTTAGCTCGAAACTATCAGTTAAAGTCTTTTCTTTCCTTCATCCTGCTGGTAACTGAATTTAGAATGTTTCAGATTCCTTCTCTTTTCAATATTATGGTATGCATATTCATCTTTTAACAAGCATTATTTATCTGTTCATCTTCATGTTTATTCATTTACTTATTTTTGTATATAGAGATTAAAGCCAGGGACACCTAACCACTGAACCTCATCCCCAGATACTTTTATTTTTGATTGAGACAGGGTCTTGCTAATATGCTGAGGCTGGGTTTGAACTCTAGATCCTCCTACCTCTGCCTCCCTAGCCGATGGGATTACAAGCATGTGCCAAAGAATAAAGGTGTTATTAAAAAATGGTATGGCACATAGGGCACAAAGTTTATGGAAGCCCTCTTTCTTGGGATAATGTAAATGGAGGATTGGCACCTAAGAAAATGGCCTGTTAAATATTTTGCCTCACCATAATTCAGGCACTCAGGAAAGAAAACTAATTTTCATTAATTAGAAAACAGACATATATCTGCTGATGGACAAACTTCTAGGAAATTCTCCCTGCTTCAGAGGGAGAGACATTTGGTCTGTTCTCTTTCTTGGGCAACATGTTAACATGAAGTATTTCCAATTGCTTGAAGCTGGTACAAAGAAGGATGGGAAAGAGTGTGGACCTTGGATGACATGAACTACTAAACCAACATGTTCCAGGTGGTCCCTGCCTCTGAACTTGCTGATGGACACACTTGAGGTCCTGAGCCATTTTGATTCAGTCTCTGTTTCTGTCACATTGCCAATGAGGAGTAGGACTGCTTATATACCAGTTCCACAGCCTAAGCACCAGAAGTTGGAAAAGAGATCAGCTGCTCAGACTTAGGACACTGTGTTCTCTATGAGAGAGCTGCACTGGTAATAATGAGTGGTGGAGAAACTGGAAAACAAAGTTTTTATTTTTATTTTTGTGGTGCTGGGGATTAAGCCAGGGTCTTGTGCATATGAGGCAAGCACATTACACCTAAGTTATATACACAGCTCTTGGGAAAATAATTAAAAATTGTTTTTAAATAATTATGAGCTCATAGTAATTATTCAAAAATTTGTTTAATAGTAGCAACTTCATACATGCATATAAAGTACTTTAACTGAATCCACCCTACCTATAACACACTCTTGCCCCCCCTTGTACTTTCCCTCACCCCTTATCTTCCCTATTAGTCCATCTTCTACTTTCATGTCATTTTATATTATTCTCTAGATTCCACATATGAAAGAAAACATGAGATACTTGTTTTTCTGAAACTTGTTTTGCTTAATATGATGTTTTACAGTTGCATCCGTTTTCCTGTGAATTACATTTCCTTCCTTTTTATGGCTAAATAAAACTCTACTGTATATATATATATATATATATATATATATATATATATATTTACCACATTTTTTTGGATGAATTTATCTGCTAATGGGCACCTAGGCTGAATCCATAACTTGGCTTTTGTGAACTGTGCTGGGACAAACATGGGTATGCAGCTGTCTCTGTATTATGCTGATTTGATTCCTTCACATGGACACAGAGAAGAGTGGTATAACTGGATCATGTGGTAGGTAGCACTACCTTTAGTTCCTGAGGAAACTCCTTACCATTTTCCATAGTGATGGGGCTAATTGACGTTCCCACCAACAGCATATAAGGGAAAGGGACACATTCCACTAGCTCAATCCCTCCTTTGTGTCAGGCAGAAGGCTCAGAATACAGACCTACACGACTTTCCTCCCCTAAAATCTCAGCCTGTCATTCTGTCTTTGCTTTCTGGAAGTAAGGAGGCCCAGATTTGTAGATTTTATGTCCTTCCCCAGTCCCCATTGTGTTTTTCCCAGGGGACTTTGCAGCCTACATTTGGTTGTCAGTTTCAGAGTGCTTTCACTTTCAGAATCCTCTAGAAAACACGCTGTGTGCAACTCCACCTCAGTGTCTCCCTTGGTGTTCCAGTGCAAACCAGTGTGTGACAGAGGCCAGGCTGGGGGAGCAAGAGCAAGAGGATTAGTGACCTGACCCAGGTCACACTGGATTTCTTCCCTGGGGCAGTGAATGATGATTGGAAGACAGGCCTGATAAAGGTCTCTGGGAGTGCAGAGGCCCCAGAGTGGACCTGAGAGAGGCACAGCTGTAGATCCTCCTCCTGTGATTCAGAAGTCAGCACCGGCTAGCAGCACTGAGACCTGAGGGAGAGACTGTGTGGAACGTGGAAGGTGAGGACTTCTCTGTGCAGGGGCTGAAGTGATAGTGGACCAAGGCAAGTTTTAGAAACCCCAGGCCACTACTGGGAAAAGGGATGCCAGAGGCTGAGATGAGAAAAGACAATCTAAAAAGTCAATGTAATTGCTGTGTTTAGAGAAACAGCTACTTGGGAGATCATGGAGGTCAATGGTGCTGAAGGACCTTGCTTAGGGCAAGTCCCAGAGAAGGGCAGCAGGGTTCCAAGAAGTCAAAGATGTTGCATAGCCTCCTGGCTTTTCTGCTTGCCTCTTGCCTGCCCCTCTCTGGCCCTGGCCCTCACCCTGGTGGGTGTTCATGCTCCAACACCACTCCCACCTACTTGCCTTATTTTCTCATCTCTCCTCTCTCCTCAGGGAGTCACAGGGTAACTTCTGCCTTACCTTTCTCTGTGCTTTTAAAATCTCAAGAATCCAGTTCAAAACCAGTGCACCCTTTATTTATCTGAGACTTCCCCCTAAATGATGGAGCTCTTGCTGTTTCCTGAGCATACTTGCAGGTGCTTAGAATCAGGATGCCAGGCACCTTTCCTACAGACAGAAGCCAGTCTTGTGGGTCCAACAATAAATGAGACAAGGAATTACAATTAGCCATGATGAGTCAGGGTGGGGAGGAGGGAGCTCTGGACTAAGACATTAGAGGCCTCCTGGTGCTGAGCCTAGAAGAGAGCAATGAGTGATTGGAGCCTGGTGACAGGGATGGAGTAGGGAGCCTTTTAAGTTGGATATCAGTGTTTGCCAAAGCTCAGAGGTGATTGGGGGGATCAGGGGGTGGGTAGAAGTGGAGACTGTGACATAGGGGGACTGCAGCAAGGGATGGGGCCAGACAGGTGGGATGCCATTTACAAAACACATTTTGAACTTATTCCTAGGGCCCCTGGAGATTTAAGGAAGACCTCATAGGATCCAGATAGCACTTCCCTTTTAGTATTCTGTGTGTCTATCTATCTGGGGTCCTAATGGGCAGAGCCCATTTTCTGAGGCTCTCCAGCCCACTTGATTTGCATTTTAGTGAGCAGGGGCTGATTGTACTGGGGATCTCAGAGTCAGGGAGGTCAGAGGCTCTGGAGAGGAGCCAGGTGGTTCGGACTAGGCACAGGATCACAGGGGCTGGAGAAGTTGAGTGGGGAAGAATGCTTTGCGAGGGGGCTGAAGCCTTGCTTGGACATAGGTTTGGGGGATCTTTGAGAAATGGGAAGTTGTCAGGGAGGTTTCCCAAGGTCTAGGGCCAGCCAATGGTGAGAGAGGGTCTCACTGCATAGAGCTGCCCATGGTGTTTACACTCCACTCTCTCTGGCTTCAAGTAGCACCTCCTTGCTCTTACTTTGACTACTCACTCTTCTTTCTTTGACCTGTCAACTTCTGTTCTCCTCTGCATGCTTTCCTGCTCTTCCTTTCTTTGACAGTTTGATGTTCTTCAGACACCTGCCCCTTCCTCACATGTCTAATCTACTCCCATGGCTTTCGCCGGTACTCAGAAATTTTCTGAATTCACAAGAAAAATTAAAGCCAAGAAGAAAGCACACACAGTGTCCTCAGCCCCATTTCATTGTGTTTCTCTATTTTCTTTGCCCTCAGACCCTGCATCATGGATTCTCTTCCAAAAGCAAATGGCACCTTTGCCATCCAGGTTTTGAAGACTCTGTGTCAAGACAGACCTTCACAAAATGTGTTTTTTTCTCCCCTGAGCATCTCCTCTGCCTTGGCCATGGTGCTCCTGGGGGCAAAGGGGAACACCAAAGACCAGATGGCTCAGGTAAGCTTTCCTGTCAGCGAGAAGGAGGGACTGATCTGCAAGGCTTGTCTCCTATCCCCTCCTTGAGTTTTTTCAGAACTTTTGAAGAAGGAGGGGTGAGCCTGGACCATTTCAGGGAGAGGGTACAGGAGGAAGGGAGGGAGGGAGCTGAGAAGTTTCCTCCAATGAGATGTTGTGGTTGGTTGCTTGCAGGGGTCACTGTGTAATCTCTTTTTCATTTATAACTTTTCTTAAGTTCATCAAGAAGTTCCTTAAAATTGTGGCCTTGGAACAATTGTTCACTTATGGGAATCAGTCCTTTGCTCCTCCCCCAGATGAGGGATGTTTGGGCAGTGATGGTAAACTGGTCCTACAGTACTGAAAGTCTCAGGCCTGGGCATGAGCCACAGAGGAAAAACAACTTGCTACTCAAAATGGTGTTTCACAGAGGAAATGGCTCAAAGAACTTCTAATGCTTCTTGTGACAAGAGACTTAACAGATATGAGCTACTCAGCATGTGTCCACTGTGACTCATGTTTATGCATAAGAAAACATCTGATTGTGTTAATACAGAAATATTCACAAAAGATTGTTGTTACATTATGCCTGTTGCTCCTGCCTGTTACTACTGTTGTTTAAGATCTGCCTCCAAGGTTGTAAAGACTGAAACTACATAAACCTTCATTACCAATTTCCAAAATGTTTCAAACTGGTTACTTGTAGAATTTTCATTCTGCCAATTTCTTCCATGGTAAAAATAAATTTACTAAAAGGTTTTTATTTTTGGTTTTAAATTATTCAGGAAACTTCAGTTTGTGTAGGATATAAGATGTTTATATATTTTCTGTTGAATTTAATTGTCAAACCAAGTCATATTGACCTCTTAGCTAAATACCTCATATTGTCCATTAGAGGGCAGTCCAACTGATACAACAGATTTGGCAATTTGGTTGAATCTCTTTGCTAGGCGACAGGACTTTTCTTCATATTTTCTGGCTAATATCTAACAAAGAAAGCATGTATGTTGACCAACTGGAAGACTGAAAAAATAAATGTCATTTAAATTTAATTATGTTGGGAAATGGAAGTAATTTTACAAATTCTAGAAAAAATAGTTTTATAGCTTTTTTCAATACTAACATTTAAGATTGTGTCCCAAAGTTGTGTTGCTCTGTCACTTATTTATACAATGTCAAAAGCTAGTGCTGAGTAAATCTAAAGAAAAAAATAGACAACATGTTAGTTATTTGATTGTTACATAGGAGAGTTATTTCTTAAGAAATTGTTTTTAATAATTAGTAGGTTAATTTCCATGTTGTTGGTATTTTATTTGTAGTGTTATTGATTTTTAGTTTCCTACATTGAGGTCATTAAATATAAACTGTGATTTCTGTATTTCGGAGTCAAATGAAACTCTTCTTGTGATGTAATATGACACCTTTATTGAAATATAAAGTATCATATATTATACATATATTATCTCTCTCTAGGATACTGTTTAAAAACTAATTTATTCTTATTAATGATATTACTCACTGTATACTTTTACTTCCTTTTAAATATTATCATGATGATTGCATTCCTGTCCATTTTTTTTTTGATTTTTAGTTTTTTGAACTGCATCTTTTTTGTAAATAAATAGATGCAAGTTATTTCAGTATTTTGAACTACATCATATTTTACATAAATAAAGGCAAGTTATTCTCTATTTCTGACAAATTTATGGTGTCTATGGGATGCAGGACTTAAGAATAGTCCCTTTTCTGAACCTCTCATGCCCCTTTCATTTTGTTCTATTGCTCATCTATAAACTATGCAGAGAGCTCTGTGCAGGTGAAAAAACCTGTATCTTACTCAGCAGTTTCCTGGCCCCTCTCTCCACCTATCCCACCAGTGTCACTTCTCAATTAGAATCAACTTCCTCTCAAAGGATAAATTCATGCAGTATTTGAAAAGAATATTGCTTGCAAATTCTTGTGGCGATCAAGTTCAAAATTGAGAGTGTTTTCTTGCTTTCCTTCACAGGCAATGTCTTTAAACACAGAGGAAGACATCCATAAGGGCTTCCAGATGCTTCTCATCCAAGTGAACAAGCCTGGCTCAAAGTACTTGCTTACAACAGCCAACAGGCTCTTTGGAGAGAAGACTTGTGATTTCCTCTCAGTAAGTTGAGTCAGCAGAACAATAAAAGTTGTATTTAAAATACCTGGAAATATACAACCCAGAAGAGAGACCCTAGAGTCCAGGCAGAATGGAAACTTGGGAGGCTGTAGCAAGAGGATGGAGAGTTAGTGGCCAGCTTGGGCAAACTAGTGACACCCTTGTCTTGAAAACAAAATGGAAAACTGCCTTGGGACATAGCTCAGTGGTACAGCATTTGCCTAGCATGCTCAAGGTCCTGAGCTCCATCCCCAGTACTGCAAAAACTTGCAAAAAAAAAAAAAGAACAATATTCTAGAGAACTTGAGAAACTCACAGTAAACTATTTTTTATAAAGACCCCATATCTACAATCATAATTTGTATTATTTCAATTTTAGCAATATCTAAAATTTCATTTATTTTCTCTGGTTTTTCCAAGCTCAGAAAATATCTCCTTATAAACTAAAATGTTTCTCGATCAATATTAATATTTTATCATGTTTTTAATTTTAAGAATAGCCTAAAGCTATCATTCAGAATGCTTTGAAGCTCACTGTCATTTTATTGAGCAACCTGACCATTTGAACTATTTCTCTCCCAAGACATTTAAGGAGTCCTGTCTTCAGTTCTACCATGCGGAGCTGGAGCTGCTGTCCTTTGCTGAAGCTACAGAGAAGTCCAGGGAGCATATAAATACTTGGGTCTCAAAAGAGACGGAAGGTCAGAATTATAAGTTATTTCACTTTCCTCCCACCACACCTCTGTTCTCCTCTCCTCTCTCCTCTACCTCTCCTCCTCACTGCTAATGTCACTAGTGTTGCAGAACCATCAGAGCAAGGTTGCCTGGCTGAGCTTCTTGGTGCCTGTGAACCTAGTGGCTCACAGAAGATCTGATCAGTGCTCAGGTTTTCAAAACCAGAGAATTAATGCTGTCTGTTTTCCCAGGGCCACAGTGGCTGATGCAAGTGTTAACAGAAACTTGTGAGTCAGATTTCCCATATAATACTTTACATGTCACTGGCCTGTATTGTACACACAGCAGGTGACTCTCATCTATGGGAACAGATCAATGGCCAGATCTTCCCAAGTCATGCCCTTGGCCCTCCTCTTCCTGGGGTCAGTTTGGACTTCACTTCTCCCACTTTTACATGTTAAGATGACTTCTACTTCTTCTTTCTTATCTCTCACTTAAGCACCCTTCATCAGATTTGAGAAGCCTAGACTTGATTAGTCAACTACAGAGCCTCTCTCAGGGCTGATCCATTCCACAGATTGAAAACACCCTGCTTGTGAGGTTAAAACATACTCATTTCTGTTTTAGAGTGTGACAAGTTCTAACCTTGATCCTCTAGATCAAAATGGTTTGATGTTTGAATCATCCAGGCACTTATACACCACTAGGGATGTCCCTATTTCTGCTAACAAATGAGATAGTAAAAACTAGAGGTAGTACTGTCCACTATTTCTTCTTGGAAGTTTTTCTTCTTATGCCCTCTAGAGGCAGCAAATTAGCAGGGATGCTCTTAGTTCCTTGGAACCATACCACTTGATATACAGGGAAAGAAGGACATACCTTCACCTACCCAAATTATTACCTGTTCCAGGGATTCCAGGTGTCAGGAGGAGGTGCAATCATAATATCTCTTCTGTAGTTTCTAGAAACTCCTCCCATGTCCCTGCTCTGGAGCTATTACAATTCTGTGTGCCTCAGTAATGTTGCAGGTAGCTGTACAATGTTAGAACTGGGCCTGACCACAGGGTCTTAGACCTGACGCTCCTCTTACCCACAGCAGGTAATGTCAGCTCCTACCCAGCCCCTCTCTGCTTTGCTGCTTGTCTTCTTCTCCAACCTGGTGTCAAGTTTCTGCTTTGTCCCAATCTACTTTCCTCCAGTGACTTAGAAGTCTTTCACTATCTTCAACTTGGTGGCTCTTCCAGTGTCTGTCATCATGAATACCACTCATAGCTGGGATTTTTTACTTTTATACCTATCATCCAAACTCAGCACATTTGAAACCAGAATGTTTGGATCTCCAAGACATCGTTGTCATGTTTATTCACCACAGATTCAAAAAAAGTAACTGACAGTGTTTGTGCTTTTCTTAAAAGGTAAAATTTCAGAGTTGCTACCAATGGGCTCGATTGATGAGCAGGTCAGGCTGATTCTTGTCAATGCCATCTACTTCCAAGGAACGTGGGACAAGCCATTTAACAAATCAAGCACAAAAGAAATGCCTTTCAAAGTAAACCAGGTAGGGAGATACTTCAAAAATTATGCTAGTCTGATGAAGAAATTGAATAGAAAATTTAACTTTGTAAAGGCATAAATGGTTAATGATAATTTCAAACTTATTATCTCTCTTAATGAATTTTAATCTCAGTGGAAAAATGATTTGAATAAATAATACTTGGTATCTATTATGGTTTCTAGCCTATTAGCACTCTAACTGCCTCCGATGAAGTATCCTACATGTATTGGTTTAACCTTATTCTGTACACAAATATCTTCATATAGACAACAATTGCTTAGATAAAGAGCAAAAAAGAGGTGATATATGTATGCATGTAAAATATATATATATCAGCCATGAGACAGAGTACAAAGAGGGAATATGAAAACACATGCCTTGAATCAGGATTTTTGTTTTGTTTTTACATTTTTGTGCAATGAGGGATCAACCTCAGAGCTTGTGCATGTTAAGCAAGTGGTGTTCCATGAAGCTACGCCCCAGATTTTCCATCTATTATTCATTAAATTAAAATAATCTCGCATTTAGTTACTGGAGTTGTGGGTTTGTGGTACAGTACTTGTCTATCATGTGCAAGGCTCTGGGTTTGATCCTCAGCACCACATAAAAATAAAAAAAATAAAATAACTAGTTATTGTGTCCAACTACAACTAAAATATATTTGAAAAAATAATCTCACACTTGAATTGTTGTTATTCATAATTTATCATTATGAGTTCAGCATCTGCAGCTTCTTATTATTAAAAATGACTGCAAGGGCCCTGGTTAACTGTGAGCTATAAGTTTAAGTAAAACAGATATTAGAATACTTTTCTTAATTCTGTAAACCCTAAAGATGCTATGTAATGCAATAAGGAAGCGTGTATGCATTAAGCTCCTCCCCTTATTTATAAGGCATGTTTTAGATAATTATTTATTAATTTCTAGCAGTGCTGGACCCCAGCAGAGTTGAGAGTTTTCTTTCTCTTTTCATACTGTTTTAAATGCTGTGCTCATGTGGTCATTCCTCTTAGGAGGAGAAAAGGCCAGTGCAAATGATGAGGAAAAAAGCCTATTTTAACTACGTCTACATCCGTGAGGCCCAGACACAGGTGTTGGAGCTGCCTTATGCTGGCAAGACGCTGAGCATGATCATCCTGCTTCCAGATGAGGACGTGGACCTCAGTGTGGTGAGTCAGGAGGGGCTACAGTCCTTTGAACTCACAATTTCTGTGGGAAGAAGTGGGTACACCCTGTGCCTTTCTTTCACAGTATCTCCAACCCAAGAGCCCAAATGGCCCAGCCCTCTCTTCCTTGCTTCCTTGTGGTATGATCCCTATTGCAAGAGAGTCAACCATTCTATCAATGGTGGCAGTGCACTGTGATGACCTAAAGGGTCTCTGTGAGCAGAGCAGCTCCCATGGGCTTTCCCTCTCTCCAGGTCCCTAACTGTGAGGATGAGTTTCCACAAACAGTGCCACATTCCACCTTAGACAGATGTCCCTCTCCTGGAGAGGCTCACACTGAGAGCCCTTCCTTTGCCCAGTCTCTTTGGCTTGCCAGCAATGGTTTATCATGTGAAAACTAAGCCTCATTCAAAGCAACAAATACCACTAGAAAAGCACCATTGACTAGGCATAGATGCTTTTCACAAATAAACATGGTTTGCTAGTGGATGGATAAGGAGGGACAGCCACAGTCTTCCTGCAGGGAAATCATATATGGGATAGCACGTGGGGTGGTGGGCAAGTCAGATCTCTCACAAGATTCTGGGCTGTTGAAGGCACTGCTATGTGGACAGTCAACAAGGAATGTTCATGGAAATGTCTGTGTGTCTGTCGATACCCACCATAGTCTGAATATGAACCTGTAATTCTGGTCTTTCAGGTGGAAAATAACCTGACTTTTGAGAAATTCATAGCCTGGACCAAGACAGCCTCTTTGCATAATACTGAAGTGGAAGTTTTCCTTCCGAGATTTAAACTGCAGGGGGATTATGACATGAAGTCTGTGCTTCAGCATCTGGGAATGGTCGATGCCTTTCAACAGGGCCAGGCTGACTTGTCTGCCATGTCAACTGAGACAGACCTGTGTCTGTCCAAGGTTGTGCACAAGAGTGTCGTGGAGGTGAATGAAGAAGGCACTGAGGCTGCGGCAGCCACAGCCGTAAACATAGTGCCATTCTGCTCATCATTTTTACCAACATTCTGTGCTGACCACCCCTTCCTTTTCTTCATCAGGCATAACAGAACCAACAGTGTTCTGTTCTGTGGCAGGTTCTCATCTCCCTAAGGGTTGTACTTCCTCTCCATGGAGATTTTCCCTTTTTCCATGTCCCCAAATTTTCACTACAGTTCATAAGGATGGGCCTTTAGGTGAACACCAAGTGGAAAAATGAGGGCAGTGTCCTAAGCCTTCTGAACAACTTGCCAGTGTGATCTCATAATGCACCACACTCAGCTGTCCCCATACTGCCCACTAACTTGTACCACAGAACCAGGGTCATGGCCAATAGACTGTCCTGATTCCCTGTTGTATTATGCGTGCAGTACAGATTGCATAGGATAGCTTGCAAACTTTCCCCAGATGGCCTCAGACACATTTATATCTCATTCCCCATGCAATTCCTTCTACTTATACTGTGCTTTCCTGGTACTTCAAGGAAGATGTGTCTCAGTGGTAGAGCACTTGCCTAGCAAGTTAGGGCTATACTCTCATCACCACACATAAATTAAAATAAATAAAATAAATATATTGTGTCCATCTACAACCAAAAAAAACAAAAAAACTTTAATGAACATTTTGTCTATCTTTGGCATTCACCAATCACCATTGCAGAGTTATGGTCCTTTGACACCTGCTCTTTAATAATGTGTTCCCAATTTATACAGTGTCTATGACAACCAGATTGGACAGTTGAATAGCTTTGAACTACCACGTACCTCCATTGCAGCTAGGACACCTTGCCTGGTGGTATTGCATTTCTCTACCTCCAACCCAAACAGTTACATGCCATTAGCCCTTAAAGTTCCATTAATGTCATCTTCTTCAAGACATTTTCCCATTCTCCATAATCAGATGTACATTTTTGAACTTTCACAGTAATTGCCCATGATACTTGCATTGCTTACTTATTAATCATTTTTGTTCTTAGTGTTTGGACTAGGCCTTAAAGTCTCCAAGATATGTGATTATATTCTACATGCTATAGTGTGGTAATAAATAATTTGATCCTATATGACCTCTGTAGTAATTTTTTAGTTGTTGAACATTGCCGCGACCCCTCGCCGGCAAGGGAAAACACGACACAGGATTCTTCTTTCAGCAGTTTATTCAGGCCTTGATTCATGTATCATCTTCTAGTGACCCGTCGCCGAGCGCCCAAGCACAGCCTAATAAAGCCTCTAGCATACCAATCTTAAGCTGCCACGTGGACCTTTCTCATAGGGTGGTAAGGGATTGCATGCCAATTCTCCATATTAGGAGTTGTTTATCACAGGCCACAGTGGAAGCCGGCGCCATCTTCTAATGGCGGCCACGGTCTAATTAGAACGGCTCACCACAGAACATCACCAACTTTGTTGTTCCTTTTAGATATTTTTATCCCAATGACATTCACATTTTCACAGTCCAGAGCCATCTAATACATGGCTCAAAGGTGTTGTGCAACCACAAGTTTTACTGTGTGCCCAAAGGTTTTCATTGCCTCCAAGAAAAACCTGTATCCACTAAGCAGTGTGTGCTTATCCCTTCCTCCCTCCAGCTACTAGCAACCATGATTCTGCTTTTTGAGTCCACAGATTTCCCTGTTCTGCATATTTTATATAGACTGAATCATAAAATATATTACCTTTTGTGTCTTCACTTAGTGTGATGTGTTCTAGGTTGAGTCTTGTTGTGGCATGTATCAGTATTTTAATCCTTTTTATGACTGAATAATATTCCAGTACCTAAATATGACACAATTGTTTTATTCACTCATCCATTGATGGGAATTTGGATTTTTACCCCCTTGTGGGTTTTTTTTTAGTAGTCTGATATGAAACTGCATGTATGTGAATTTGCTTGAATACCTATCTACATTGTTCTGTGTATATACAGATTTAGGTATAGAATTGTTGTTCATAAGATAATTCTATTTAACTTTTGAAGAACCACCAACAACAGTGCCTAAACCATGTCACATTCCTACCAGCAATGTATGAGATTCCAATTTCTCTGCATATCCTCATGTACACTTGTTATTTCTTTTTTCTTTATTTAAAAATCATGAACACACAAAAGGTGATTCTTTCCATGGTGATGGATGCTCTGCCTTATCCCTGGTCCAGAGCCCTGGAGCTGGTCAACCATGGATGGAGACTCTGCACCTGGGAGCCAAAAGGAAATCTCCTTCTCTTCGTCATTCTGGTCAGATGATTTGGCCACAGCAACGAACAGCTGACTAACACAAAGGCTCACAGCTGATTGAAAAAAGCCTAGAATAAGTGGTCCAGCTACATTCCTGCTAAGGGGGTCCCCCCCCTTGTGATCAGACTTGATAGTTTTCCATTGCTTTTAGGATAAAGATTAATCTCTTTTTTGAGAGCTAACCAGATAGTTCCTGATTTAACCTTTTCTCCTATCCCCCTTTGCCATTTCTCAATATCAATCCTTCACTCCAGCCTCATAGAATTTTTTGCAGTTTCTGACTATTCCATACTCTGCCTTTACTCTGGGGCTGTACATTTGTGACCAATGATAGTTAGCTTCCCATTACTGTGACAAAGTATTTGTGATAATCAACATGAAAGGAGGAATCCCTTATCGTGGGTCACAGTTTCAGAGGTTTCAGTTTTGGTTGGCCTCTTTGGTTGCTCTTAGGCCTGTGTCAGGACAATTCATCATGGTGGCAGTAAGTGATGGAGCAAAGATGCTCACTCACTGTGGCCTGGAAAGCAAAGGAGGAGGTGGCTGGTGTCCTGAATATTCCCTTCCAAGACACACCACCCATGGCTTAACTTCCTCCACTAGGCCCTACCTCCAAAGGTTCCCCCATCTCCCAGGATCCCCACAGGCTGATGAATACATCTTCAACCCATGGACCTTGGGGGACATCCCAGATCCAAACTACAGTGCCATCTTCTCCTTAGGAAACCCTTCCTTTCCACTAGTCCTCTCCCACCACCTCCCTGCCCCGCCCCCTCACTGGCTAAGCTTCCCTGGTCCTTTCCAGGGTTAAAGACTCCCCCTGTGTGCTTAATTATTTTGCAGCAGAAGTATTTAGTGCAAGGGGAGTGGGGGCAGGGGGGCATTGTTGAGAGCAGCTTTTTCCTACTATACACACAGTTCGTCTACAAAGGGCACTAAATCATCCCAACAGGTGGTGGGCATTTCCCAGTGGCCAAATAGGGTATGTTTCTCTGGTTCTCCATGGTAGAGAAGGAAGAGGCTGAGGTTGGCTAATGGTTCTATCTGCCTTCCTCAGGGGCTTCTCTCACCCTTCAGTGTGGTTAAGGCCTTTGCCTTGTCGGACAATGTGGTCTCCAGGATCCAGCACCTAGCGGTCACCGAGGGCCCAGGTCGGCTCGTCTCTGATGCCTAACAAGTGGCCAAGCTCTTGGATATCCACGTGCCTTCATGGGCCTTGAAAGCCCTGGCCAGCCTTTGTGCAATGAGCACCATCCAGGCCACATGGTGCCTCCCAAAGGTGCCACATCCTCAGAGTCCTCAGCGTTGTCCTCAGCTGGGATGGGCAAGATTGGGCTAGGAGACTGGTAGCCCACAGGGTCCTGGGTCCAAACTGTCACTGCCACCATCAAGTTATGGGGGGAGTGGGAGGGGAGTCTCACCCATCCTTCAGGGCCTTGGCCAGCCTCAGTTTCAGTCTCCCTTCCTTGTCCCTGCCCTGCTCACCCATCATGGCTGACTAGCTACTTAACATCTAGTCCCTGGGCTCTGTCTTTTCCTTTCACTGTTCTAGGCAACTGACTCCTAAACTAGTAAAATCATCCCCACCTTCTTTACTGAGTCCACTTTCTTCTCTTGCTCCCCAAGCTCCATCTATGTCCCTTTCATTAAGGATCTTCCTTCCCTCAGGGGAACCAGCTGGGGAGTCCCGTTCACCTTTATCTACTGGTCTCTGTCTTAACTGCAGCTTCTGGTAAGTGGTGGTTCATGTCCATTTACTTTCTTCAGAGCCTCTCTTCCTGTGCACTCTTCTGAGTCCAACCCTGGCTCCCTCTGGCCCTTGGCCATGGTCTTCTAAGAACATTCTCTTCCATCCCCCACCCCCCTCATAATATGAGCAGCTGGTTCTCAGATTCTAGGTCTCTCTTTACCCTTTTCTGATAAATCAAAGGCAGATAGAAGAACGTCTGGGCATTTGTGGGAACAGAGCCTACACTAAGTACTTGGGCAGAAGAAATTCTGTTTTGGGGGACTCTCAAGAGAAGGGCCTTTGATTTACAGGGCCACATCCTACTGTATGACCTGTCACAGTCTTTGAGATACTGGGATATCTTGTCTGTCCCTGATGTGATCTGGAAGTACATTCTGGCTTAATGTCTTGTTTTTTTGTTTTTTAATTTGTTTGATTGTTTTCATTTGTTTTCTAACATCACAACATTGTCAATTATGAAATTTTTTACAATACAACAAAAAATACAGAAATGTAATATATGGATGCAACTAAATGCAGCATGATGACATCCTTTCCTCTTTAACAGATCATGATGCCCACTGCTAATAAAACAAAGACAATGAATATAGGCCGAAACAGGTCAGTCATTAGCTTCACAATTTGCCTAGAAATTATCTATAAACACATTTTCCTGTCGCTACTTACCATAAAATATAAAAAGGGAGTTAAAGGAAATTTTCCTTGTTGGTTCCTATCATATAAAAGATGCTATATTCTATTATAGCAGGGCCACTATATGGAAAGTAAGTAAATTAACTGTTATTACAAAAATGAAGGAGTTATGAGATTCTGGTTAAAGAGGGCACTAAATGAGAAAATACTAATGTAAAGATTCCAAAACCAAAAAAGAAATTGTTATTAAAAAGTTCTAGGTGCATTGTAAGCATATAGTGTTTTATTCCCATGTGTATTTTCAAACAATGGAAATGTCAGAAATTAGGGTCAACTTGTTAGACTAAATTACATTATTGTATAGGCTGCATTGAATGGTACTGTATTATCAGTATCACAGAGAAGCACAGTTTGCATCATATGATGGCTGTTTATCCTCCATGAAACCTCCGGAGTCCCTTTATTTTGGAATATCCTATGAACAATTAGACCACCAGAGCATGATTATACAACAGTAAAATGTTCTCTTGAATAAAATAGAAAAGATCTTTTGAATAAAAAATTTAAAAAGAAAAAGAAAATGTAGAAAATTACTTAGAGCTCTTACTTTCTAAGTACACAATCTCCTACCCAATTCAAGTCATCTTAATCTCCATCAAGAACAACAATAAAATAAGTTTTATAGTCTGTTAAATCTATCATTATGAATAAAACTGGTACAAATTGGTCAAATGAAGCCAACAAACACATGAGCTTTTGGGCACCATTCCATATCCAAATGACAACAGTCATTCAGTTTCCCGTGAATGTAATTTTTATTCAACTCTCATTTTATAAGTCAATAAGTACATATTATCATAATTTCTGCTCATAAGTAGAATTCAATGTGAATATACACCTCACAAATGAGTTAATTTAAATTTGTTGGTAAGATAAAATTGTGAAAGTCTAAAATTAACCAGTAGCAGTGGCTCACACCTATAATCCCAGTGGCTCCAGAGAATGAGGCAGGAGGATTTTGAGTTCAAAGTCAGCCACAGCAAAGGCAAGACACTAAGCAACTCAGTGAGATCTTGTCTCAAATAAAAAAGTAGGGCTGGGGATGCGGCTCAGTGACCTAGTGCCATTGAATTCACTCCCCAGTACACACCCCCACACAAAATAAATTAATAAGTAAATAAAATGTCTAAAATTCTTAATAATTTTTCCCAGGTTGCTGGCCATTTAGGATTATATTTATCTCTGTTAGGTGTTTAAGATGCAATGTCCATTGCTTTCTGTTTTAAATACAATTTCAACTTTTACGTTTGACCAAGAAATAAGGTGTTGACTATGCTGGTCTGATATCTTGGTTTTCCATGAGTAATTTAAAAATGGGCAATAGGTAAATATAAGAAGGTAAATGCTTATAAATGAAGATAAAACATCTGAATCATTTATATATTACAACGATGACAGCTCAATTGCTAAATGTAAATTCAAGTAGTCTTAGCTTCCTGATAATAATATCTATTAAATGTATTTTTATAAATGATTGGTATATAGAAAAACAACTTACTTTTGCTCTTCCCTGCATATTTACTTAAAAATAAGGCTTTACTGAGTACAGTGGCATCTTTCTGTAAAACAAGTGATTAGGGAAGTTGAGGCAGGAGGATTGCAAGTTCAAAGCCAACCTCACCAATTTAGCAAGGACCTCAGCAACTTCCTGAGACCCTGTCTCTAAATAAAATATAAAAATGGCTGGGATTTGTGGCTCAGTAGTTGAGTGTCCCTGGGGTCAATAAAAAGGGCTTTTAAGAGTTAATGTTCAAATTAACATGTGCAAATCTATACAGAAAGAGAGATAAAGGGAGAAAGATCTTAATGTGCATTTTGATGAAGATACTGAAAAATGTAGTATTGTATCTTATTAAACAGAAGGAAATTGTCTAAATTTTAAAGATTTATATGGTTTGTTTCAACCTGTAAATTTAAATTTAAGAGAGAAAAAAGGCAGAACAACCTTTTGTCTTATTTCAAAGAAAAAGTTGGAGGGCGGGGAAGGGAGGAAGATACAAAGAAAGTTAAAAGGATGAGGATATATCTATTAGAGAGTGTTTTTGAATGAGAAAAGATTTTGTATGTAAAGTATGATGTTTGTCCTAAAGTAAAATGACTGGATTGTTTCAAAATGGGAAGAAAGATAGACCAAAAGCTCAAAAGCTAAATGTTTAAACAAGTTGCAGAGAGTCTAAGCAGGTTGCAGGTTTGTGAAGGATGGATGTCATAAAGGAAATGTATGTGTAATTATGCTGGCTATAATTAAGAGGAATTAGTTGCAGGGTTTTCAAAAATGATAATTTAATCCTCTGGATATAAAGCCAGGATCTAGGTTTCTATGGGTTTTTAAAATGTATTTATTTATTTATATATTTTTTGTATATATATTTCTTCTACCAGGGTTTTTCTTTGATCTCAGGTGCACTTAACCACTGAACCACATGCCCAGTCCACATTATCCTTCAGGCTATATAAAGAACTCAAAAAACTTAAAACCAGAAAACAAATAAACCCATCAATAAATGGTCTGAAGAACTGAAGAGACACTTCACAGAAGAAATACAATCAATCAACAATTATATGCAAAAATTTCAAGATTTCTAGCAATTAGAGAAATGCAAATCAAAACTATTCTAAGATTTCATTTCATTCCAGTCAGAATGGCAATTATGAAGAACACAAGTAACAATAAATGTCGGTAACGATGTGGGGAAAAATGTACACTCACACATTGCTGATGGGACTATAAATTGGTGTATCCATATGGAAAGTAAAATAGATATTCCTCAGAAAACAGAAAGCAACAACTATTTGAACCAGATATTTTACTCCTAAGTTTATATCTAAAAGGCTTAAAATCAGCATACTACAGTGATGCAGCCCCATCAATGTTTAGAGCAGCTCAATTCATAGTAGCTAAATTATGGAATGAACGTAGGTGCCCTTCAACAGATGAATGGATGAAGAAAGTGTGGTACCTATACACAATGGAATATTAGCCTTAAAGAAGAATGAAATCATGGCATCTGTAGGTTAATGGATGGAACAGGAGAATATGCTAAATAAATAAGCCAATCCCCCTAAACTAAAGGCTGAATGTTTTCTCTAATATGTGGGTGCTAATTCACAATGGGGGAAGGGGGCTGGGGAAGAATAGAGGTACTTCAGATTAGGCAGATGGCAGTGAATGGAGGGGGAGGGGTATGGGGGAAGGAAGGATAGCAGAATGAATCAGACACTAAAAATCTATGTGCATATATGAGTACACAACCAGTGTGATCCTACATCATGTACAACCAGAAGAATGAGAAGTCATACTCATTTTATGTATGATGTGTAAAAATGCATTCTACTTGTCATGTAGAAACAATTAGAACAAATTTTAAAAAGAGAGAGCAATCTAATCAGATTAAAATTCTAAAATGAATTGTGACCAAAATGTGGGGTTGAATAGGATGTTATCATATGTCCAACAGAGAAAATGGGATCTTTCATGAGGGATGAGGATGAGTGGAGGTTGAGACACCTGGGAATCTGCAGACATGGGAGTCAAAGGGTGACACAGGCTTCTATCTTGGGGGTAAAGTGTCATTTGTGTGACAGCAACTGAGAAGTGATAAGGCATGGTCAGGAGCTTTCTGACCATGGATGTGACCTTTCACTCTCTCCTCTTATTCTCTGCTAAGACTTTCTTGAAAGAATTTGGAGTTTTTTAAAGAAGAAAACTCACAAGCAGTGTGATGAGATAATTCTGGGAACTGTAAGAACTTATAGAGGCCATAATTACATAAATGCAGGCTGCCTACTGTCGTAGGTGTTAGCTTTTCTTAATCCATATGTGGGTGACACTTTCAGATACATAGAGACTATTCACAATCATCATAATGTACGTGATGTCATGGGCCTTAACAATCCCCAGCTGGGCAATGCTATTTATTACCAAGAGATGTAGGCTTATGATTCAGGCTGAAGCAATCTCTAGGGCACATTGCTATGCTCTGTAATTTAGGTGTGGTCCTTAATCTTTTATAATTTAGAGACTTAGAAAAGCCATCATGACAATAAATACAGATGACTTAAAGATTTCTAAATATCTACACAGATTGAGAGGTTAAATAAAAACACTCTTGAATTTGGTGTCCTAAAACCCTATAGTCCCAGGTATTCAGGGGAGCTGAGGCAGGAAGACCACTTGAGTATAGCAGTTGGAGACCAAGTGACACTTTAGCTCAAAAAAAGTTTTTTAAACACTTAGACATTGTAATTGAAAGATTGATACTTTATGTCAGAGAGAAAATTCACTAATAACAGCCATGATCAATACTATCTCCTGGGAGAACTCTCCTGATCAGAAATAACCAACCAACAAGGGTTATTATAGCACTTTTCATGGTATGCTTCATATTTTAGTTAAATTACCAGGATCCAAAAAAGACACCAAGATGAATAAGAAGTGGGTCTGTCCTCAAGGAGCTTATGGTCAGTTTCTGCAACTTTAAGACAGGAACACCAATGGTAACTCAGTATGTTATAAGTGTTAAAGGAGATAAAGCAACTAAGGGTTAAGAATTTGAATGAGGATAGCTCTCAATAAGGTCAAGATGCAAATGGAGCAGGCCTTTGATAGGGGACTTAGAGGCTCAGCAGGGTGTCAGGAGGTATACATGGTAGAAACAATAATTCTAGGGAAGAGGTGTCAACAGGCCTGCTTCACTAGAAAAGGGTTTCTAGGTCATAGCACCATTAACATTTGGGTCAGATCACCTTTTGTTATAGGCACAGTCTAAAGTGTTGTAGATGTGTGGCAAAATCCTGACCTCCAACCAATAGATGTCAGTGGCACATCTGCCCTCAATTATGAAAACCAAAAATGTGTCCAGAAACAGCCAAGAGTCCCCTAGGGTGTGGGGGCAAAATCACCTTGGACAAGAACTACTGATATAGAATATATGCAAGCACATAGACACATACATACAAGGATACACCTATATACAAATGCATGCATATATGTGTGTTTCAGGAAAACCCAGTCCCAGTGTATGACAACAGGCTACCAAAGGTGGAAAATGTCATGAGAACAAAGAGGCAGACAGATCTTGGGTTGCACTATGGGCAACTTACTAAGGACTCATGGACAGAAGCATGTTTGGGGCAGCAGCAGTGCAGGGGAATCCTTGCACCCCAAGGCAAGGCAGGAGAAAGGGGGAATGCTAAGCTAGAAAAAGAGGAGCCATGACCACTGGGATGTACTTGACTTTTCTGAAAAACTATTAAAATACCCAACATGATTTAAGAAAAAATACAGGCATCAGAGGCCAGCACCATATGCTCAGCTATCTTAATGATCTGGTTTGTCCTGTAGGATCTGGGATACATGCCAGGGCTAATGATAGCAAAATGGTAGTTATACTAAGATGAATATAGTCAAGTGAAGCTAGATCCCTATAATACACACACACACACACACACACACACAAAATGCAAAACAAATAACCCAATCAACAAATGGGCCAAGGACCTGAGCAGACACTTCTCAGAGGAGGACATACAATCAATCAACAAGTACATGAAAAAATGCTCACCATCTCTAGCAGTCAGAGAAATGCAAATCAGAACCACCCTAAAATACCATCTCACTCCAGTAAGATTGGCAGCCATTATGAAGTCAAACAACAACAAGTGCTGGCGAGGATGTGGGGAAAAGGGTACACTTGTACATTGCTGGTGGGACTGCAAATTGGTGCGGCCAATTTGGAAAGCAGTATGGAGATTCCTGGGAAAGCTGGGAATGGAACCACCATTTGACACAGCTTTTGTCCTTCTCGGACTATTCCCTGAAGACCTTAAAAGAGCGTACTATAGGGATACTGCTACATCGATGTTCATAGCAGCACAATTCACAATTGCTAGACTGTGGAACCAACCTAGATGCCCTTCAATAGATGAATGGATAAAAAATGTGGCATTTATACACAATGGAGTATTACTCTGCACTAAAAAATGACAAAATCATGGAATTTGCAGGGAAATGGATGACACTAGAGCAGATTATGCTAAGTGAAGCTAGCCAATCCCTAAAAAAACAAATGCCATACGCCATCTTTGATATAAGCAGAGCAAGTAAGAACAGAATAGGGAGGAAGAGTGTTATAGTTAAAACTTCATCCCAGGGTTTCATAAACTGACTTCCAGACCACTCAAGTTTCATAAACTGACTTCCAGACCAGTCAAGCCTTTATTGAAGCACACCGGTGGCGGCAGACCAGAACATAAAGTTGTTCCCCTGATCAGCCCTGAACAATTGCAAGGGCACTCCTTATAAGCCTGAAAACCGCAAAAGAGATGTTCAGGGGGTCTAGCCAATGCAAGCAAGCCAGGTTACAGAAGCGGGACAGTGAAGTCAAGCGGAGGGAAGCCTAACTCATCACAGTTAGCCCAGTCACCCCAGTTACAGAAACAGAGCCCCATTACCCTAGTTACAGAAACAATACCCCATTAGATAGTTCCGTGTTCTTAAAGGTTTCTATAGCAAAAGGAAAAGAACATCTTGCTCCAGTCATGACTCTTCTACTTGGCATGGTTGTTTTACAGGATGAAGTCATAAAACAAAATGGAGTCACATTTGCTC
Source organism: Marmota marmota marmota (assembly GCF_001458135.2). Lineage (NCBI taxonomy): Eukaryota > Metazoa > Chordata > Mammalia > Rodentia > Sciuridae > Marmota > Marmota marmota. The sequence continues at coordinate 67,664 of NW_025999915.1, read as the reverse complement.
CCACTATCACAAGAGCATGAGAAGAAGATCACCATTAAACAGGGTTGAGAAGGGGGAGGGAAAGAGAGAGAGAAGGGAAATTTCAGGGTAAAGGAAGGAGACCCTCATTGTTATACAAAATTACATATAAGAGGAAGTGAAGGGAAGGGGGAAAAAACAAGAGAGAAATGAATTACAGTAGATGGGGTAGAGAGAGAAGATGGGAGGAGAGGAGAGGGGAGGGGAGGGGGGATAGTAGAGGATAGGAAGGGCAGTAGAATAAAACAGACACTAGTATGGCAATATGTAAAAAAGTGGATGTGGAACCGATGTGAATCTGCAATATGTATGCGGGGTAAAAATGGGAGTTTATAATCTGCTTGAATCAAATGTATGAAATATGATATGTCAAGAGCTTTGTAATGTTTTGAACAGCTAATAATAAAAAAATAAGAGCAGCTTTGTTGAATGCATTAGCACATAAGGTATTGTACATATTTAATGTATAAAATTGGCTGAGTTTTGACACATTTTTATACCTAAGAAATCAATGTTAATGTCAAGATAGTGAATAGTCCCCCAAATTTCTTCATTTCCCTTTATAATCCCTCATCCTTCTCTGGAGCCCAGTCTTCAAGCAGTCGTTAATCTTTCTGTCACTGCAAATTGGTTTGCAATTATTAAAATTTTATATAATTAAATCATACAATGTTATTCTTTTTTGGGGGGCCTGGCTTCTTTAACTCAGCCATATGCTATCATTTGAATGTATCTTCGAAAATTCATATTAATTTATTTTCCTTTTTTGGTACTGGGGTTGAAACCAGGGATATTTTATCACTGAGCCGTAATCTCAGCCCTTTTAGTTTTTATTTTGAAACAGGATCCCACTAAGTTGCTTAGAGCCTCACTAAGTTGCTTAAGTACTTGCTAAATTGGTGAAGCTGTCTTCAATTTAGGATCCACTTGCCTCAGCCTTTGGAGCTGCTGGGATTACAAGCCTGTGGCAACAACCCTGTTGTCATATTGAAATTGAACTATATTTGTAACAGTGTTAAGAGGTGGGGACTTTAAGAGGCCATGGCTGTGCTCTCATGAATGGATTGATGCTATCAGTGTGATAACAGCCTCCTGATAAAAGGGTAAATTCAGGATCCTTCCTGTCTGCTGTGCTCACTTGCCCTTAGTCATATTATGATGCAGCATGAAGAACCTCACCAGAAGCTAGCAGCATGCTCTTGGACCTCCCACTCCCAGAACCATGAGCCAAGTAGACTTGTATTTTTTACCAATTACCCAATGTGTGTTGCCATGATATAGCGTCAGAAAATGGACTAAGATACTTTAGTTTGAGGCTTTTTCTTGTTACTGAGTGTATCAATAATCAACTATTTATTTTTTATTGAGTATTATTGTGCCTCATGGATATATCAATTTTGTTTATTCCTTTCTCTGCTGATTGACATTCACTCACCTATCGATCAATTTTGCTATTACAGGTAAAACTTTGAACTATTCTCTACAAATCTTTGGGTAGGCATATGCTTTTCTTTCTAGTAAATAGCTGAAAGTTAAATGGCTGGGTTTTATGTCAGGTGTATTTTTTTTATCATTTTAGGAAATTGTTTCCAAGTAGTTAGTGTACTAGTTCACATTTCCACCAGCTGTATGGACAATCTTTTTCCTTTAATCATTGGTTTCAATGACTAATCATGTTGAACATTTTTTAGTGTGTTGGTTTTTTCCTCATTGTAGGGGCTGTTCATATCTTTCTGCCCACTTCACAAATTTGGGGTATTTGTCTTCCTACTATGTAATATGATTTATACACTAGAAAAATTATCCTTTTTGAAATATATATCTTACAAGTAATTTGCCCTGGCCTATGGCTTGCTTTTGAAAAGCAAAGAGTGTTTGTTTTGTTTTGATTTGTTTTAATAAATCCCAATGTATTGTGCTTTTACTTTATAATTTGATCCTTTTGGTTTTGTATGCCATGGTAAAAATATATTTGACAAATTCAATGTTACTCAAATTATTTTCTTGTATTTTATTTTGAAAACCATGCAATTTTTTTTAGCTGTACATTTAAATCTATGCTTTCTTTCTTTCTTTTTTTTTGGTTCTGGGGATTCAACAAAGGGCCTTTTTTATGGAGGGGAGCACTCTATTAACTGAACAATATTGCCAGACCCCTGGATTTCTGTTTTTTTTTTTGTAGTAAATTTTTGATATTAAAATTACAGAAAGAGAATAAACATTTGCTGCAGTCTGGCAGGGCACAAAATCACGAGCCACTCAAGCAGGAACAAACTTTATTTTTGAAACTGCCGCCAATGCCCTGTATGCTCCCTGGAAGATTGCTGACCGACCCACGCGGTGTTCTCCCGGACCCCAACAGGAAGCCCCTCCTCCGGAATTCCCTCCTACCGCACTTCCCCAACCAATGGGAACTCTCCAGGAGTCCCGTAGCAGGCCAAGGTGGACAGCAGGAGTCCAATATCCATATGAATGCAGATCTTAACATAATCATATCATCTCAATGGCTTGCTGGCGTCACCTTTCAACCAGAAATGCCATGCATCATATTACTTGGCTGTGGCTCTTAGCATCTCCCCCCTTCTGTTTAATTAAGCAACAAGCAATGTGGCTAGGGACCGTGCCTGTTAGGTTTGTCCAATTCAACATATGGTTCTTACCCGTCATCGGATGAACTGACCTCTAGGCGTCAGCCTCCTGTCTTAGGTTGATACCACTGCAATTGGATCATACCCATCACTGACTACTGGTCTAGCATATAGCCATACTTGTGGATAGGCCTATGCACCAGTGGGGGGGTGAGGTTCTTTGCCTCACTTCTGTTGGCCCCCAAATTTGGCCTTGGTGCCGGTGGGGGGGTGAGGTTCTTTGCCTCACCTCTGTTGGCCCCCAAATTTTAGCTGGACGATCATGACAAGCAGAAGGGAGGAAGATACACCAAGCCAATTGACGGCTCCTTTTGGAAAAATTGTACCACCGATGACATCATCAGCAAAAATACCCCAACACTACCACAAGTCGCTGCACCAACAGATAGTTCACAATGCATACAGGTGAGCTCACAATGTGTCCAGGCAAGTTCTGCAAGCAGTTCAGTGATGGCTATTGTAGAAGCTGTAGATTGGTTTTATCTTTGACTTCACCAGCACTGGGATGAAGATAGGAATTCTGGCAATAATGGCTAAAGAAAAAATTATGTAACATTACAGAAGGCACTAAAAGAAAACAATTTTCTTAACAATTTACATTATCTTTAAGAGAATTATTAAATATAATGAAAAGGAAAGGTGAAAGTAAACAAACAGATCTGTTAACCTTCTTTTGTGTTCACATATTAAAACAATCTTTAACAGCTGTTTACCCAATTAAATTAAACCATTTAAATCACGTGAATTAAAAAAAAATATTTGGATCCATTTTATCATGAGCGCTCATCATATATGATATATGGACATACATACATTCAAACATATAACACAAAACACAAGTGTGCACACATAATATAATACATACAACACATAACATTATAGTAAAGGCCTTATAACTTTTTACAGGTGAAATCTCCATTGCAATGTTTAAAAACTCTATAGTCAAAAAATAGAACTGATCAGCAAAACATTAACCTAGGTCTGTATGAGCTCAAAAAACAAAATAGAACTTCATGATATGGCAAAGGGCAATAATAAAATAGATATTGAAAAAAGCATCCTGGTTCTGTTGCAGATGTAAGAATAGCCAAACTGGAGTTTTGGATATCAGTTGTTATGGATTTGAGCCAAATCATCTTCTTTTTGGTCTGTAGAAATCGCTTTAGTTAATCTTTCTGGAATCCAAATCGGCTGCTGTTCTCCCTGTGGAAACACATAAACAGACTCCCGACTCCAGACAATCACTGGGTCAGGACCTTGGTTAATCTCTCTGGAATCCAAATCGGCTGCTGTTCTCCCTGTGGAAACACACAAACAGACCCCCGACTCCAGACAATTACTGGGTCAGGACCTTTCCATTGTCCTGTTAGAATATCCTTCCAAAGTACCTTGGGCTTATGTACATTTTTTGGACACATATGCCTTTCCGCAGCACTAAGTCCTGATGAATCCAAATTTAAAAAGTTTAGAGTAAAAAGGGTTATTTTAAGTTTATCTTTGGGGAATATATACCCCTTCCCAATTCCTTCTTTTTGCTTTAATAAGTACATTTTAATAGTTTGATGAGCTCTTTCAACTATGCCTTGTCCCTGTGGATTGTATGGGATTCCTGTTATATGAGTAATGCCAAATGTTGAGCAAAATTGTTTAAAAGAGGTAGAAGTATAACCAGGGGCATTATCTGTTTTTAACTGTTTTGGAACACCCACAGTGGCAAAATTTTGTAAGCAATGAGCTATAACATCTTTAGTTTTTTCTCCGGCATGAAGGGAGCCCATCAAAAATCCAGAAGAAGTATCAACTGTAACATGCAAATATTTTAATTTTCCAAATTCTGGCAAGTGTGTGACGTCCATCTGCCAAATATGGTTAGGTATCAATCCTCTAGGATTGACTCCAAGATTAACTTGTGGTAAAAAGGTCACACAATTTTGACATTGTTTTATTATTTGTCTAGCTTGTTCCTTAGTTATTTTAAAACGCTTTTGTAAAGTATTAGCATTGACATGGAACTTTTTATGAAAATTTATAGCTTCTTCTAGTGTAGAGAAAATATGTATGTCATGTGTAGTTTTATCTGCTAAATCATTGCCCAAACTAAGGGCTCCAGGCAATCCTGTATGTGCCCTGATATGTCCTATAAAGAATGGATCTTTTCTGTCCCAGATTAGACTTTGTATAGTGGAAAGCAAAGAGAAAACAGTAGAAGAAGGGGAAATCCTACCAGCATCTTCAAGAGATACTATAGCATTAACTACATACTGACTATCAGAAAATAAATTAAATACAGAATCTTTAAACATCACAAAAGCTTGTAAAACTGCATTAAGCTCTACCTTTTGAGCTGATTGTTTGGGTACTAAAAATGTAAAAGTTTGATCAGGGGTAACTACTGCTGCTGTACCATTATTTGACCCATCAGTGAATATATTTGGAGCATTCATGATAGGTGTTTTTCTTGTCATTTTTGGAAAAATTACAGGATGCAATGACCAAAAAGACAATAAAGGATTAGATGGTAAGTGGTTATCAAATGAAACATTAGATTTGCACATGATTATTGCCCAAGTATTTAACTCATTAGCTAACTCATCAATTTGATTCATAGTATATGGAGTAATAATTTTATTGGGAGAAATTCCAAACACTCCCTTTGCTGCTTTTATTCCTTTGAGTATTAATTGTCCTACAGCCTCAGGATACCTAGTAAGAATAGTGTTAGGAGAATAAGATAAATGTATCCATAATAATGGACCTTCTTGCCAAAATACTCCTGTAGGAATATTTTTTGTTGGTAGTACAATAAATAATAAAGGCAAACTTATATCAATTCTATCCAAATGCATATTTTCCATATATGTTTCAATGATTTTTAATGCCTTTCTTGCTTCAGGCGTTAACATTCGGGGTGAATTTGGATCTGATGGACCTTTTAGGATATCAAATAAAGGTCCCAACTCTCCTGTTGGTATACCTAAATAAGGCCTTATCCAATTTATGTCTCCTAATAACTTTTGAAAGTCATTAAGTGATTTGAGTTGATCTACTCGTATTTGAATTTTTGGTGGACGGACCATGGTTGAGGATAATAGAACTCCTAAATAATTAATTGGAAAATTTAATTGTACTTTATCTATTGCTATCTCTAGATTATAATTTTTTAATAAGTTTGTAAGTGTGGCATAACATTCTAGCAATGTGTTTTTATCTTTGTGTGCTAATAATACATCATCCATATAGTGAAATATTTGTAGTTCAGGATTTTGATTTCTAAGTGGCTGGATTACTTTGTTAACATAAATTTGACACATAGTTGGGCTGTTAGCCATCCCTTGAGGGAGTACTTTCCATTCATATCTCTGATCAGGACCTTCATGATTCAGTGCAGGGATAGTAAATGCAAAACGTGGACTATCCTCAGGATGAATTGGAATTGAAAAAAAACAATCTTTAATATCTATAGCTAAAACATACCAGGTTTTTGGTAAAGCAGACTATTGGGGAATCCCTGATTGAGCAGGTCCCATAATAACCATCTCATTATTAATAGCTCTTAGCAAACACTGAGATTCACATTTTTGCATATTCGTGTCCAGTTGATCCATGGCTACCTGCTGAAGAGATTATAGATTGTACTTTCCCCATAGATTTGTCTTAGCATATTTATTTTAAAGAAATTCATTGTACATGTGTGGGTCTATATCTGGGCTCTCTAATACTCTTCCAGATGTCTATATGATGTAGACACATTTGTAGATGTTTATATATCTCCTTAATTTTAGTACCACATTCTTGATCACTAGAGCTTTATTATGACTTAAAATGAGGTAGTTTAAAGCTTTCAAATTTTTACTTATTTTCTAAGTTCCTTAAATAGAATTATCCTAGGTCCTTTGCATTTCCATGTAAACTTTAGAACGAGCTTCTAGGTTTCTATAAAAAGGCTGCTGAGATTTTGATTGGAATTACATTCATCAATGGATTAATTTAGAGACAATTTCACATTAACAATACTGAATCTTGTGATCCACATGCACGTTCTCACCATTTCTCACCATTCCTTTCTCTGAGCTATGATTGGACTTTTCAGTGTTTGGTCTTACATATATTTTAACAAATTTATTTCAAAGCATTTCACACTAATTCTAGTAAAAGTGATTTTTTAAAAAAAATATTTTCAGTTTCTGATTATTCATTGTGGGTACATAGACGTATAATTGATGTTTTTGCATACTATAGCCTTTACTGAAATTTTGTTAAATATTAGTTTCAGTAGCTTCTTGCATATTTCTTAGAATTTTCTACACAGGTGGTTATGTTGTCCATGAAAAAAGGCAATTTTAGTCTTTGCTGCACAAAACTGGATCATCTGGTAGTACTACCTTATTTCTTGAGGAACCTTCTTATTATTTTCCATAATGATGGAGCTAATTTACATTCCCACCAACAGAATACAAGGGAAACAGACACATTCCATTTAGCCCAATCCCTCATTTGTGTCAGGCAGGAGGATCAGAATACAGACTTACAGGACTTTCCTCCCCTAAAATCCCAGCCTGTCATTCTGCCTTTACTTTCTGGAAGTAGGAAAGCCCAGAGTTGTAGCTTCTATGCTCTGCCCCAGCCCCCATTATGTTTTCCCAGCCAATGCCTCAAGGGACCTTGCAGTCTGCCTTTGGTTGTCAGTTTCAGAGCACTTTTCAGTTTCCAAATCTTTGTACAGAGCATGTGGTACCCAACAAGAGTGGCCTCCCCTGAATCTGGCATGGTGTTCCAGTGTACACTGGTCATTGAAAGAGGTGAGGCAGTGGAGTGAGCAGGTGACAGTGACCCATCCCTGAGCGGAGAGGAGACCCATTCCCTGCCTTGATCCAGGTCACACTGAATGTCTTCCCTGGTGCAGTGACCTGCAGGCTGGAAATCCCACAGCCAAACAGGGCTCATAAAAGGTCTCTGGGAGAGCAGAGACCCCAGAGTATACCTGAGAGTGGCACAACTGCAGGCTCCTATTCCTGTGATTCAGAGGGCAGAACCCAGGCTAACAGCACTGAGACCTGAGATAGGGGCTTTGTGAAAGGTAGCAGGTGAGGGCTTCTATGACCAGGCCCAGGAGTGGCAGGGCACCAAGAAAGGCATGTTTTGCAAATCCCAGGCTGCCTCTGGAACCAGAAACTGAAAAGATAAAAACAAGAGAACCCCAGAAGGTGGTGCCACAATGTGTTTACAGAAATATCTTCTTGGGCAATCACAGCTGTCAGTGGTACAGGCTGGACCTTGCTCAGGGCTGGTCTCAGAGAAGGGAAGCATGATTTCAATAAGACAAAGACACTGCACAGACTCCTGGCTTCTCTGCTTGCCTCTTGCCTGCCCCTGGCTGGCCCTGGCTTTCACCCTGGTGGGTGTTCATTCTCCCACACCACTCCCACCTACCGGCCCTCTTTTCTCATCTCTCTTGCCTCCTCAGAGAGTCACAGCATTACTTCAGCCTTACCTCTTCTCTGTGCTTTTAAAATCCCAAGTATCTAGTTCAAAATTCCAGCACTCATTATTCATCTTAGACTTTCCCCTAATGTGCCCTGAATTGATGGAGCTCTTGTTTTTCCTGAGCGTGCTTCCAGTGCTTAGGATCAGGATGCCAGGCACCTCACCTTCAGAGAACAGGCAGTCTTGTGTGTTCAACAAAGGATGAGAGAAGGAATTACAATAAGGAGTTATGAATCAGGGTTGGGGGATGTGGGAGCTCCATAATAGGACATCAGAGGCCTCCTAGAAGAAAGCTAAGGAGGGAAGAGTGAGTGATTGGAGCCTTGTGACATGGATGGAGTAGGGAGCCTTTATCATAAGAGAGTTTTCCAAGGCTCAGAGGTGATTGGGGGATCAGGGCGGGTAGAGGTGGAGGCTGTGAAAGGTGGAAGGCTGGAACAAGGGTGGGGTCAGGCATATGGGAAGCCATTTAGAAAAGGCATTTTGGAGCTTATCCCCAGGGCTACTGGAGATTTAAGGAAGGGGTCATAGGATCAAAACAGTACTTCCCTCTCAGGATGCTATGTGTCCGTCCATCTGGGGTCCTGATGGGGGAGCCCATGAGGCTCCCTGGCCCAATTGATTTGCATCTTCATGACGAGGGATGATTGCAATGGAGAGTACAGAGGCAGGGAGGTCAGAGATTCTGGGCAAGAGCCAGGAGGTTTGGACTAGGCACAGGGTCACAGGACCTGGAGAAGTGCGGAGGGGGTAGAAAGATTTGGGAGGGGTCTGGGGGCAGGTCTAGACAATATATTTGGGGGGACTTGGGAGAAATAAGAAGGAGTCAAGAAGGTTTCCCAGGGTCCAAGACCAGCCGCTGTTCAGGGAGGGTCTCACTGCATTGAGCTGCCCACTGGTGTTTTCAGTCCACCTCCTCTGGCTTCACCTATCGCCTACCTGCTGTTTCTTTGACCTGTCACCTGCTGTTCTTTCTGCATGCTTTTCTGCTTTTCCTTGCCTTTCCAGTGTGCTGTTCTACAGGGACCATTCCCTTCCTCACATGCAGAATCTACTCCTATGGTTTTTGCAGGCACTATTAAAGTTTCTCAGTTCACAAGATTAATTAAAACACAACAGAGACACCTCTCAGTCTCATTTCATTCTGTTTGTCTTTCTTCTTTGCCCTCAGACCTTGCATCATGGATTCTGTTTCTGGCCAATGGCACCTTTGACATTCAGGTTTTGAAGATGCTGTGTCAATATTAACATTCACAAAATGCATTTTTTTCTTCTGATCAACTCCTCTACCCTGGCTATGGTCCTCTTGTGGACAAAGGGAAACACCAAGGTCCAGATGGCTCAGGTAAGCTTGCCTATCACCAAGGAGGAGGGACTGGTCTGCAAGGGTTGTCTACTATCCCCTCCTTGGTTTCCAGAACTGTTGAGGAGGAGGGGTGAGCCTAGACCATTTTAGGGAGGGGGGTGCAGGAGTAAGGAAGGTGAGGGTTCTCCTCCAGTGAGATTTTTTTTGTGTGTGTGTGTGTAGAGGTTTATTTGGTTGTTACATAGAGGAGCTATTTCCTTAGAAAGTGTTTTCTATAGTTACTTAGTAGGTTAATTTCCATTTGTTGGTATTTTATTTTTAGTGTTGTTGACTTTTAGTTTCCTACACTGAAGTCACTAAATGTAATCTGTGTGATTTGCGTATTTCACAGTCAATTCAAACACTTCTTGTGGCCTCATACATGACACATTTTTTAAAACTATATAGTACCATTTCATATACATATGTTATCTCTCTAGAATACTCTTTAAGAACTGATTTATTCCCATTAATCATGTTGCTCATTTTATACTTTCATTTCCTTTCAAAGATTATCATTATACTTACATTCCTATCTAATTTTTTCTTGAATATTTAGTGATTTAACTGCATATTTTTTGAAAAATAAATTTTAATGGGATATTTTTCTCTATTTCTGACATATTTAAACTGTTTGTGGGTTGGAGGACTAAAGAATAGTCCCTTTTCTGAACCTCTCTTGCCCCTTTTATTTTTTTCTATTGCTCATCTATAAATTATGTAGAGAGCTTACTGCAGGTGCAAGAGCCATAGCTTTTGCTCAGCAGTTTCCTGGCCCCTCTATCCACCTATCCCACCAGTGTCAATTCTCAATTAGAATCAACATTCTCTCAAAGCATAAATTTATGTGGTATTTGAGAAGAAAATTGCCTGCAAATTCTTTTTGAGACCAAGACCAAAACTGAGAGGGTTTTCTTACATTCCTTCATGGGTGATGTCTTGAAACACCGAGGAAGACATCCATAAGGGCTTCCAGATGCTTCTCACCCAAGTGAACAAGCCTGGCTTGAAGTATTTGCTTACAACAGCCAACAGGCTCTTTGGAAATAAGACCTGTGATTTCCTCTCAGTAAGTTGAATCAGCAGAACAATAAAAGTTGTATTTAAAATACCTGGTGATATACAACCCAGAAGAGAGACCCTAGAGACCAGGCAGGATAACACATTTGGGAGGCTGTGGCAAGAGGTTGGAGAGTTAGTGGCCAGCTCGGGCAACCTAGTGACACCCTTATCTCAAAGACAAAAGGAAAAACATGCTTTGGGACATAGCTCAGTGGTACAGTATTTGCCTAGAATGCTCAAGGCCCTGGGCTCAATCCCCAGAACTGCAAATACAAGCAAAAAAATGAACAAAGTCCTAGAGAAATTGTGAAATTTAAACTATTTTTTATAAAGACCCCAATTCTATATTCATATCTTGTATTATTTCAAATTTGGCAATATCTAAAATTTCATTTATTTTCTCCAGTTATTCAGGGCTCAGGACTTCTCTTCACAAATGTGGATGTTTCAACATCTAATAGATTAAGATTTGATCATGTTGTTAATTTTAAGAAAAGCCTAAAGCTAGCATGCAGACTGTTTTGAAGCTCACTGACAATTTTATTTAGCAACATGGCTTCACTGAACACTTTTCTCTACAAAGACATTTAGGAGTCCTGTCTTCAGTAATATCATGCAGAACTGGAGCTGCTATCCTTTGCCAAAGCTACAGAGAAGTCCAGGAAGCATAGAAACACATCTCAAAAGAGACAAAAGGTCATAATTATGGGCCATTCCCTTCTCCTCCCACTCCAGCTCTGCCCTCCCTTCCCCTACTCTCTCCTTCCTTGTCACTGCTAATGTCACTGGTGTTGCAGGAGGTCAGAACAGGTTGCCCAGATGAGCATCCTGGTGTGTGTGAACCTTAGTGGGCTCACAGAAGAACCGATCAATCCTTATTTTATCAGAACCAAAGGACTAATAGTATCTGTTCTCCTGGGAACAAGTGTGGCTGATACAAATGTTAAAGAAACCCATAGGCCAGATTTCCCGGTTAATATGTTACATGAGAACATACTGTCACTTGTCTGAGATGTTTACATGGCAGGTGACTGGCACCTCTGGGAGAAGATCAATGGCCAGAGGATCTCCAAGTTATGTCCTTGGTGTGGGGTTCAGTTTGTTCTTGGGGTCACTTTGGACTACATTCCTCCAACTTTTACATGTGAACCTTCCTTCCACTGCTTCTTTCCTGTCTCTCACTTAAGCGACCTTCATCAGACTTGAGAAGCCTAGACTTGATTAGTCAGCTACAGAGCCTCTCTCAGGGCTGATCCATTCCACACACTGAAAACACCCTCCATGTGGGGCTAAAACTTACCCATTGTTCTTTTGGAGTGTGACATGTTCTAAGCTTGGTCCTCAAGATCAATGATGGTTTGATATTTAAACCATTCAGATACTTTTGTACCACTAGGAACATCCCTATTTCTGCTAATAAATGAGACCATAAAAAAATAGAAGTAGTTCTTTCCACTATTTCTTCTTGAAATTTTAATTTCTTGTGTCTTCTTGTGCAGAAAATTCCTAGGGATGGTCTTTATTTGTTTATTTATTAATTTTGGAATGTAGTGTGATAGTAAAAGCAAATGTGACTCCATTTTGTTTTGTGACTCCATTCTGTAAAATAACCATGCCAATGGTCATGAATGGTCATGACTGGGGCAAGATGTTCTTGTCATGTATGTAAGAAATAAATAATAAAACAAAACAAAAGAAAACCTTTAAGAACACGGAACTACCTAATGGGACATTGTTTCTATAACTAGAGTAACAGGGCTCTGTTTCTGTATCTGGGCTGATTGGCTAACTGTGATTGGTTAGGCTTCCCACTGCTTGACTGCACTCTCCTGCTTCTGTAATCTGGCTTGCTTGCCTTGGCTGGAACCCCCCCCCCCCCAAACATCCCTTTTGTGGTTTTCAGGCTTATAAGGAGAGCCCTTGCAATTGTTTGGGGCTGATCAGGGGAATAGCCTTATGTTCTGGTCAGCCACCACCAGTGTCCTACAATAAAGGCTTGATTTGATTGTATGTGAGTGGTCTGGAAGTCAGTTTATGAATCCTGGGATGAAGCTTTAACTATAACACCTGGAGGATCATCCAGGATCCATTTCTCCCCTATCCTCACACCAAATTTGCCTCCAATGACAGTCCTTTGGACCTTGGCCTGCAGTAGAGGGGAGCTCCTGAGAGATGTTCCTTAGCCTCACTCTGATTCCAATTCATCCTGGGAAGCTCCAAAAAGCCTCCTGCTGGCCTGTCAGATCTGGTGACTGGACTCCTCTGGGGACAAGGTCAGATTGGAGGCAGGCACCTACAAAGAGTCCCAGAACAGGAGGAGATGTTGTCACTGTCTCTCTGGAGGCCTTCCTTGGGGCCTCACCTGTGCCTGGGGGCAGGACGAGTCATGGTCTCTGCCCCACTAGAAGTCTCCCTTTGTGACCTCATCTGTCTATATCTGGGGGCAGGATGAGTCATTATCTCTGTCCCACTACAGGCCTCTCTGCAGGCCCTCATCTGTTCCTGGGGGCAGGATGAGACGTGATCTCTGACCCATTAGAGGTATCCCTGTGTGACATGGATGCTTGTCCTGTGTCTGTTCTGCCGTTTGTTGTTTCTCCACCCTCTGCCTTGCTGTTTGTCATTTGTCCAGTGTCTGTTCACCGGCTGTTTGTCCTGTTTGTCTATTTGTGTGTTGTGCATGGGCCCTTTTCTTGTTCTCCTAACCACTCTTCTTTCATCAGGCCTCCCTCACTCCACCAACATCATGGGACAAGGAAGTTCTACAGAGATCTATTTCTGTACCCTTTTAACTTTTTTTTTTTTTTTAACAATTTTCAGGACTTTGTCTGTTGGTTTGTTTTTGTTTGTTCCCTTTGTATTCTGTGTTAATTTCCACCTCAGTTTGTTTCTAATGCTAAAAAATGGTTAAAAATGTTTTAACTGTGCTCACTAATGCTTGCATTAAAATGTAAAGGGCTGCCAACAGGACTAAAAGAATTGTCAAAAGTAAAAGCTAAAGGTATAAAAAAAAAGTATTCTGGAGATTGCCTTCATTTAGGTAGGAACTGGGCCAGGTGGCCAACTGGGTAGATCATGTCAGTTCCTATATAGAACAAATTAGAACTAATAATAAAATTATTGTTACTGAATTGTATAACAAAAAGCATATTTTTTTCTAGGAAATTTGGCTTTTGTCTCTCAGTATTTGCAAGCATGAATAACTCCCAACTGTTAAAAAATGGTCCAAAGTTTTTTCAGTGTCAGGCTAAAATTTGGTTGCCACTATCCAAGAAACCAGAAAAACCAGTTTAGAATGGGACCCCAACCTGGGGACTCTCCCAAGGAGGCCAATGGAGCTGCATCTTTGAGAAATTCCTTCAGGAATTTGTCTATGTTCCCTTAACTCTTTTCAGCTTTGATGAACAGGACTATTCAGGAAAAAGTTCAGAAAAACTTTTAAAATTCTATATTTGTTAAATTCATAATTTTGATCTGATATGCCTAGGTTAATATGTTTTTCTTTTTACACTCAGTTTTATTCTAAGGCCAATTTACAAGAGTTAATTCTCAATCAAATAAGTTTTAAAAAATAAGCTACAAGGGTTTTGTTTGTCTGTTTGCTTTGTGTGGTTGCACCGGTGTACTCCCCATCTACATGTATTGCCATGTCTACATATATTTGGTACGAAAAAAAATTGACATATGAGTGCATAAATTAAAATAAAAAAAATGGATCCAAATACTTTTGGTTAATGTGATTTAAAATGTTCAATTTAAATTTGTAAAATAAATAAAAGTAAAAATTTCTTTAAAGTTACTAATGCACAGTTTTGTTTCTAGATGGTTAAACAGCTGTTAAAACGTTAATGTCTATAAAGTGTCTAATATCCATTGCCATCGATTTCCTTCAACAGGAAAAAAATTACTAATGCTATTCAATACACTTGTCTGATACCTTGCTTTTTTAATATGTAAATTATATCTAAATGTATGATATTAATCATAGATGTGTTTGTTAGAGACATCTAATTGGTTTACAAAGCTAAAATGCTAACTGTTAAGTATAATACCAAGTACTCTTAACTCCTTAAATTCCATAAGGTAAAATACTTAAACAATGTTGGTGTTTTCAGAAGTTGGTAAATTAAGAAGAAATTTAAAATTATCTTGTGTTATTATAAAAACAAGGTTACTATAAATTAAAAGTCCCAACAGGTATAATTCTACATACAAAGAGTCAAGAGGTTTCAACTGCATTTCAATTAAAGTACTGTAAATAACCAAAGATTTCATCTTATTAAAATGGATTAATTTGTCTAAATTCAGAAATTTATAAGGGTTATTTCAATACAAACAGAAAGAAGAATCAATGGATTAAAAATTATTAAAAGGTTCTAAATATAAAAAAATGTTTCCAGGTTAAAAAAAGTCTTTATGTGGTAAATTATAATACAGCTAAGAAAACAACAAAAGGGTTTAATTAAGTAATATAAAGGTCTATAAAAGATAAATATTATGTTGGTTATATATGTAACATAAATAGTTAAAACTATTCAAGGTTGTTCCCTAAGGACAAATATTAATGTACTGACATATTTATATGTTAAAATGTCAAAAACTTTAAAAAATATTAATTACATTGTGGCTGTTAAGTTTTACTCCCTAGAGCAACTAATCTTGGAGAAATTAAGTTCTGAACATCTGTGGTTAAACAGCAACTGTTATTTTAAAGTATTGTCATACATTATAGAGTCTATATTTTTCTTTAAAAGCTAACCTTGATTAATATAAAAAAAAATCAAAAAAATTGTGGTACATTAATCTTCTTTACAGATTAAATGTGCTTATATCTTTCCAGGTATACAAGTACTTAAGGTAAAAGATTTAAAAAACATTTTTATCAGGTTGGTGTTCTCCAAACTAAAGTTGTCTGTAATGGTAATTTTCAACTTATAAGGATGATAGATTTTTGGGGGGATTTATTTATATCATTTGATGTTTTTTAACCAAATCTTATGTTACCTTTTACATTGGGATATAAAAATTTAAAGGTATTTTAAAAGATACTGACAGCCTGATCTGTTTAAATGTTAATATTATTAAACATTTCGCCACTTTTCCCCATGAAAGAAAAGAGTGCTCAGCCTTTCCTTAATTAATGTTTCAGATGTATGTTGTATTGTGCTAGCTAACATTCATACAGATAATATATGTAAACTTTATAAAATGATATCTAAAAAGAGAGATAAAGATCAACTTCAGAACCAGAACACTTCACCTAAGATTTGTAAAGAGCCCTGCCTTACCTGAGGTAAGGCTCTGCCTCCCACCTTACAGCATGACAGAATGACTTCAAAATAGGCCAGACTTCAATTGATTTAAAGTTATATGCAAAAAATTGATTTAATTATAAAGATTATTATGGTCTCAAATAGAAAATATAATGTATAGCTCAGCAAAGATTCAATTATATACAAGCTAAATATGTTTTTACTGTTGTTAATTTCACTTTGTATTCATTATAACTGAAAGAAAAGTGACCACGACACTCAGAGCAACAAAGAGATCTTTATTTTGGCAGTGTCTGATTAACAGGGAGAGAGAGAGAGAGAGAGAGAGAGAGAGAGAGAGAGAGAGAGAGAGAGAAGCACAAGAGAGAGAGGGGGAGAGAAAGAGATGAGAGGGAGAGGGATAGATCAAAAGCTAAAGAAAGAGAGAGCAAGACAGGGGGGCGCAGCAGGAGATTTTTTATAGCCAAAATCTAATGGGCTCTCTGGGTTTGCAAACTGCCTTGTTGGCATACAATGATTGTATTATACAGTAGTTGCTACCTTCAGGCAGACCAGGCAGGGGTCAGGTGTAGGTTTCTATTGCACCAGACTGGGGGGGGGGGTCGTCGAGTGTTCAACCTTGAGTGGGGTTGAGTGCTCAGACTTCAGGCAAACAAGCAAAGCTAACATTTGTTCATCCTGCTCCACAACTAAAAACAATGGATGCCTGTTAATGTTTTACAGAGGTAATACTTCATGAACACACAACCTACATTAATTTGAGATATTAAGCCATCATTGGTAGACAGATAATAATTAAAAGGGATTAAATTAACTTTATAGAGGCTAAAGTTATGGCTCAGCAGTAGAGTGCTTACCTTGCATATGTGAGGCATTGGGTTCAATCCTCAACATTAAATAAATTAAGAAATAAAATAAAGATATTGTATTATGTAAAAAAGAAATTAACTGTAAAGTTATAAACATTAAAGTTAAAGCTCAGTGTTCTTAATTTAAGACTGGCAAAACTGACTTGCTGGATGTTTAAGGCCAAACCTTAAAAATTTAGGTTAAAATAAAGGGTCCAAGAAAACCAATATTTGGCTCTTGCCCTCTGAGTCAGCCTGAACCCAGAAAAAGGGAAAGAGCTTTGCAACTTCAGGCCACATAATCTCCTGATAAGGGAGATTAATGAGACCACTGGAGAACAGAAAGCCAATGAGTGTGCATGCTGCAAAAGAGGAGGGTCATTGAAAATCAGAGACATGCCTAATGCTTCCAAGGGAAGCCGCATGGTCAGCAAGACCTTTACCCATCCTAACGCAGATGACACTAACAGAGCTAAAATGCTCTTCACAAGTTCGCCAAGAGTGTCCTCCAAGGAAACTCAGCTGACTCTTACCAATGGATAGAAACAAGGTCAGTTTGACCAGCTTGGTCTTAAACACCTAACAAAAACAGTTAAAAACCAAAGCACAGCTATTCTTGGACATTTATAAAGAAACAACAGTTATTTTAATGTAACTTAAAATGTACACTTGTGTTAACACCCCTCAAAATGAGTAAGACTGGAGGCAATAGAAGAGAGGTTCTTAGGCAAAAATACCTGTTAACTATCAGTAAAATTGCCAGAAGTTTTTAGTCAGTATAAGGCCTATAGATCTTCCTAACCTCCTTCACAGGTAGATGTAATCAATGTTTATTAATATAATTATCTAGCCCTAAGTAACAAATGGATCTTTACTGAAAACAGGGGTCATGACAATAAAGAAGTTATCTTACAAAAATCAGATGACATTAACTAACTTAACTAAATGTTGTGTCTACATTCCTGATAATTCTGACAATGTTAAAGATTTATGTTCCCTGAAAAAGGGCCTCAATAGGCTTTTTTTAGGTCTTGTTCTGGGGACAGTTTCTTAGGTCTTCCACATCCTGGTAAACAATTATTCATTTCTATCATTTTCATCATATTCATTGATCAGGTTTCAGATGCTACACCTGCTATTTTGCATTAATCTTATTTCAGTACTCATGTCTTTTTGTTTCTCTCATAGAAGTGCCCACCCTCAGGTGAATTTACAATCTGTTCTTCCTGAACCAGATTTTTACCATGGACTCCTCGACCCTCTCGATTACTAACAAGAGGCTGCCTGCCCACTGCACATCACCTCCTTTCAGCTTGAAGCATCAAGAACGGTCATCGACCTTTTTCCTTACAGCAGTAGGAGGTTCCTAATAGTACAGGGGAAATTATGGTCAATATAGATGTTTGCCAATATGTCTAGCTCAGGAAGATGTACCTGGGGAACTACTCCCAAGATCACCCTGGGTGATCTCCCAGAAAGAGACACTTGCTTCCACAACCCAACTTATAAGAGGGACAACTCCCCATTCACCAAAAATTGTGCTTCCTGGGTCCCACTTTGAACTCTTTGCCTAAATCTTCATACTGTCAATAACACTAAAGTAAGGGTCCCATTCCCCTTACTTTCCACTATTTATTTAATGTACTTGTAGACAACTTGGATAATTACAATTATTTGTATTATGTCCTAGATTATTATAAATATCCAAATATTTTCTCATATACTCTGTATTTTTAAAGAAATATCCTTGAAAATGGAATGGAGGAGAAGGTTCATGCGGTAGGAAAATGGTGGAATGAGATGGACATCTTTACCCTAGGTATATGTATGACTACACATATGGTGCAACCCTTATATCATGTTCAACCAGAGAAATGAAAAGCTGTGCTGCAATTGTGTACAATAAACAAAAATGTATTCTGCTGTCATACATACATAATCAAAATAAATACATTAATAAAAACAAACAAAAATGATAATATCCCTAAAATGGAGCTGTTGACATAAAAGTTGGGGCACATTGTGAAGCTTCTTCCAAGCTGGTACAAAAATGTTATACTGATTTTCACTCCCACCTACACTACAATTTTCACTACTATGTTGCCTGACTTATTTTTTATAAACTGAACTAAACAATGTCTGCTCCTGGCTCTTATTTTTGGTCTCACAGTTCTTGACCTGTTAAACAAGCCCTTCATTTACACAGCTCTTACTAAAACTTTATAAGTTAGACCATGTTCACCCTTGACTACATTCGTTCCAGGGAACACACTTTTCAAAGTGGATTTGGCAAAAAGTGCATCCACAGAACTGCCAAGCTATAACAGAAAGTTTTTTATTTCACCTCTTCCTCTAATTTTTAAAACATACTATTACATTTTTAATTAGGTATAATTGACCTAATCAACCTTATATCATGCAATTTGATGAATTTCAACATTGTGTGCTCCAGGAAACCATCACGATCAAGATCATAACCATATTCATTTCACTCAAAACATTCCTATTTTGCAATCCCCCTTTTCCCACCCCTCCTTGCAGCACTCCACTCACATATTTCAGAGCTCATATAATTGTCACAGGATCAGCCCTGAGGGTGTCCCCAGAAGTGAAAAGGGAACCTCAACTCAGCTCAGGCAGGTTCTTGACTTTCACTGCAGAAAGAAATTTCAGGCATCATCAAAAGACAAAAAAGTAGAAAACTATTCAGGAAAGCAAGGAGATTTATTTAATAGAAACAAACAATAGAGCAGGATACTCACCTAGAAGGAGGAATGTGGGTGCTCCAAAGTGAGGAAACCATTGGGGTGTCAGACTCCTTTTTGAATAATTTTACTGAATTACAGTTAAACAGATATTTTTGTTCATGCCTGCACTTTACTTGTTAATTATAAGAACGCTTTTCCTCATCCAAGGTGACAGGGATCATCTCCTGTTTCTTTCTTTCTTTCTTTTTAATTTTCTTAAATTTATTTGACCACAGAAAGATGTTTAATGGGGTACCTGTATAGTCATGTCCTCAAGAAATTCCTTTTTATTATTTAAATATTGTATTATAATTGGCCAGTGAACCTATATTTTGTGTTCACAGTTTTACATATGTTAAAAGACCATTCATCCTCCCCTGAATTGCAATTGCATTTTCTGATTTCTAGTTAATTCTGCTGATCTCTTTGTCTATCATGATGCCAATAGCACATTATCTTTTTTGTTTTTTGTTTTTGTTTTTGTTTTGAAGGCTGTAAATTGAACCCAGGGCCTCCAGTATGCTAGGCAAGTGTTTTACCACTGAGCTACAGCCCTAGTCCTTTTTTATTTTGAAACATGGTCTCACTAAGTTGCCCAGGTCGGTCTGCAACTTGCAATCCTCCTGTTTTAGGAGTAAATAGGATTACAGGTGTGTATTGACACTCTTGGGTCCCTCTAAAATATTATTGTCAAAGTTGTTGGTTTGGTCCTTTTAATTTCCCTGTGAATTTGAGATTTTGCCTAGTCACATCATAATATGACTGATGAATTTGTTGTTGTTTTGTTGAACCTAAATATTAAATAGAACAGAGCAGCTATCTTAGCAATATTTAAACTTTGAACCCAGAAAAATTCGACATGTTTTCCTTTTTTTCACATGTTCTTTAATGTTTCTCAGTGTCAAGTAGTTTTCAATATATAGATCTGTACTACATATCATTTGTCAGGTTTATTTCTGAGGATATTCTCATTTTTGATGCTGTTATACATGTGTTACTTTTTTCAATTTCTCATTTGTTGCTAGCATTGAGGGATATGAACTTTTTATTCAACCTTGTTAATTTGCTACAGTCACTTAATAGTAGCTTTTCAAACAAGCTTATATTGGATTTCCCCTATAGACACTGTATCTACACCCAATAAAGACACATTTTCTTCTTTGTTTCCAATCTGAAATGCCCCCCAGCCATTTCTTCTTCTTCTTCTTCTTCTTCTTCTTCTTCTTCTTCTTCTTCTTCTTCTTCTTCTTCTTCTTCTTCTTCTTCTTCTTCTTCTTCTTTTTNTCCTTGCCCTCCCCAAAAAAGAATTAGGGAGGACTTTATTGGAATTTAATTTACTGAAGCATACTGGTCACTCAAAACCGATCAGAGACTCAGGAGATCTTGTATAATTAAAATAAGGAGGAAAGATAGCCACTCCAGTAGCTGCAAACCAGAACAGTCCCTATGTGAACACACTAGAGCCATAAAAGAATTAAAGGAACCTTCACTCTTGGTAAGACTGCGGCATGTCAGGGTACAGAGAGCTTAGAGATCAGATACAGTGCTCGAAAAATGGTAAGCCATGGTGCACAGCATCCCTGTATGGGAGGGAAGCCATGGCAGTGTGTTCAGAGGACAGCAGAAAGAATCATTGTGTATCATGGCTCAGGGGCCAGTAGCTGGAGGAGCTGATTACTGGCAGACCTGAGTCTGGTCAAAAAGTGAACTGGGCAAACCCACACTATGTGACAGAGAGTGTGCCTAAGTGACCCAAAGAAAATCAAGTGTGAGGGGGATCCCAAATGGCGGATTAGAGGAAAACTTGTCACTGGCATGACTCAGAGTGAGTGGTCAGACGGTCCCCCTCATAGGAGCCCCCACCCACAAATATAAGCTTCATGGAGCTTGTGACAGGATTTTAAACAGGGCTGGTTACAAACGCAGTCCAGAACATGAGAAATTCCAAGTTGCTCTGTGTGCAGAACCCAGCCAGCAGCACAATAGCCTGCCATAGTCAAGCAGGGTTTAGTGCTGTGGAGTTCTGGCAGCATGGAGAGGAAGAGTTTCAGATCCTTTGGAGATAGAGCATGCCAGACTGCAACCCGTGTCTCCACAGGGCACCAGACCAAGGACTGAAGTTTGGATTTAGTGGAGAAACAGCCTAGATCCCTCCTCCTCACCAGATACCCTGGCTGGGAAACAGGCCATTGCCACCTTGGAAAATCTACCTCATTAGCTTTGGGCGGATCTAACAGGCAGCAAGATTGGTGATGGAACAGATGCTGAAAGCTAGAAGATCCTGGAACAATTTCAAACACTGAAAGATAATGGGTTCCAACCAAGAATCTTATATCCAGCAAAATTAAGCTTCAGGTTTTCAATGAAATAAAAACCTTCCATGATAAACAAAAGTTAAAAGAATTTGCGCCTACAAAACCAGTACTTCAAAGCCTCCTGGGCAAAACATTACAGGAAGAGGAAATAAAAAGCAACAACAAAAATCAACAGTGGGAAGTAGTCAGTAAAGGGGAAAACTAATCAAAGAGGAAAAACAAATCAAGTTAAATAACAAAAAAAAAAACAAACATGACTGGAAGTACAAACCATATCTCAATAGTAAACCTAAATTTTAATGGCTTAAACTCACCAATCAACAGACATAGGCTAGTAGACTGGATTAAAAAAATATCCAACAATATGCTGCCTGCAGGAGACTAATCTGATAGGAAAAGACATACACAGACTGATGGTGAAAGGTTGGGAAAAATCATGCCACTCACATGGACCTCAGAAGCAACCAGGGGTGTCCATACTCATATCAAATAAAATAGACTTCAAGCCAAACTTAATCAAAAGGGATAAAGAAGGACACTACATATTGCTAAAGGGAACCATTCACCAAGAAGACATAACAATCAATATATATGCCCCAAACATGGTGCAGCTACGTTCATCAAACAAACTCTTCTCAAGTTCAAGAGACAAATAGACCCCAACACAATAATCATGGGTGACTTTAACACACCTCTCTCACCACTGGACAGATATTCCAAACAAAAGTTGAAAAAGAAACTATAGAATTCAATACCACAATTAATAACTTAGACTTAATTGACATCTATGGAATATATCAACCAACAAGTGAATACACTTTTTTCTCAGCAACACAAGGATCCTTCTCAAAAATAGATCATATATTATGCCATAGGGAAACTCTTAGCAAATATAAAGGATTAGAGATATTACCATGCATTTTATCTGATCATAATGAAATGAAATTCGAAACCAATGATAAAATAAGGAAGAAAAATACCTACAATATGCAACTGAATGAACAATGGGTTACAGAAGACATCAAGGAAGAAATTAAAAAATTCTTAGAGATAAATGAAAACACAGACACAACATATTGAAATCTCTGGGACACTATGAAAGGAGTAATAAGAGAAAAATTCATTGCATGGAGTTCATTCCTCAAAAAAAAAAAAAAAAGAAAAAGCCAACAAATAAATGATCTCACACTACATCTCAAAGCCCTAGAAAAAGAAGAGCAAATCAGCAGCAAATGCAGTAGAAGTCAAGAAATAATTAAAATGAGAGGTGAAATCAATGAAATCAAAATAAAAGAAACAATTGAAAAAATTGACAAAACTAAAAGTTGGTTCTTTGAAAAAATAAGATTGACGGATCCTTAGCCATGCTAATGAAGAGAAGAAGGGAGAGAACCCAAATTACTAGCATACGGGATGAAAAAGGCAATATCACAACAGACACTACAGAAATACAGAAGATAATTAGAAATTATTTTGAAACCCTATATTCCAATAAAATAGAAGATAGTGAAGGCATCGATAAATTCCTTAAGTCATCTGATCTTCCCAGATTGAGTCAGGAAGATATACACAACTTAAACAGACCAATATTAAGTGAGGAAATAGAAGAAGCCATCAAAAGATTACCAACCAAGAAAAGCCCAGAACCGCACGAATATAGAGCAGAGTTTTACAAGACCTTTAAAGAAGAACTAATACCAATACTCTTCAATCTATTTCAGGAAATAGAAAAAGAAAGAGTGCTTCCAAATTAATTCTACAAGGCCAACATCACCCTGATTCCAAAACCAGACAAAGACACTTCAAAGAAAGAAAACTTCAGACCAATATCTCTAATGAATATAGATGCAAAAATCCTCAATAAAATTCTGGCAAAACGGATACAAAAACATATCAAAAAGATCATGCACCACGATCAAGTGGGATTCATCCCTGGGATCCAAGGTTGATTCTACATATGGAAATCAATAAATGTAAATCAACACAGCAATAGATTTAAAGATAAGAACCATATAATCATCTTGATAGATGCAGAAAAAGAGTTCAACAAAATACAGCACAGCACCTCTTTATGTTCAAAACACTAGAAAAACTAGGGATAACAGGAACTTACCTCAACATTGTAAAAGCTTTCTATGCTAAGCCTCAGGCCAGCATCATTCTAAATGAAGAAAAATTGAAGTCATTCCCTCTAAAATCTGGAACAAGACAGGGATGCCCTCTCTCACCACTTCTATTCAACATAGTTCTTGAAGCACTAGCCAGAGCAATTAGAGAGATGAAAGAAATTAAAGGTATAACTATAGGAAAAGAAGAACTTAAACTAGTACTATTTGCTGATGATATGATTCTATACCTAGAAGATCCAAAATGTTCTACCAAGAAACTTCTAGAACTAGTAAATGAATTCATCAAAGTGGCAGGATGTAAAATCAACACCCATAAATCAAAGGCATTCATGTATATCAGTCACAAATCCTCTGAAATAAAAATGAGGAAAACTACCCCACTCATAATATCCTCAAAAGAAAAATACTTGGGAATCAACTTAACAAAAGAAGTGAAAGATCTAAACAATGAAAACTATAGAACCCTAAAGAGAGAAATAGAAGAAGGCCTTAGAAGATGGAAAGATATACCTTGCTCATGGATAGGAAGAATTAATATTATTAAAATGGCCATATTACCAAAAGCACTTTACAGATGCAATGTGATTCCAATGAAAATCCCAATGGCATTCCTCACAGAAATAAAAAAAGCAATTATGAAATTAATCTGGAAAAATAAAAGACCCCAAATAGCTAAAGCAATTCTAAGCAGGAAGAGTGAAACAGGTGGTATTGCTATACCAGATCTTCAAGTATACTACAGAGCAATAGTAACAAAAACAGCATGGTACTGGCACCAAAACAGGCTGGTAGACCAATGGTACAGAGTAGAAGACACAGAGACCAAACCACAAAATTACAACTACCTTATATTAGACAAGGTGCTAAAAGCATGCAATGGAAAAAGGATAGGATCTTCAACAAATTGTGCTGGGAGAACTGGAAACCCATATGCAACAAAATAAAATTGAATCCCTATCTCTCACCATGCACAAAAAGTTAACTCAAAATGGATCAAGGATCTAGGAATCAAACCAGAGACTCTGCGCCTAATAGAAGAAAAAGTTGGCCCTAAATTCCATCACGTTGGGTTAGGCCCCAAGTTCCTTAATAATACACCTATACCACAAGAATTAAAACCAAGAATTAACAAATGGGACAAATTCAAACTAAAAAGTTTTTTTTCTCAGCAAGAGAAATAATATGTGAGGTGAATATGGAGCTTACATCCTGGGAACAAATTTTTACCCCTCACACATTAGATAGAGCTCTAATCTCTAGGGTATACAAAGAACTCAAAAAGTTAAACACCCCCAAAAACAAATAACCCAATCAATAAATGGGCCAAAGACCTGAACAGACACTTCTCAGAAGAGGATATACAATCAATCAACAAATACACAAAAAAATGCTCACCATTTCTAGCAATCAGAGAAATGCAAATTTAAACTACTCTAAGATACCATTTCACTCCAGTAAGAATGGCACCCAATATGAAGTCAAACAACAAGTGCTGGCGAGGATGTGGGGGAAAAAGTTACCCTCATACATTGTTGGTGGGACTGCAAATTCTTGTAGCCAATTTGGAAAGCAGTATGGAGATTCCTTGGAAATCTGGGAATGGAACCACCATTTGACCCAGCTATTCCCCTTCTCGGACTATTCCCTAAAGACCTTAAAAGAGCGTACTATAGGGATACTGCTACATCGATGTTCATAGCAGCACAATTCACAATAGCTAGACTGTGGAGCCAACCTAGATGCCCTTAAATGGATGACTGGATTTAAAAAAAATGTGGCATTTATACACAATGTATTATTACTCAGCACTAAAAAATAACAAGATCATGGCACTTGCAGGGAAATGGATGGCATTAGAGCAGATTATGCTAAGTGAATTTAGCCAACCCCCAAAAAACAAATGCCAAATATCATCTCTGATATAAGGGAGGTGACTCAAAATGGGGTAGGGAGGAAGAGCATGAGAACTAGATTATCTCTAGATAGGGAAGAGAGGTGGGAGGGAAAGGAAGGGAGAAGGGGAATTGCATAGAAGATGTAAAGAGACCCTCATTGTTATGCAAAATACATGTATGACAATGTAAGGGAAAAAAAGAAGTGTGTCACATTAGATTGAGTAGAGAGAAGTGATGGGAGGGGAGGGGAGGAGAAGGGGGGAAAGGAAAGACAGCAGAATAAAATGGACATTATTGTTGCTGTGTGTATATATGTGACTGCATGACCAATGTGATTCTGCCACCTGTACACTCAGAAAAAAATGAGAAATTATATCCCATCTGTTTCAAATGTATGATATGTCAAGGTCATTGTACTGTCATGTGTAATGAATTAAAACAAAAAAAATTAAAAAGAAAAAGAAAATCAAGTGTGGAGAGAGGTTTACACAGGGGAATACTGTCTTGAAAGCCCACCTGGCTTCCCCACCACCCTCCAGTCTGGCTGCTAGCAGGAATGGCTGGGAGAGAAGTGCTGGATCCAGAATTTGAAATGGCAGAGGTACTAGAGACCAAGTTAAGAGACTGAATCAGAGAACAGCAATCATGGGGTGCAAAGGCAAAGTGGG
This sequence comes from Marmota marmota marmota, assembly GCF_001458135.2. NCBI lineage: Eukaryota > Metazoa > Chordata > Mammalia > Rodentia > Sciuridae > Marmota > Marmota marmota. The sequence goes on along the minus strand of NW_025999915.1, from coordinate 41,232 downwards.
CTGAGAACAGGTTACTATGCCACAGGACTGGAACCCAAAGGAGATTCCTGCATGCAGCCTTCCAAGATGTACCAGAATTGCTGGGACTTGAAGGTGCTCTGACTTAAAATCTCCAAACTAATAGGCACCCAACAGACCGAAGCATACTTTAGCCTACACCCTGTCTCCATGAGTTCCTCCTCCATGTCTACCCTTTCACCCTAGCAATGCCCAAACATCCTGAGGGTGGAGCTAGAATCAAATTCCAGACAACACCACTTGACTGCTGAGAAAATTTTGAATTCCAACTGAAATAAATGTCTAATTTTTCATTGAGATCCTCTTCTTTTCCCCTTTCCCTGACATTTCTACTGTTTTTGAAACTAAGTATTTTTCATGCACCAATTTTTTGAGAACTGGGATGTCTGAATAGTATATTACACTTTTATTGTACATTCTTTTGTTCTTACTTTTATCTATTTATTTTTAGGATTTTTTAAAACAATTTTTACTTATGTATATTCTCCTCTCACTTTTCTGATTCTATTTCTCTCTTTTCTCATGCTAACAGCCAACCACTATTAATTCCTTTTTCAGTCTTCCTGTAATTTTGTACTTCCATCTTCTCTCGTCTTCATAACATCACAACCTGAACCACTACTGTTATCTCTTTGTCCACCCATTTATAAGTCCTTGTGCAAACTTATTGTTTCTATTGCAGACAATAATTGAAAACATTATTTCTGTTTAATATGACAAAACTGTAGTTGTTTTAAAAGGACCTATTTGGTTTAAGGCTATATATTCTTTGCATTGAGTACTGTTATTCTTTGCTTTCCCCTTAACGATAAGGAATTAGAAATATCAGGAACATTATAAGTCAACAGGATAGAAACTGTATTGCCTCAGATCCACATTGTTGGATGGGCAGACTCACAAACAACATGAAAAAACAACAAAACCAAGTGCCTCAAACAAACAGAGATGAACCAATAATAGAACCTATGGACATCACAGTAAAAGAAAAGTCAGAAGAGCAATTCAGAATGTACATAGTTAAACTGGTCTGCAATGTAAAGGATGATGTAAGTAGTGAAATCAGAGGTAAGTTAAGGAGGTCATTTCAATAAAAATAGAGATCCTGAAAAGAAATCAAGAAGAAATCTGTGAAATGAAGGAATAAATAAATCAAATTCAAATTCAATGGTAAGTATCACCAGCAGACTAGACCACTTGGGAGACAGAACTTCAGGCAATGAAAACAAAATATATAATGTTGAAAATAAAGTTGATCATGAGTGAGTATGGAAAGAAACCATGAACAAAATTTACAAGAATTATGAAATAACATGAAAAAAAAACAAGTTTAAGATTTATCAGGATACATGGAGAAGTGAAGATACAAACCAAATAAATGCACAATCTTTTCAATGGAATAATATCAGAAAATTTCCCAAACTGGAGAATGAAATGAAAAAAATCAAATGAAAAAGATATACAGGATGCCAAATGTACAAAATTATAACAGACCCACACCAAGACACATTACAATGAAAATGCCTAACATACAGAATAAGGATAGAATTTTAAAGATTGAGTGAGAGAAATATCAGATTATGTGTAGTGGGAAACCAATTTGAATCAAATGATTTCACAATCCAGATCCTCAAAGGTAGGAGGTCTTGGGAAAATACATACAATCTCTAGTAGAAAATGAATACTAACAAAGAACTCTATATCCACAAAATTAAGCTTAGATTTGAAGATGAAATTAAAGCCTTCTATGAGAAACAAAAGTTAATAAGAATACACAACTAGAAAGTCTAAACTATATGCTCTCAAAATATTCCATGAAGGTGAAATGGGAAGGAAAAAAAAAGCAAAGGGAAGAACTACCCTAAAGGAGTAATAAACCAAAGGAGAAAATATTTCAAATTAAAAACTAGAAATAAACCAAAATGAGCTAGGAATAAAAATCGTATCTCAATAATAACTATGAACATTAATGGCTTAAACTCATCAATCAAAAGACATAGACTGGCAGATTGGATTAAAAAGCAAGACCCAACAATTTGCTATCTCTAAGAGACTCACCTCTGAGGCAAAGATATCCACAAACTGGAGTTGAAAGAATGTGAAGAAACATATTATTCACATGGATGAAGTAAACAAACAGGAATTTCTATCTTCACATCAGATAAAGTGAACTTCAAGCCAAAGTTAATCTGAAATAACAAAGAAGAACATTTGTCTTCTGCTCCTTCTTAAGGGAAGTATCAGCAAGACAAAACAATCATAAATACTTACGCCCCAAACAATGGAACATCTACATATATCAAAAAATCCTTCTTAATTTTAAGAATTAAATAGATCACAACACAATAATTGTGGGTGACTTTAACACACCTCTCTCACTACTGAATAGATATTCCAAATAAAACCTAAACAAGGAAACTATAGAATTAAGTAATACAATCAATAATTTAGACTTAACAGACATATATAGAAAATTTCACCCATCAGTGAGCGAATATGCTTTCTTCTCAACAGCACATGAATCCTTCTCTAAAAAGAGACCATATCCTAGGCCACAAAGCAACTCTTAGCAAATAAAAACAAAATTGAGAGAGTACCATGCATTTTGTCAGGTCATAATGGAATGAAATTAGAAATCAATGCTAAGATAAAACAAAACAAAACAAAAAAAAAACTAGAAGCTACTCTAACACCTTGAGACTAAATCATACTCTATTGAATGACGAATGGAAAGCAGAAGAAATCAGGGATGAAATGAAAAAAATACTAGGAAGTAAATGAGAACAGCAATATGACATATGAAAATCTCTGGGAAACTATGATGAAATGCTAAGAGAAAAGTTCCTTGCATTGAGATCATTGAATAAAAGAATAGAAAGTCAATGAATAAATTCCTAACATTATATCTCAAAGCCCCAGAAAAAAAGAACAAATCAACACTAAAAGCAGAGGAAGACAGGAAATAATCAAAATCAGACCAAAAATCAATAAAATTGAAACAAAAGAAACAAGTCAAAAAATTGAGAGGGTAGGCCTGGGTCCGTCCATCCTGCCACCAGCAGACACCCACCAGAACTCAGGTTCAAGCACAGGACCACCTCCTCCAACCAGCAGACCCTGGCTGGAGCTCAGGCCAGGCCTAGATCTGCCTCTGCCCACCTATGCATGACCCAAGCACAGGGAAGGTCTGTGTCCAACACCCTCACCAGCCCAGGCCTAACCCACTTCCATCTTGGACACTGCAGACATCACCATAGTCTTTCCCACACAGTGGCCTCTACCTTTCAACAACAGACAGACATAGCCTAGAAGCAGCTGCATCTTGAAGAAGGTATCCCAAAACCAGTGTAAGGCCCACCATTTCAGCCCCATCTCTGAAAGACGTTGCATCCATCATGGCGCACCTCCACTGCTATCTCAAGTTACCTCTGTTTTTGTTGCCACCAACTTTAGATGCAGTAGCATACACTGAGGGACACCTGCAGGGTCTGAAAGTTCAGTTTTAAAGTGAGGTACAGATAATCTGCATGGATACTGCAAGATTATAGGGTAGAAACTGTAATATCTCAGGTCCACACTGCAAGAAAGGAAGACACATAGACAACATGAAAAAACAAGGGACGAAAGTGCTCCAAACAAACCAGGATACTATAATAACAGAATCCATGGACAGTGAAATTGATAAAATGTCAGAGAAAGAGTCAAGAATGTTCATAATTGAAATGAACTGTGAATTAAGGCATGACATAAATGAGCAAATACAGGCAAAAATTGATCACTCCAACAATGATATAAGAGAACAAATACAGGTAGCAAAAGATGACTTCCAGAAAGAGATGGAGACTTTGAAAAAAAATCAGAAATCCTTGGAATGAAGGAAACAATAAATCAAATAAAAAACTCAATAGAAAGCATCACCAACAGACTTGATCACCTGGAGGATAGAATATCAGATAATGAAGACAAACTATAGAATTTGGAAAATAAAGTTGACCACACAGTAAACAGAGTAACAAACCATGAACAGAACATCCAAGAATTATGGGATAGCATCAAAAAAGCAAAGCTTAGAGTTCTTGGGTTAGAAGAAGGCATGGAATTTCAAACTAAAGTAATGCACAACCTTGTCAATGAGATAATATCAGAAAATTTCCCAAACATAGAGAATGAATTTGAAAATCAAATACCAGAGACTTCCAGGACACCAAATGTACAAAATTATGACAGATCTATACCAAGGCACATTATAATAAAAATGCGTAGCATAGAGAATAAGGATAGAATCTTAAAATCTGCAAGAGAAATAAATCAGATCACATGTTGGAGAGACCAATTTGTATCTCAGAAGATTTTTCAACCCAGACCCTAAAAGCCAGGAGATCTTGGAGCAACACAAACCAAGCTCTAGAAGAAACTGGATGCCAACCAAGAATCTTAAATCCAGCAAAATTAAGCTTTAATTTGATGATAAATAAAAACCTTCCATGATAAACAAAAGTTAAAATAATTTACAGCTCGAAAGCATGCACTACAGAAAATCCTCAGCAAAATATTCCATGAAGAGGAAATAAAAAACAATGACAAAAATTAGCAGAGACAGGTATTACACTAAAGGAAAAACTAATAAAAGGAAAAACCAAGTCAAGTTAAATACCAAAAAATGAACAAAAATGGTTGGGAATACAAATCATGCCTTAATAGTAAACCCAAATGTTTATTGGCTTAACTGACCAATCAAAAGATATAGACTAGCAGATTGGATAAAAAAAAATACCCAACAATATACTTCCTTGAAAAGACTCATCTCATAGAAAAAGACATCCAGAGACTGAAGGTGAAGGGTTGGGAAAAATCATATCACTCACATGGACTGCGGAAGTAAGCAGAGGATTCCATCCTCATATCCAATAAAGTAGACTTCAAGCTAAAGTTAATCAAAAGAGATAAAGAAGCACACTATATAATGCTCAAGGGAACCATGCACCCACAAGACTTAACAATTATATGTATATATGCCCCAAACAATGGAGCATCTATATTCATCAAGCAAACTCTTCTCAAGTTCAAGAGTCAAAGAGACCACAAAACAATAATTCTGGGTGATTTTAACACACCTCTTTCACCATTGGATAGATCTTCCAAACAAAAGCTAAACAAAATATCTATAGAACTCAATAATACAATCAATAACTTAGACTTAACTGACAAATATAGGATATTTTATCCTTTGAAAAGCAAAGACACATCCTTCTCAGCACCACATTAACCCTGCTCTAAAATAGGCCATATATTATGCCACAAAGTAACTCTTAGCAAATATAAAAAGTAGAGATATTGAATTGTATCATACCATAATGGAATAAAACTAGAAAACAATGATAAAATAAAGAATAAAAGCTACTCCAATCCTTGGAGACAAAATAATATGCTACTGAATGAACATGGGTTTCAAAACACATCAAGGAGGAGATTAAAATATTCTTAGAGGTAAATGATATAACATATCAATCACTGATACAACATATCAAAATTTCTGTGACCCTATGAAAGGAGTACTAAGAGGAAAGTACATTGCATGGAGTTTATTCCATTAAAGAAGAAAAATTAAATAAATAAATGACCTCAAATTACATCTCAAAGCCCTAGAAAAAGAAAAACAAACCAACACCAAAACTTGAAGTAGACAGGGAATAATAAGAGCTGAACAATGAAACTGAAGCAAAAGAAACAATTGAAAAAATTGACAAAAAAATGTCGGTTCTTTGAAAGAACAAATCAAATTGACAAACACTTAGCGATACTAAAGAAGAGGAGAAAGAAAACTCAAATTTATAACATATAAGATGAAGAAGAAAATATCACACCAGACACTTCAGAAATACAGAAATTAATTAGAAATTATTTTGAAAACTTGTACTCTAATAAAATAGAAAATATTGAAGGCATCGGCAAATTTCTAGAGTCATATGATTTGTCCAAGTTGAATCAGGATGATATATACAATTTTAAAAATCCATTTCAAGCAATGATATAGAAGATGCCATCAGAAGCCTACCAAAAATGAGAAGCCCAGGAACAGGTGAATACACAGCTGAGTTCCTCCAGACCTTTAACAAAAAACTAATACCAATATTCCTCAAATTATGTTGTGAAGTAGAAAAAGAAGCAGCACTTCCAAACTTGTTCTATGAGGCCAATATCACCCTGGTTCCAACACCAGGAAAGGACACATCAAACAAAGAAAACTTCAGACCAATATCTCCAATAAACATAGATGCAAATTTCTCAATAAAATTCTGGCAAATCAAATACAAAAATACAAAAATATAGTGCACCACAATCAAGTGGGGTTCATCACAGGGATGCGAGGTTGATACAACATAAGGAAATCAATAAATGTAATTCATCACATCCATAGACTTAAAGATAAGAGTCATATGATCATCTCAATAGATGCAGAAAAAGCTTGAAACAAAATATAGCACCCTTCATGTTCAAAACACTAGAAAAATTAGGGATAACAGGAACATATCTCAACTTTATAAAGGCTATCTATGCTAAGCCCCAGGCCAGCATCATTCTAAATGGAGAAAAATTCAGAGCATTCCCTCTAAAAACTGAAAGAAGACCAGGATGCCCTCTTTCACCACTTCTATTTAACATAGTTCTTAAAACACTGGCCACAGCAATTAGACAGACAAAAGAAATTAAAGGGATATAGATAGGAAAAGAAGAACTCAAATTAGCACTATTTGCTGACAATATAATTCTACACCTAGAAGACCCAAAAAATTCCATCAGAAAACTTCTAGAATAAATGAATTCAGAAACTAGCAGAATATAAAAGCAATACTCATAAATCAAAGGCATTTCTGTATATAAGTGACAAATCCTCTGAAAGGGAAATGAGAAAATCTACCCTATTTACAATAGCCTCACAAAATAAAATAAAATAAAATAGTTAGGAATCAATGAAAGAGGTGAAAGAGCTATATAATGAAAACTACAGAACCCTAAATAAAGAAATCAAAGAAGACCTTAGAAGATGGGAAGACCTACCTTGCTCTTGGATAGGCAGAATTAACATTGTCAAAATGACCATACTACCAAAAGCACTACACAGATTTAATGCAATTCCAATCAAAATCCCAATGACATTCCTCATGGAAATAGAAAAAGAAGTCATGAAATTCATCTGGAAAGATGAGAGACACAGAATAGCTAAAGCAAGAAGAGTAAAGAAAGAAGCAGCAAAATACCAGACCTTAAACTATACTGCAGAGCAACAGTAACAAAAAGGGCATGGCATTGGTACCAATATAGACTGGTACACCAATGGTGCAGAATAGAGGACACAGAGACAAACCCACATGACTACAGTTATGTTATATTAGACACAGGCATTAAAAACATACATTGGAAAAAAGATAGCCTCTTCAACGAAGGTGCTGGGAACACTGGAAATCCATATGCAACAAAATGAAATCAGACCTGTATCTCTCACCATGCACAAAACTCAACTCAAAGTGGATCAAGGATCTAGGCATTAAACCAGAGACACTGTGTCTAATAGAAGAGAAAGTAGGCACAAATCTCCTCATGTTGGGTTAGGCCCTGACTTCCTTAATGAGACTCCTATAGCACAAGAATTATAATCAAGAATCACCAAATGGAATGGAATCAAACTAAAAAGCTTCTTCACAGCAAAAGAAACAATCAGTGAGGTGAATAGAGAGCCTACATTTTGGTAACAAATTTTTACCACCCACACATCAGATAGGGCATTAATCTCTAGGGTACAGAAAGAACTCAAAACTCTTAACACCAAAAAACAAATAACCCAATCAATAAATGGGCCAAAGAATTGAACAGACACTTCTCAAAAGATGATATACAATCAATCAACAAATATATGAAAAAAATGTTCAACATCTCTAGCAATTAGAGAAATTCAAATCAAAATTATTCTAAGATTTCATCTCATTCCAGTCAGAATGGCAGCTATTACAAATACAAACAACAAAATAAGTGCTGGAAAGGATGTGGAGAAAAAGGCACACTCATACATTGCTGGTGGGACTGCAAATTGGTACAGCCAATATGAAAAGCAGTATGAAGATTCCATGAAAAACTGGGTATGGAACCACCATTTGACCCAGCTATCCCTCTCCTTAGTCTATACAAAAAGAACTTAAAAACAGCATACTACAGGGACACAGCCACATCAATATTTATAGCAGCAAAATTCACAATAGATAAACTGTGGAACCAAATTAGATGCCCTTAAGTTGATAAATAGATAATGAAAATGTGACATATATACATGATGGAATATTATTCTGCATTAAAAGAGAATAAAATCATGGCATTTGCAGGTAAATGGATGGAGTTGGAGAATATAATGCTAAGTGAAGTTAGCCAAACCCAAAACAACAAATGCTCAATGTTTTCAATGATATAAGGATGCTGATACATAATGGGGTTTGGGAGTGGAGCATGGAGGATTAGATGAACTCTATATATAGCAAATGAAAGCGATTCAGAGGGAGAGGGTTTGGAGGCAGGAAAAATGGTGGAACGAGATGAACATCATTATACAAAGTACATGTATGAAGAAACAAATGGTGTGACTCTACTTTGTGTATAACCAGAGATATGAAAAATTGTGCTCTATGTGTGTAATATGAATTGTAATGCATTCTGCTGTCATACATGACAAATTAGGGTAATTAATAAAAAAAGAAGAATTTTGATGTTGACACTAGAGTATAACTTCTCATTAGAGAGCACAACTTTAGAAAAATGTAATTGTATTTTCTTTTCTAAAAAAATCCAATTATACTACTTGCTTCCATAGTGAATTAAATTTAGATGACCAAAATACAAAAAAAAAATAAATAAAAATAAAAGATATTGACACTAGGGGAAGCTGGATAAATGGAAAACAGGAAATTCTCTGTCCTTTTTTTGTAACATTAAGATTATTTTAAAACAAAACTCACTAACATATTTGTGACCATTAGAAAATTCTGTACAATAATTTGTTATATTTATGTAATATCAATATGAGGTTTTTAATGTAATAAAAGTATTATTAGGTTTTGAATATCTTTGCCTGCTTTAAAATATTTTTAAGGATGGGATTGTGATTCTTAGAGTTTTTTTAAATGGTAAAAAGGGATTGTCAAATTACTTCAAATTAATGCAGCTAGAAGATTGATACTTGGAGGAGGTCATGATTTATTCACTTTATTTTTCATGTTTTGAATTTTTCAAAATAAAACATTAGATAGATAGATAGATAGATAGTATTAACTGTATTTTATGTGCATTTTTTTGAGATTCTTGGGATTGAGTACAGGCCTTGCTATGGTAGGCAGGTACACTATAATGAGCTATATTCCCAGCCCAGTTGCACAATAAAATCTTAATGAAATAATTTGAAAGTGAAAAAAAATTGACGGAAAAAATGTTGGTTCTTTGAAAACAATAAATAAGATTGGTATACCCTTAGCCATGCTAGTGAAGAGAAAGAGAGAAAAAATTCAAATTACCAAAATTCATGATGAAAAAGGAAATGTTATGAGAGACACTGCTGACATACAGAGATAATAAAAAATATTTTGAAAAGTTAAGTTCCAATAAAATAGAAAATCTTGAAGATTTGAAAATTTTCTAGAGACATATGACCTACACAAACTGAATCAGAAGGAAATGCACCATTTCAAGCACAGATCACAGATCAATTTCAAGCAATAAAATGGAAGACACCATCAAAGCCCTACCAATTAAGAAAAGCCCAGGATGAGATAGATTCTCCAGACAAGTTTTACAAGAAATTCAAAGAAGAATTAGCATCAGTACTCCTCAAATTTTTCCATGAAATAGAAAAGGAGAGAACCCTTTTAAACTCATTCAATGAAACTAGTACCACCCTGATACCAAACCTAAAGACACATGAAAGTAAGAAAACTTCAGAACAATATCCCTGATGAATGTACATGCCAAAATTCTCAATAAACTTCTGGCAAACCAAACACAAAAACATATTACAAAGACAGTGTACCATGGTCAAGTGGGGTTCATCCCAGGGATGCAAAGTTGGTTCAACATATGGAAATCAATTAACATAATTCATCACATCAATAAACTTAAAGACAAGAATCATATGATCATCTCAGTAGATGCAGAAAAAGCATTTCACAAATACAGTAACACTTCATGTTCAAAACACTAGAAAAACTATGGAGAGTAGGAACATATCCCAACATTATAAAAGCAATATATGGTAAACCTAAGGCCAACATCATTCTAAATAGAGAAAAATTGAAAGCATTCCCTAAGAACTGAAACAGGACAAGGATGTCCTCTTTCACCACTTGTATTCAAGATAGTTCTTGAAACTCTAGCCAGAGCAATTAGACAGAAGAAAAAAATTAAAGTAATGCAAACAGGAAAAAAAAAAAAACTCAAGCTATCATTATTTGCCAATGACATAATTGTATATTTAGAAGATCCAAAAAATTCCACCTGAAAACCTCTAGAATTCATAAATGAATTCAGCAAAGTAACAGGATAGAAAATTAACACCCATAAATCAAATGCATTATTACAATACCAGTGATAAATCTATTGAAAAAGAAATTAGGAAAATTACCTCATTCACAATAACATCAAAAATAAAAATGAGGATACAATCTAACAAAAGAGGTGAGGAACTCTACAATGAAAACTACAGAACATTAAAGAAAGAAATTGAAGACCTTAGAATAGGGAAAGATCACCCATGCTCTTGGATAGGCAGAATTAACATTGTCAAAATGTTACTACCAAAAGCATTATACAAGTTTGATGCAATTCCAAGTGAAATCCCAATGACATTCTTCATAGAAGTAGAAAAGGCAACCATGAAATTCATCTGGAAAAAATAAAAGACCCAGAATAACCAAATAAATCCTTAGCATGAAGAGTAATGCATGAGGCAAATCAATACCACACCTTAAATTATACCACAGAGCCATAGTAACAAAAGTGGCATGGTACTGGCACCAATACAAACATGTAGACCAATGGTGCAACAGAAGACACAGAGAAAATCCCACCTAGTCACAGTAACCTCATACTAGACAAATGTGCCAAAAACATAGATTGTAGAAAGATGGATTCTTCAAAATGGTACTGTGAAAACTGAAAATCTATATGCACCAAAATGAAATCAAACATCTGTCTCTCACCCTGCACAAAACTTAACTCAAAGTGGATCTAGGTCTTAGGCACTAGAACAGAGACTCTTTGTCTAATATAAGAAAAAGTCAGACCAAATCTCCACCATGTCAGCTTAGGAAGTGACTTTCTTAACAAGACTCCTAAAGTACAGAAGTAAAATCAGGAATTAATAAATGGGATGGATCAAAAAAAATACCTTCTACACAGCAAAGGAAACAATTGAGAACATAGAGACAGAGCCTACATAATGGGAGAGAATCTTTACCATAGCCAAGTTAGATAGAGCAATATACATATCAAATACTTATTACCAAAACAACCAAATTGGGGCTGGGGATGTGGCTCAAGTGGTAGCGCGCTCGCCTGGCATGCGTGTGGCCCGGGTTCGATCCTCAGTACCACACACAAACAAAGATGTTGTGTCCGCCGAAAACTAAAAAAAAAATAAATATTAAAATTCTCTCTCTCTCTTAAAAAAATTAAAACAAAAAAAACAAAAAAAACAAAACAACCAAATAACCCGAACAGTAAATGGACTAAGGAACTGAACAGACAGTTCACTGAAGAAGAAATGCAATCAAGCAACAAACAAAAAAATTTTCAGTATCTCTTGCAACTAGAGAAATGCAAATCAAAACTACAAGAGATTCTATCTCACTTCAGTCTGAATAGCAATTATCAAGAATAGAAGAAACAATGTTGATGAGGATGCGGGAGGAAACACACACACACATACATTGCTGGTGGGACTGCAACTTGGTGAAAACACCATAAAAAGCAGTGTGGAGATTGCTCAGAAAACTTTGCATAGAATAAGCATTAGACCCTATTATTCCACTCCTTGGTTTATATCCAAAGGACTTAAAATCAGCATACTACAGTGATGCACCCACATGCATTTTTATACCAGCCTAATTCACAACAGCAGAATTATGAAACCCAACCTACCTGCCCTTCAACAGATGAATGAATAAAGAAAATGTGGTGTATATACACAATGGACTACAACTTGGCCTTAGTAAAGAATGAAATTATGGCATTTGCCCATAAATGGATGGTGCTGGAGAATATTGTGCTAAGTGAAATAAGCATCTCAACCAAGAAATTTCCTACTCCTCTTCTCCCTCCCTGCACCTCCTCCTCCATGGTTAGGGGAGAGGAAATCCAGGTCCTCACATAGGCTAAGCATGTGTCTACAACTGAGCTGTGCCCCTACTCTGGCCCCTGATTTGTATCAGTACATCTCATCATAATTATACTCTTCTTCCCTCAATGAATATGTGGAAAACTTTGGTTGTTTTATGAAAATTTTATAACCACAGGGCTTGAAAGAAAAAGCTCTGTTCTGGTAAGGAGGACAAAGGGACCTTAGACTTGTTTTTTCCACAAAGTCTCCATGGATCCTAATCAAATCACAAAGACTCCTTCACCTTCCCTCTCCCCTGGAGACACAAGGGTCACAGGCAACAATACTCTTAGAATTTTGAAGCTTCTGCAGATTGTAATGTTTTCCTGAAATTAATTGACATAGTGAATGTGTTTTTACCTCATACCTCCTCAAATCCATGGGAGCCTGATGGAATTCTCATGGGAAGGGTAGGGACAGGGATATAGGGAGTGGCCATTGCTGACCAGTCATTGAGTTAAAGGTTGAGACCTAGTTGGAAGCCAAATGCTGCCTCATGACTAGTCCTAATGATTCTTTTTCAGGCATGGGGTTTCTTCATCTCACCACAAGTTGTAAAGGGATTTCATCACATCCTGGGGACTCAGATGGTATCTGGCTCCACTCCTCCCCTGGGACAGCAGAAGTCTGAGGTAGAGATGCTGGGAGCCCAGCCTGAAGGTTTCCTAAGATCTTCAAAGTCTGAAGCTTGGAAAAACTATGTCCAGAGTTGACTGGGAGTTGAACAGCAATGAATCATATAGGGCCTCTACTGCACCAAGCTCTAGTCAGACTCTGCTAAGCCTCCTTATCAACTAGGCCTCAAATGTGGCCTACAAAAACTACACACATGATTCTGTTTATTGTTCTCTTCCACATTATAAGACCTGAACAAAATTCACATAGTTTCCAACATTCATGGCCAAGACTGTAGGATGAACACAGCCCTTCCCCTTATAGTACTTGCCTGAGAAAAACACAAGAATACTCAAAGAATTCACAATTTGTTACAGGTAATGTTTGATCAGAGGGCCTAACCTCCCTTCTCAAAGCATTTTCTAAAGAGGATTTACCATCATGAATCTTTCCTCTGCCCCTTGGGATACAGAATTGTGCATCTCCTACAACTCAAGAGTGTATTTCTCAAGGACCAGAAAAAGTCATTCCTTTGTTATGCAATCATCAGAAAGAACAGGGCCTCTGTCTCAGTCTTTGTGGGAGGACAGAACATGAACTTGGACAATTACACTTTGTAATTTTTCATTTTCCTTCCTTGGCACTTCCCACTTCCTCCTTCCTATTAGTTCAATTTTCCTTTAAAATACCCAGTCATCTCTGCACAAATTTGAATTTGGTTAATTCTGGACCCTCTTCACTATTGTACCATATATTATTGATTAAAACTTTAAATGGTTTTATTTGTCTGTGATACAGATACTCCAAGACTTGGGTGAAGAGCTGAGAATGATACAGGAAGCTGGAACTTCACTGGGGATCATGTTCTCACTGGCAGCTGAGGCTTCTGCATCCTGCCTGCCTCAGCCCCATCTCAACTTTCCTCTTTCTCACCATTGCCCATGACAGCAGCCTTCCATAATATACTCTTCATAATGCAGCCTGGGAATCTTTATAAACCACAAATATGATTATTTTTCTCCTTTAGAATCATTTGGTGATTACCCACAGATAGGAGGCCAGAGAAACAGAAACACACTTTCTGTGTTGATTAATTTGTCAACTTGTTCATCATACCCAGAAATTCAGTCAACCACCAGCCTGTCTATTGCTGTAAAGTAGTTTTTAGATGTAATTAACACTTACATGAGCAGATTGCCTTCCACAGTGTGCATGGACCTCACCTTATCAGTCCTTAAGAGTAAAAGACTGAGGTTGACAACCACATAATAATGGAATTGCTCAGCCATAAAAAGAAATAACCTGTCCAGCCATTCAAAGGCATCAAGGAAACATACACACATATTGCTAAGTGAAAGAGGCCAATTTGAAATGGCTGCATAGTCTAAAGTCTCTTGGAAAGTTAAAACCATGAAGATGGTAGAAAGATCACTGTTTTCCAGGGGTTGTAGGGCTGGGAGGATGACTAGGTAGATCACAGAAGATTTTTAGGGCAGCAAAACAACTGTATTATACTCCAATGGTATATACATGTGTCATTATATGGTTATTCAAATCTACAGAATGTCTAAACCTGGAGTGAACCCTCAAGTATAGTCTAAGTTATAATGATGTGTCTATGTGTGCTCATTGATTGTAACAAATGAACCAATCTGGTAGGGGGTTGATAATGGGGATGCTGTGTATGTGTGGGAGGAGGGGCATATAAATATTCTCTGTTCTTTGTGATCAATATTACTGTGAACCTAAAACTACTCTTAAAAAAATAAAGTTTTCAGCCAGGTGTGGTGGTGCACATCTATAATCTCAGCAACACAGAAGGCTGAGGCAGGAGGATCACAAATTTGAGGCCAGATCGGGCAACTTAGTGAGGCTCTGTCCAAAAAACATAAAAAGGTCTTGGGATGTAGATTAGTGGTAAAGAACTCCTGGATCCAACCTAGTATTGCAATCAAAATCAATATTCATGTCTTCAGAAAAATTCTGTCTCTGCATGGAATTTTGATTTGTATCATAAGAGCAGTTCTTCCTGGGTCTCCAACCTGTCAGTATACTCAGCAGATGTTGGGCTTTTCAGCCTCCATGAGCACATGAACTAGAAACAAGAGGTTTGGTGGATCTCAAACAGTTAAAACATAGAAAAAGACAACATTTAAAAATTAGCTTCCAAATAATTGATATTGCTATAATATGGATCTTAAAGGTCCCTCAAGGGCCTTATGTTAAAAGTTTCATCCAAGAGAGGTATTATTCAGATGTAGTGAGACCTCCTGAAAGGTCTTTGAGTTACTGTGGTTGTGTCCCTATGAGGAATAAGTTCACAGCCTCTTTCCTTGTCTTTCCTGGGTTCCTGGCCATGAGATGATCCATTTTGCTCTACCACTCAGTTCCTCCATGATGTGCTGCCTCACCATAGACCTAAATCCATAGCTGAAGTAACCAAAATGGGACATCCCAAACTGAGCAAATTAAACCTTTTCTAACATGATTACCCATGGAATATTTTATAGTAAAGGAAAGCTAAATAATACACGTATTCATGATAACAAATTATTCTGTGCTGGCTGGATTTCATCCAAAACTATCTTCAGAATTAATAACAGATCAAGGTTTAGTAAACTTTCACCAGAGATGTCTTTAATCTATTTTAATCAGCTCATCTTCCAGAGAAAACTTTTCAATGTGACAGCCATTAATTCAAGTGTGAAAATAAATAAAACTTAATATCAGTTAGTTCAAATTACTATTTTTCAAAGCACTAAACCCAGACTTAAGAAAAGATAGACATCTATTCAATTACACTTACTTATTAGACTTTAATATATTTATAATCACAGAAAATCATTTTTAAAGAAAATAATTATTGCTTCCCATTTTTAACATTTCTACTTGTGTTTTATGACCTTTATAAAGTACGTAAATGTTACCACATATAATTTTATAAAAATAAATTAGGGATGCATGCTAAAAGTAGTACCACTGGGTAGAAACTATTGGCTTTAGGAAATTTTAACCTCTGGTTTTGATTTTAGTTAATTTTCAAAGTAAAGCCACTACTTTGAAACTATTATTGTTTATGCAACCAAATCTAAATACTACCAATACCATAACAGTAAAAACAATCTGTGTCTGGTGAAGCCTTCATAGCCATCCTCAGAGAATGGAGCCTGGTGTGAAGGATGAGGCAAGAATAGTAGTAATGGTAGCTGCAGCATCAGAGGTGCTAGTAGCATAGTCTTCCCTTGGTAACTAAGAGGGAATTGGTTCCAGTACCCCTCAAAGATACCAAGATCTGTGGATGCTCAAGTGCCTTATAGAAAATGGTGTGGTATTTGTATAAACCCCATGCAATCCTCTGGATTTATATCATATCATCTCTAGGTGATCTATAATACCTAATGCACTGTAAATGCCTTATAAAACATTGTTACAATATATCATTTGGGAGTAATGGCAAGGAAAATAAATTTGTGTCCAGTACAGACACATTTTTTTCCTGGTGCTGGGGATTGAATCCAGGGATTTGCACATGGTAAGCAAGTGCTCTACTACTACTGAGTTGTACCTCCAACACAAGACAAGATACAGTTTAAAACTATTTTCTGTTCACATTTGGTTGAATCCATGGATATGAGACCTGGACATAGAGGGCCGACTGTGATAGTAGTAGTGGACTGTCAGTGGCAGTAGGAGTAGTGGACTGTCAGTGGCAGTAGGAGTAGTGGACTGTCAGCGGTAGCAGGAGTGGTGGACTGTCAGTGGCAGTAGGAGTAGTGGCAGACATAATGCTAGTGGTAGTCATAGTGGTGGAGGCACTGGCAGTGGTAGGCACGGTAGCAGCAGAGCAGTGGCAATAACAGTATAGGTAGAAGCAGTGGCAGTGGACATGCAGATACCTTCCAGGTGGGAGGCTGCAGAGATGCAGGCCCCTTGCACTTGTAGTAATGGAATTATGGACAATTCCACAATGTCCTCAATAGTAACATCAAGGGACTTAGAGAAACAGAGGTGCATTGATGAATTTTGATATGAGCTACAGCCTGGCGAAAATAACTCTATTATTATTTAGTACAGGGTAATAGAAATAAATGATTTAAAGCTGACATTAAATTTGCTAAAATTATAACAACAAATATTAAGGTGTAATGACTTTGGATTTAGTTCTATAGTTTTTATAACAGGGTCTAATGAAATGCTTTTTCTGAAAGGTAGTGTCACTTCACTTGAGCGTAAAGATGTTAAATGGATAAGTAAAAGCCGGATTAAAAGTCAAGCATCTCATGTATAATGTGTCAAAATGCATTCTACTGTCATGTAGAACTAAACAGAACAATTTTTTTAATTGTTTGGAAAAAAAAGGAGATGGGCATCTCTATCTTCATTTTGTATCTGTTTACTTTATTAATCTTTGGATAAGATTCTTTCTCATTCACATATGTAGGCATATTAATCATTTAAAAAATCCTCATCTTTAAATTGCAAAACCTCCCACTTTAAGGTTGAAGACTGCAAATTCAAATAATTAAGGCCTTTCTTTTTTATGATGTTTATAAAATATATAAATGTTACCACATATAATTTTATAAAAATGAATTAGGGATGCATGCTAAAAAAAATAGTAACCATGGGTACTGTTTTATTTTTAAGATAGCTTCTGTTTTTTAAAGGTTAATATGTGCATTACAGGAATAATAAAAACAAAAGAAAAGAACAAAGTCATCCAGTCACAAGCACCTTAGTTGGACATGTCTCTTCAGGTCGTGTGTATACATAAAAAACATCCCTTTTTGTGTGATTCTGTATAGAGTCTGTTTCATGCTTTTCCACACATATGAATAGTCACCAACTCAAATGAATAGTCACCAATTCAAAATCCCAAAGCTACATGAGTATTTTTGATAACCAAGAATATACTGCACCAACTCAATCTGTTAGAAAAAATTGTAATACGTTCTTGGGTTCAAAAATTTCACTGAGAACAGAAATGGCAACAAGCCTCTAGATAGACATATCAAAAGAGTTACAACTAAAAGAATGCATTCCTTTAATGCTCAATTAAAAATAAGACAAAGCAACAGAATGCACCAAGCTTCTTTCTAGGAGGGATCATTACCACATTTCTACTACTGAAATATGAGCAAGAATACATGTTCCCAGTGCATTAAAGTATTCCTCTGACACAGCCAGAAGATGCACACACACACCACTGTCCACATCAAAACATTAATCCTTGGGCAGACACAGTGGCACAGTGTGTAATCCCACCCTCCCTCAGGAGGCTGAGGTGGAGTTCAAAGATAGCCTCAGCAAAAGTGAAGCACTGAGCAGTTCAATGAGACCCTGTTTCTAAATAAAATACAGAACAGGGCTGGGGTTGTGGTCAAGTGCCTCTGAGTTCAATATCTAGTATCAAAGAAAAAAATTAATCCTTGAGCACTTGCTGCCAGCTTTTCCTGGGTGTTTCCTGCTACCCCTGTGCTGCCAGTCTGATGAAAAAGTCCTGCTACACATTATCCTTAGACAAAATAATTCCAAGTTCAAGATGCACCTTTTCTGTCAATGATAACAAAGAGATTTTTACACATTGGCCAATTCACTAGCTCTGCTACTTATGATGCACTGTTACCTCAGGACATCTAGAAAGCTTAGATGTTGTGAAATAAAGTATGAACTCTATTCACAATAAACACAAGTACTTTACCAAAAATGCAGATATAGATCTATGGTTATAATCTCAAATGGTCCTCCAGATATGGAGAGAATAGCAAAGAGTACTTCCCCTTACCTTTCCTCTTCTCCCTCTTAGTCCAGTGACTAAGTTCAGGACTACACCTAGTTCCCAGAGGTGGATTAATAAAGGTCATTCACAGAAGACAGTTCTTCCTAAAACGTACAAATGAATATTTATATAGGGATTTTTTTTGCTACTTCTAACAAACTCCCCCCATCATCAACTGGTAAATCTTCAACAAACTTTCCAAGACATCAAGTTCAACAATTCCATTCCCCTGAAAGGCAACGATTGCCAGGTAGTAATAAAAAATACACAATGGCATTATTTTAACCTTCTACTTTTATCATGTAAAGAAAGACTAGCTGTTTCTAAGAAGGATTTAAGTTTCCAAGAACACATATAGTAGCATAACAAAGGGTAGATTTTGAAGCAAAAATCTCCTGTTTTTAAAGGCTAGATGTTGAAAGTGTCTTCCAAACAGGAACATTCTGGCCAAGAACCTTTCCCTTTCTCATCTCTAATCAACCCAAGGGTCAGATACATGCATCTGAAAAGTTTAGAGATGACTAACAATTTCACTTCCTAAGTGGTTTTAAGAATGATCTCTCCTATGAATTTTAACACACAGTGTACTCAATGTGTTTACTAACTCTACTTTTGTTATATGCTGGTAAACTCTAACATCTACATAGACTAGATGTAAATTAGGACTCACTTGTCCTTTATATACACAATTTACACAGCATAGTAAAACAACACTCACAGACATAAGGGACAATGGTCAATCTTGCTTCACAGAAAATACATTGGTATAGAGCCCTTTGCATTTCCTTATAATTCTTCTCCCTGAACCAGCACAAATATATTATGCAGTGCTCAGAGAAGTGTTTTGATCATTCTATTTCCAAAAGACAGTTATTTCCTTGTGAATTTTAACAAAAAGGTATCTACAAAATGTCTTCTTTAAGATCTCCATTTTAACATAGTTTGTGCACTTCTAAACATCTACAAAGAGGAAACGTTTCAAATCAGGACTTAAGTTTGCCCACTATGTACATAGTAGTGTTGAAAAAATGTGCACATGTAACAATGGTTAATATTAAAAGTGTTTTCTAAGTAAGTACCTCTAAATATATAGAAAAACTAGATACTCCTCCTAAGAACCTGTCCTTGATGGACACTGCACTGGTAAATAAAATTGCACATGGAGTAATGGTTATAAGCTGAGGTACCTTTTAGTATGACTATTTTGTCCTTGAACCTTTCCCTTCTCACTTCCTTTTCTCTACTTTTAGTTCAGTGGACAATACAGGCATATGTAAGGTCTAAAGATGGTTGAACAATTTATTTTTGGCGAAAATTCATTCTCAGAGGGCAAGCTTCCCTGTTAATTGCAACACAAAATGTCTAAACTGTGCTCATTAAACTAACAAATTGGTCATACACTGGCAACCTCTTTAATACCTACAGACTAGATATTGCAATTTTGGACTCATTTGTCCACTATATAAACTATGTACACAGCTAAACAAAATGCACAGATCATAAAGCAAACTGATGTCTGAAAATGTCCACGTGTGAACACACTAACATATTACCTTTTGCAATTGTTCCCTCCCACCTCCTCCACATCACTGAATAGGTGCAGACAGTACTATACTGCTCACAGAGGTGGTTTAAGAGTTCCATTCCCAAAAGACTATTTCATATGAAATTTAGCAAAAAGATATTTCAATGTGATATTTTACTACCTCTACATTTAACATACATTGCACACGTCTAAACATCTAGCAGACTAGATGTTTGGAGTAGAAACTCAATTTGTCCACTTTGTCCACTATGCACATGAAAGTCTGGAATAAACTGCATACATGTAACAATAGTTCTAATTTGAAAATGTCTTCCAAATATGACCATTCTGGCTGCTCACCCACCCAGTGGGCTACAGTGTTCAAATTTTCAGAAGAGAATCCTTCCAAGAATTTTAACACAACACACACAAAATTTGTTTACTAATTCGACTTTTGTCTTACATTGGCAACCTTTGTAACATCTAGAAAAATGAGATGTAGATTAGGACTCATTTGTCCTTTCTGTACATAAAGTAAAACAAAACCCATAGACACAAGGAACAACTCTGGCCTCATCATAAGCACATTGGCAGGGTGCTCCTGAGGACCAGCACACAAGTGTGTCCTACTCAACAGGGGGTTTGGCTATTGCCCCTCCCCCCTTAAATTTTTTTCTTAAGAATTTTAATAAAAAGATATGTACCAAATCTGTTATGTTTTACCACTTCTACTTTAAACGCAATTTGGGCACCTGAGAACATCTAGAAAGTCTAGATTATTTTTTTAAAAGTACTTAGCATTGTCAACTATATATACAGTATTGAGGAATGAGATGTGCACACAATACGATGTTTGCTGTATGAATGTGTTTTCCTTATAACTAGTCTGGCACAGGACCTCCTCCTCCTTCTCAGGGTTAAAGTATCTCCATGTCCTCCATTCCACTGACCCAATGTGGACATGTGTGGCTCCTAGAGGTGGTCTAACAACATCCCTTTTAAGGCACTTCTGAAAACATTCTGAAGTTTTTGAAACAAATGGCCATTTATGAGACGTTATTTTCTTGCTCTGTCATATCTCGGCAACCTCCTGACATCTGGAATGTCCAGATGTAGCAAAGCTTTTAAAAGGTTGGGGGCAACTTGTGAGTAGCCTTTTCCCATTATACACACAGGCCTCCTACAAAGGGCCACTAACTCTTCCCAAGGGGAGGGGCATCTCCCATTGGCCACTGTATGTTCCCCTGGTCCTTTAGGGTAGAAGGAAGAGGCACCACCTGAGGGTCGCTAAGAGCTCCACCAACCTTCCTCAGGGTCTTCACTCACCTTCCAGGGCAGTTAAGGCCTTTGCCTTGTGCGACAAGGTGCAGTCCCTGGGAGCCAGCACAGAGCGGTCACCGAGGGCCCTGGTCTGCACGGCTCTCCTGCCTAGTGTGTGGCAGAGCTCCCGGGGGTCCACTCACCTTCTCGGCCCTCAAAACCCCGGCCGCCCTCCATGAATTCAGAACCATCCACCTCATGCCAGGCCTCTCATGCCACTCCTCTCATGCCAGGTCATGTCACGCAACCTCATCCTAAGTGACCCCACCCAAAGGCTCCAATCTCTCAGAAGCAGCTTGTGCTGTGAAGGGCAGGACTGGGGGACTGGGTCAGTAAGCCAGTCCACAGGGTCCTGGGTCCCACAGGTTGTTGTTACCCTTGTGTCATCCATATGGGGGTGAGTATCCAGGGTCCTTCAAGGCCTGAGCCAGCCAGTGCAGGCCTGAGGAAGCTCCTGGTGTCCACAGGGTAGAGGCAGAGGACCCCAGGGGACCCCGGGGGAGCAGGCCAGGCTCTCTCACTAGGAGCTCTGACAGAATACATGGGGAAGGAATACATGGCAGCTGGGAAATAGCAAGGAAGGGGTGGATTCCCACTGACCCCTTGGAGGGCATTACCCCAGGACCTAACTTCCTCCCAGCAGGCCTCACCTTTTAAATGTTCTACTGCCTGAAGCTAGGTGTGGTTGCATGAGCCCATAGTCCTAGCTCTTTGGAGGCTGAAGCAGGATGGTCACTTACATCTAGAAGTTCAAGGCCAACCTGCAGAACAGGGAGAGACTTTAAATAAAAATAAAATAATATATAGGAAAGAATAGAAAAAAATTGCCCTATGTGTCAAAACTCCAATTTTGTAGGGTTAGGGAGCAAAATTTAGACACTTGGGCCTTTGGGGGACATTTCATATCCAAACCACAGATAGAGGTATACTTGTTGGCAAACTGCTCATTTTTCAGTAGTTTGATTTTAATTTCATGTTTCCATGAGAAACATACAGTGCTGATGATTCTGAAGCTGAATTTAAATTGGGGCATGTAGACATGTGCACATCAGGTCATGGAGCTGCCCCATGTGGGGAAAAACTGAGTATGGCTATTTTGTATCCCTGTGAATATCCCAATGACCCATCTTGCCATGATGAGCCCTGAGCAATAGGTCCCTGTGTGGTTTCCAGCTGAGCTCAAGTCTATCCACCTAAAAGCATTGGAAGAGTTTCCAATTTAGGATTATTACATGTTGAATACACCTTATCTGAAATACTAGGGTCCGGAAGTCTTAAGAATTTCATTTATTTTTCCAATTCTAGATTTTTTTCTTATACACAATGAAGTGTCTTGTGGATGGGTCACAGGTCTGAAAATGAAAATCAATTGTTTCATGAACATCTTATGCACATAGCCTAAAGGAAATTTTACATGATATTTTCTAATAATTTTGTGAATGAAATAGTATTTATGTGCATTGAATCATCAGATTTGTGGTACCAAGTTGATGCTTTAAAAATTTTGGAATTTGGAGAAGCTCAGATTTCAGAGAGGAAATGCTCAAACTACAGTACTGGCTGAATACCATTTGTTTTCTGTGCGCCTGTGTATGGATAATGTCTCATAGTGGAATTGTTGGTCAGAAAAAAATATTGATGAGACCTATGAGAGGGTCCCAAATATGTCAGAACATTATCCTTTATTCTGAAGTGAAAGGCTACTTTGGATCCCAAAAATTAATGAACGTGAGTCTTGGAAGAGAAGGTAGGGGTTAAGCAAGTCTGTTTCCCAAATACTAATATACAAGTGAATCCTTGTTGGCTTAGTTGTGTACCCAGTATTCATATATTGAAGTCCTAGTTTGCAGTTGAAAGGTAACTGACTCACTAGAGATGGAAATTCAACCAAGAGATTTTATTGGGGGCGGCCCAAAGGGGAAGAAGAGAGCAGCAGCCTGAGCCTGCAAACTTCAGCTTAAGAAGGGTTGCTTAGGTAACTTGGTGGGTACTGGCTGGCAGGGTGACTCAAGAATCGGCCAGCAGACACTATGTCCCATGGTGATTGGTTGAGAAAACTTTTTGACTTTGGCACCCTTCAGCTTGGTGCTCTGAGGCTTGGTGCCCTTCAGAGAGGAAAAGGAGGGGTAAGGGATGACATGATGTAATTCTGAGAGAAGGAGTGATGTTATTCTGAGAGATGAAAATTTAACTTCACCGGGGAGAAATCCAATGGGGGAAATAAAACCAAATGTAAGGTCTCCCACACACCCAACAGCAGTACCTCAGGAAATGATTGTATTTGGCCATAAGGTCTTTAGAGAGGTGATTAAATTAAAATGAGGTGAGCAGGATAGATTTTGGTGCAGTATAACTGAGTCTTTTTAAGAAGAGAAAATTTGAACATAGAACAAAAGAAAGTAAAGACCATGTAAAGGCACAGCAGGAAGGTTACAAGCCTGGAGGAGATCCAGGGAACAGATTCTTCCTCAAAGCCTTTAGAAGGAACCCTGCCAACACCTTGATCTCAGTTTTCCAGCCTCAAGAACTTTGAGAAGAGAAAATTTTGTTACCTAAGCCAGCATCTAGTCTGTGCTGCTTTGTTGTGGCAACCCTAGGAAACTTATCCATGATTCTCCTGGGCTTTTGTGAAAATGCAGGTTCTCATTTGGTAGGTCTGGGGTTTAGCCTGAGTTTTTATCACTGCACAGGACGCTGAAGTAGGGACAGTCTGATTTACCTGGTTCCTCCTATGAGTTCAACAGTCTTTACCACAAGCCAAATATGAGATCTGCCATAGCTACTTGAGAGAATTAGGAGAGGCTGGGGATAGAGTTAATGTCTGAAAAGCTATCACTGTCATGCTGTATGTGTGAAGGCCCAGGTGATAAAGGAAAGGGAAGGTACAAGTGGAAGTCTCCTCTCTCTCTTTCTTCCTTTTGTATGAATGGAATGAATGTAGAACTCAGAGGACTTGAAGACAGCTCTGTGGCAGGCAGTTGGCCTGGTATGTGGTGGCAAACAGGGATACTGAAGCAATGACCTCTCCTATTTCTTCTGTTCCAACCCCAGAAGCATGGCTCCACTCCTCTTCTGAGGATTGCTGATCTCTTCCTCTTCCTCTTCAGTAGGCAAATATTTGATCTGTGATCTCTGTCTCTCCTCTCCAAACTTGTTTTCTGCTTACAGTGACATGTGTTACATCACTGCACATTGTGTATATGTGGGTACATACATGACATGGATAAAATATAAATATCACCAATGAGTTTGAATTTTTTGAAATTAAAAGACAAACATCTGAAATAAGTTTAGGGAAAGTAATTCTTTTAAAAAATCTATTCTTACTACTGTTTTACTCTTTCCCATAAGATTACATGGGATGGAGAGGCAGAAGAATTTTCAGAGAATATTCATGTGTTTATAAGAAAAAAAAAAAAAACTATAGACTGTGGGAGACCTCACCATCCACTTGTATAGGAGACTGGAGGTGGGTAATCAGTGTGTGTGGCAGGGGATGTGGTGTTGTCTGGATTCTAAGACTTGACTCTTTTTCCAGGTAGAAAAAATAGTTACATGGGAGAATTTCAGAGCCTGGAAAAATCCAGAAAGTTCACTTTTTCCTTTCCAGGGTAAAGAGAAAAATGTAGACTCAGAGTTTGTCTTTCACATTTAGGAATGACTGGCACTTTTGGAGAAACCAGGAGTGACTATTTTGGAATGTGGACTGAGCTATCACAGTTGCCAGAATGTCCAGGGGAAGCAGAACAGGACAGGATTTGCTGCTGGCCATCTTTCCTTTTCTCCACTGGGCAAATCCTGCTGTGGGATCTCTTCCTCATGTAGAGGTATGACTCCTATTCATAAGTCCTTGTCCCATGCCTTAATTTAAATTTTAGAGGTTCAACTTCGTGCAGCAGGTATTTTGTGGATATCTGTACTGAGCATTATGTGAGGTGTAAAGCTAAGAAGGCTTTGCTCATTTGGAGTATTTGTGGTGCTACTGAGTGGCTTCAACCACAACTACATACCACACTTCCCAGGCTGTGCACATTAATGTGGGCATTCTCAGGAGCTTCTCAGGGATTCCTGGAGCAGCAGGGGCTCTGAAGAAATGCTTATAAATACTTTAGGTATAATTACACTAAAACTCATGTTTGTTTGAAATTGATAGGGAATAGAGAGATGTGAGCAGCAGGAGCATGAGGTTAAGGGAATAATTCTATTATGTGTGTCCATAGTACCAACTTCCAAGTGCTTATTTTTTTAAAAAGCAATTTGCCTCCAGTTCTGCCTGGCCTAAGTAGTCAGAATATGTTACATTCCTCAGAATACTATCTGTTATCTGTAGGAGAAATGCAGGCCAGAAATGCCAATAAAGGTTCCGTGAAGGTTAACATTTGTGATCCTTATAAAGACTGGTTTGCAGAAGTCCGGGAGATATGGATCATCCCCTCTAGCCATGACTTCTGGACCAAAGTGACCTAGAATTGAAATGGTGGGGACTTTAAAATCTGATGTCATCCAGTTTTCAGTGAAAACTCAAGAGGTGGACCTGGGTGGGACTTTCTATAAACTTCCCTGGGATGGCATGAGAAGAGTGCCATCCTTCTTTTCTGAGAGGATCCCCCTTCACAAGACAGAGTGTCTTCTTTTCCCTTTCTCTGTCCCTTCTAATGAACTCATACCTGTTACTCTGAGAGATATGTCTGAAATCTTTCTGGCACAATTATAAGAGTTGGGGTTTGAAGAGGGGTACTCTGAGACTGCCTCAGCTTCTCAGGAAGCCAGTGACCTGTAACAACATCTTCCAAAAAGAGTTCCTGTTAATCCTCACATGGTGCTTGTGATAGTTTCACATTTCTGTTAGTGCATAGGATGAACTACCTGTTATCCTAGCATAGCAGCTACTCCTTCTCATTGCTCATTAGGAACTGTGGCCATCTTCTCTGCCTTCTACCTTTTCTTCACCATTCTTGACAAATCTTTTTGTGATGACTTTTATGTCATTTATTAGTTTTGCAGAAGCTGATATGAATATGAAGTTGCCCATCCCATGCCTCCAAGTGACATGGAAGCAAGTAAATGAGGCTCCCATCTGAACAAAGTAAAATATAGGCTGTATCATATCAAGAAAACCCTTGTCCAAATGATGTTAATCCCCTGAAAGCAGAGAAAAAACAGCCACAACATGGCCTCTGCTTTCCAAGGCAGCCTTTTTGTTTTCCCCAAAATTCTCAAATGGCCTTCAGCAAATATAACAAAAATGGGTCCCTTCCACCAAAATATTGCCTGAAGTCATCATCTGGATTCAGGACTATAAATTCAAATTCAAATGAACTATGGAAATGATTTCCACCATGTCCTTCTTTGCCACATTTGACATGAATGTCTCATTTTTAGCATCTGAAAAATATCTCATGTGTCTCAGTCACTTGTTGGTGGGTCTCTGGGTTGCTCTCTGGGTCCTCTTTATTCTCAGAGTTTTTATCTGGATGCCACATTAGTGCCGGTTTCTGACATGCCTTCTGGATAACCTTGGGTGAGTCATGTCTCTGCACACCTGGAACTTCCTACCAACACAGTGTTTTATTTTTTTTTTTAATTTTTTTTATTAGTTGTTCAAACCATAACAAAGCTCTTGACATATCATATTTTATACATTTGATTCACGTGGATTATGAACTCCCATTTTTACCCCATATACAAATTGCAGATTCACATCGGTTACACATCCACTTTTTTACATACTGCCATACTAGTGTATGTTGTATTCTGCTGCCTATCCTATCCTCTACTATCCCCCCTCCCCTCCCCTCCCCTCCCATCTTCTCTTTCTACCCCATCTACTGTAATTCATTTCTCTCTCTTGTTTTTTTTTCATTTTCCCCTCACTTCCTCTTACATGTAATTTTGTATAACAATGAGGGTCTCCTTCCTTTACCATGCAATTTCCCTTCTCTCTCCCTTTCCCTCCCCCCCTCGTCCCTTTTTAATGGTGATCTTCTTCTCATGCTCTTCCTCCCTGCTCTGTTCTTAGTTGCTCTCCTTATATCAAAGAAGACATTTGGCATTTGTTTTTTAGGGATTGGCTAGCTTCACGTAGCATAATCTGCTATAGTGCCATCCATTTCCCTGCAAATTCCATGATTTTGTCATTCTTTAGTGCTGAGTAGTACTCCATTGTGTATAAATGCCACATTTTTTTATCTATTCATCTATTGAAGAGCATCTATGTTGGTTCCACAGTCTAGCTATTGTGAATTGTGCTGCTATGAACATCATTGTAGCAGTATCCCTATAGTATGCTCTTTTAAGATCTTTAGGGAATAGTCCAAGAAGGGGAATAGCTGGGTCAAATGGTGG
>NW_025999915.1:0-9789 GCF_001458135.2 Marmota marmota marmota | reverse complement strand
CATTCCATTATGATCAGATAAGATGCATGGTATTATCTCTACTCCTTTATACTGTCTAACAGTTGCCCTGTGACATAATATATGATCTATTTTTGAGAAGGATCCATGTGCTGCTGAGAAAAAAGTGTAACTGCTTGATGTTGTGTGGTTTATTCTATATATGTCAATTAAGTCTAGGTTATTAATTGTGTTATTGAGTTCTATAGTTTCTTTATTAAACTTTTGTTTGGAAGATCTGTCCAGTGGTGAGAGAGGTGTGTTGAAGTCTCCCATAATTATTGTATGGTGGTCTATTAGACTCTTGAACTTGAGAAGAGTTTGTTTGATGAACAAACCTGCACCACTGTTTGGGGCATATATATTTATGATTGTTATGTCTTGTTGGTGTATGGTTCCCTTGCGCAGTATGTAGTGTCCCTCTTTATCCCTTTTGATTAACTTTGGCTTGAAATCTATTTTGTTTGATATGAGTATGGACACTCCTGCTTGTGTGATAAGATTTTTCCCAACCTTTCACCTTCAGTCTATGTATGTCTTTTCCTATCAAATGCGTCTCCTATAGGCAGCATATTGTTGGGTCTTTTTTTGTGATCCATTCTAGTAGCCTGTGTCTCTTAATTGGTGAGTTTAAGCCATTAACATTTAGGGTTATTATTGAGATATGGATTGTTCTTCCCGCCATATTTGTTTATTTATGTTACTTAACATGGTTTGTTTTTCCTCTTTGATTATTATTTCCCCCTTTACTGTACTACCTCCCACTGTTGGTTTTCATTGTTATTTTCCATTTCCTCTTCCTGTAATGTTTTGCTGAGGATGTTTTGAAGAGATGGTTTTCTAGCTGCAAATTCTTTTAACTTTTGTTTATCGTGGAAGGTTTTAATTTCATCTTCCATCCTGAAGCTTAATTTTGGTGGATACACAAATATTGGTTGGAACCCATTTTCTTTCAGCATTTGAAATATATTATTCCAGGATCTTCTAGCTTTCAGAGTCTGTGTTGTAAGATCAGCTGTTATCCTGATTGGTTTACCCTTAAATGTAATCTGCTTCCTCTCCTTATTCTGTATGTTGGGCATCTTCATTATAATGTGTCTAGGTGTGGATCTATTATGATTTTGCACATTCGGTGTCCTGTAGGCTTCTAGGATTTGGAATTCTGTCTCATTCTTCAACTGGGAAGTTTTCTCATATTATTTCATTGAACAGGTTCCTCATTCCTTTGGTTTGGACCTCTAAACCTTCCTGTATCCCAATAACTCTTTAAGTTTGGTCTCTTTATGTTATCCCATATTTCTTGGATGTTCTGCTCATGGTTTCTTAACAGTCTTGCTGAGCTGTCTATGTTCTTTTCCAGTTGAAATACTTTGTCTTCATTGTCTGATGTTCTATCTTCTAAGTGTTCTACTCTGCTGGTAGTATTCTCCATTGAGTTTTTAAGTTGGTTTATTGCTTCCTGCATTTCTAGGATTTCTGTTTGTTTGTTTTTTATAACCTCTATCTCCCTGTATAGTTGATCTTTTGCTTCTTGGATTTGTTTATGTAATTCATTGTCGAAGAGATCTTTCATTGTTGATTTTGCTGTGTAATGTCTTCCTTGATACTCCAGATCATCTGAAGCATGTATATCCTGAATTCTTTATCTGACATTCCATCTGCTGCAGATATTACCTCTTCTAACGTTGAGTTGTCCTGCATTGCTTGTGGTCCTTTCTTTCCTTGTCTTTTCATACTGCTCGCGTTTCTTTCTGCTTGGTGAAACTGTTTTGTTATTGAATTTCCACCCTATATATTTATATTGCTATTGTATAGTTGCAAAGTCTCCCTTGCAGGCGTGGTCGGCGGCTCTGCCCCTCCTCCAATTGGGGCAATGTGCCTACCATGCTGGCAGGCCTCTGGGCCTGTTCTGCCGGTCGGTAGCAGGTCCGCCTACCTCGCAGGTGCGGGTGGCGGTTCTGCCCCTCCCCCAACCGGGGCGATGTGTCTACCATGCAGGCGGGCCAATGGGCCTGTTCTGCCTGTGGGTCGCCGATCATATGATTCTTAACTTTAAGTCTATTGATGTGATGAATTACATTTATTGATTTCCATACGCTGAACCAACATTGCATCCCCAGGATGAATCTCAGTTGATCATGGTGCATGATCTTTTTGATATAATTTTGTATTCAATTTGCCAGAGTTTTATTGAGAATTTTTGCATCTATGTTCATTACAGATATTGGTCTGAACACTCACACTTAGACAAAAAGAAAGTCCAAATGTCACACATAACTGTGGGCTCCTTATATCCCCTTCCTGCTCCACCTACACCTCTGCCCATCACAGTTGGCAGTGACACCATGCATCCAGTTGTCAAAAGCCACAGTGCATCCTTGCTCATGTCTTTCTCTTACACTCTGCATCTCACTCCTTAGCAAATTATGGTGGCTCTACCTTTGAAATATAGCCAAAATATCATCTATTGTTCTTTCTTCCACTGCCATCATCCTATCCTTGGAATACAGAGATGACCTCAGAAGGATCCCAGTGAAATGTAAGTCAGATCACACCCCTCTGACTGGACACCCTTCCATGACACCCCTTCTCCTAGGAGCAAGATCTGAAGTGCTCAGTACATCCTATAATCACAACAGCTCATTTCCCATTCCTTGTCTCTCCTCCCTCTTATTACTCTCCCTCTGCTGGTTCCTACACTCACAGGGGTCTCTATGGAAAATCAGGGTCATTCTATCCCTCCCCTGTCCACTCATCCCTACAATCCAGAGGGTGTAGCCTTTACCTCTTCCTGGTCTTTACTCAAGTATCACCCTCTCAGTGAATGCTTCCTTGATAGACCTGACCTGCAGCTGTACCCCCAGCCACAGCTTCCTGTCTGCTTCCTTTGTGTCTCTGGAGCACTTACCACTGCCTAACAACTACTAATGTAGAGTTGAATGAAGCCCTAACATATATCTTGTTAAAGATGTAAAATGTAAGTTTCATGAGGCAGACATGTTCAGCTAGTCAATACCTGGCACATAGTAGGCTCTCAATTAACATCAGCTGAATAATTGAATAAACAAACTGATGAACAGAAATAGCCAAGGGCTATCCTCAGACCACGAGAAAAAGAGAGAGGACAGTGACCACAACCTACCCTACAATACTGCTTAATTCATGAGTACTCCACAGTTTGATACCAGCAGATACTTTGAAATTTTTCTAATTCCATGCAACAGGCACAGCTGAGGGAGCTCCCTAGTTCTCTGGCACAGCACACCATTCCGGATCAAATGCAGTAAACCAAAGACATATCTGCTGTCACTTTCTGTCTCTGTCTTGTCAAGCTTGCCTGAACTAGACCTCAGCCACAACAGTCTCCTGCCCTTGACTCCTCAGACATGTCCTTGGCCAGAACATGGCACAGTTTTTCCATAAATTGGTGGACACTAAATATTTTGGCATTTGTGCTACAGAGAGTTTCTGTCATAACTACTGGATTTTACTGTTGTGACACATTTAAACAAGTAAGTATGTGTGTGCACCAACAAAACTTTATCTGATAAACATGATATGGGCCGGCTTTGGCCCACAGGCCTCAGGGTGCTGACCCCACCTTATTCAATTTCTCTGCATTCCCCTCCAGGACCCAGGGTCTCCAATCTTATAATAGAAAAGAATCCAATCTTGGTAATTTAATGACTCACTAAATATATAATTATGTTCCTAAGCTTAATCTTGTTTAGATATGAGGAATCCAAATGAAAATCCTTATCAACTTAAAATCTATGTCCCTGGAGACACCCCTAGCACACACTCTGTGGGCTGGTACAGTCAACCCCTGCTGCAGCTCCACCCTCTCCCTCTACTGCAGAAAGCAAGGTAAACTTCTTCACCACTCTGTATCGAGCAGAAGCCACATGAGAGCAGTTCTGGTTTCCCTCTGAATACAATGGCAGAACCTCCAAAGAAGGTCTTTTGTTCTCCATCATCTGTCCCTCCTGATCCATCCTGCCTGGACACTGGAGGCAGTATCTGAGCCCTCCTGTGAGCACAAGGAAGAGGCCACAGGCTGAGGTGGCAGAGCAGGGAGAGCTGGTTCCCAAGAGCCTCACCCCAGTGCCACATCAGCCCTGGGTTCTCCTCTCCTTTGGGCCTCCTGGATGATGAGATGAGCTGTGAGCTAAACTGCAGAGATCTGGGGTTTCTGTTGTTTAGAGTTGAATGAAGCCCTAACACACATATTGTTAAAAATGAATTTCAAGGAGAAAAAATCATATCTGGGGGAAAACAGGACAGTTCATTTCAGAATAAATCTTAACACAAAATGTATGTCTTGGAAAACTGAAGGTTCAGATCCAAGTGGACGAGGAAGATCTAACTTATGGTCAGTGATCAAGAACACATTAGTCCATCCTGTCTGCTTTGCAGCATGTCAAAAAAAAATCCCTATAATTAAAAAGACTTTTTAAAAAATGGATTCTGTGAGAGAAAGACACCAGGCCATCTGCAAACACCTTCCAAGTTGAAGGTGGTTAAACTCAAGAGTCTAATTCTGTGTATGTATCCCTTTGCTTGTTTTTAAACAAAAATATGTACTGGTGTTTTAAACAAAAATATGTATCCTTACAAACAAAAGAAGACTGAAGATCAGTGATTGGTTCAGTATTTTCTGAGCACTGGCTATCATAACTCCTTGATAACTTCCAACTGCCTACAGGTCAAGCACTTATATGACAGCCATCTGCCCTGGGATGGTTTTTCAACAAAAGTAAAATGTCCTTCAACCACTGCTATGTCTACTAGAGACTAGCAGGGGGCATAGTGACAGCTTAGATAAAGGGGCAGATACCAGGTGGGGCTTCCAGTGGGGACAGAGCAGTTAAGAAAGGAGTGTGAAGGTACTGAAGCGAATGGGGAGGATCCAGGTCCGCAAGGACCCTCAGACACCAAATTTGGATTTTGAACTTTATCTCAAAAGTTCTGAGAAGCTAAGAAAGACCTAAAGTTAGCCTGAGAGCTACACCATCAGATTTGCCTTGGAGATTAACACACCAGAGAAAGTATGGCAGGTGATAGTAAGGGGGAACATCCGAACAGAACCCTTGGTGACATACAAAAGGAGGAAGCTCATGAGAGAAAGGCCCCAAGGCATGGGGATTCCTTGCTGCAGGGCTACCCTATGCCTTGAAAGGCACAGGCTCCATGTGGTGGCCTTCATGATCTAGAAACCACCACAAACACAGGCCCTATGTCTGGGAATCTCCTTTGTTACTATGCAACATTCACCTTGCTGACTTTAAATGGTCTCTCCTTGGGGAGCTCTTGGTCAAACTGTTTATCCCAGTTTCCTTTGAAGTAGATGGCATTCACAAGAACCAGTTTAGTGTTTGTATTCAATGAACCTGGAGACAGCAACTCTGTAATTTTATCTAAAAGGAAAAATTAAAGAACCTGTTAGCTAAGAATTTGCTGATTTGTGCATCAGTGATGATACGGAGAGGGGCCCACCTCCTCAAATGGTCAAGCACAGAGATAAAGGATCACATATGCCCCAAATAATATAAATAGATATTTGTCATCAAAACAAAGCAATATCCCTGGCATTGAAATACATGTTCTAGGAAAAAAAATACCATCATTTGAATAAAACGTAAAAGGAAAAAGTAGATATTAGTAAGTGAATTCATACCAAAAGAGATAGAAAGAAATGAGGTGGTTACAAACTAAAGAACTTAAAATACTCTTACAAGGAGTGATTATAAATTTAAACTTAAATGTTTGAGGTGCTGATATGTTCACCCTGATTTAAATATTACACACAATATATATGCATTGAAGCATCATGCATAGGTTTGTTATTATTTCTAGTCCAGCATATCGAACAATATTATTTTTGTACAATATACATGATTTTGTTATTATCAGCTAAAAATATTTAATATTTTAAAAAGATGCTCTTTACAAATGTAAAGCATGGTTTAGCCAGACAAGGTGGTACATGCCTGTAATCACAGAGGCTTGGGAGGCTGAGGCAGGAGGGTTGTAAATTCTAAGTCAGCCTTAGCAACTGAGGCCCTAAGCATCTTCAAAAGACCCTATCTGAAATAAGATATTTATTTAGGATGAATATCCCATTACATTATTTGAGGATGTGGCTTGGTATTTAAGTCCCTCTGGTTTGAATCCCTGGTACCAAAATTGAAAAAAAAAAGCACACATTTTACATTAAAAACCACAGGTCCATGAGGATACCACCAAGCAACTTGCAAGAATGCATGAAAACTGGGGAGCATGAGCTCACACTAGAGAGGACACAGCTGGGACCAGTGAGGTGAATTTTTCTTTATATGATTGGAGAAAAGAAAAAACAAACAACAGCAAAGACATTACAGTGTGGATTGTTCTGGAAGAGGGGTGCTGACTAGGGGGAAACATTATGGATACACTGAGAAGAGCAGGGAAGACCTAGAGAAAATGTCGTCCACTGACAGTGTTTCAGAAGCAGACTTTTAAAGTCTGAAATTACTTTGAGAACAAAAACATCATTCCTGTTCATATTCAACAATGTTGTGAAGGAACTGACAATAAGACTGATGTAAATACTATTAAAAACAGAACAACAGGCTGGGACTGTAGCTCAGTGGTAGAGCATCTGCTCAGCATGCCCAAGGCCCTGGGTTGGATCCCCAGCACTGCAAACAAAGGAACTAACAAAGCAACTACAATCCCACCATCACCAGAAACAACAAATAAAAACTATGCTTTTACCTTCTGTCTCTTTAGCTACCCAGGTATTTATGAGTTTTCTGGACTCCTCTGTAGCATTCAGAAAGTCAAGCTCTTCCATCTCTGCTTGGTAGAATTTCTGACAGGAATCTTTAAAAGACTAAGGCAGAGCAATATAATTGCATGGTTCCAAAATAATTAACAAGTGTACTTCTTTCATGTACCAAAGCAGAAACTCAATAATGTGCTGATTTAGAGAGGTAATTTACAAATTAATACATAGAATGAACCTAAAATCCACCTTCTCAGTTTTGGGCCATCTTTAATGTCCCAAATATCAAATAAATTTCATGAATGGCTGGATCTTTATGGGAGTTGCTGAGCCTCAAGAGGTAACTGGGAGGAAGCTGAGCTGCAATAACTGTGGAGAGAAAGTTAATCCAGCAAGAGCTAGCACTCCTCTGCACTCTGAATCAAGGGGCACTGAACACAGAAAGTAGAACATAGGAAAATGAGCCATTTTGCACCACCCTGCCACCATAACTTCCTGTGATAACAGAAAAATGAGCACCATCAAAAATGGTGTCCCAGGTGACTACAGAGCATCTGAGATCATGTCAGTGCAGCTGCAGAACTGAATATTCTCTTTTATTTTATTTTGATTAATTACATGTGTCTAGAGATTGCCAGTGCTGCTGAACATCTCAGTTTGGGGTAATAAGCAATTCTCAAAAAATGACCAGGGCTATGATTCGGCTCAGTGGTAAAGCATTTGCTCAGCATGGGAAAAGCCCTTGGTTGTATCCTCAGCATCACAAAAAAAGAAAGGAAAAAGAAGTTCAAAGTGTTTTACTAACATATCTTATGAAATGATAATGACATTGATGAACACATACATTCTACCATGTTAAAATAGAAAATTTGTGGGATATAAGTGTGCTTACAACCCATTACAATGGCAATGCACTATGAAATTATTTCCTAATCTTCCTTTTGAACAGTTTATGGCTCCATATTTGATTTCTATTTATTTATAAGGAAAGATTTCACATTTCTCCTTCAGTATTGCACAGACACAGGTGTTAGGAACACAAGTTCTTTGATTTATTAGCTGGGTGGCCTTAAAAAGGTTAATTAGTGTCTCTGCCTCTTCGTTTGCCCCATAAATGGGACGGCACTGGCTGTATAAAGCTCCCAGAGTTACTTTGAGGCCCAGCTGAATTACTTTCATTATTACTACTTTATCCAATGTTACTGAATTCTCAACATATTGTGGGAATTTAAAAGGAGAACTTCCTGTATCATTCCATTTCATTCTCACAGAATTCTTGCTTTACCAATTTCACTGTTCTGTTTTTCAAAAATTTTAAATTTCAATCTAAGAAAATAGTCTGAAAGCAAACTGGTCACTCAAATATTGATAACTTCCCACACACTTGTGGGTGATTTTTACAACTTTTAAACACCCTAGGAAATAACTACCTGCTATTCAAGTTACTATTATAAAAAACAATGAATAATCAAACTCAAGGAATATGTAATTTTACATCATGGTTGGTATTCAATTTTTGGAAGTTTAAAAAAAGAATGACAAATATTTCTAATCTCCTTATGTTGTATACTAATATAAATTTTTAAATATCAATAGTTTTCTTAAAATATCCACCCCAAAATGAAAAAAAAAATTAAATCAGCCAATCATGTGAGTATGTTGGAATTTCTGTTCACATAAAAGGCTTAAAGAGGGTGATGATACCTATAAAGTAGCTAAGACTAATTAAATAAGTAAAACACATTATACTAAATCATACTGTGATATATAGTTATCAATATTTGAACCTATGCTTGTTTATGTTCATTTTATATCATTTCCATTGAAAACAGTTAATGTAGTTTAAAATAGGTTTGAAAAATGAGAAAAAATCATAGAAAACATTGAAATCTCACACATACAAAAACTCTTATAAATCAATAAGAAAAGGGAATACAGATCAAGAGAAAAATGTGCATAGAATATGTAAATAAACAACATACAGAAAACATATACAGGTTGAATATTCCAAAATGTACATGTGCAGAAATATTTTACATTTTGGCACTTTCCAATTGTGGATTTGGGGATTATTCTCCAGAAGCCTTTGGTCTCAGACTAGGGTAGCACTGTTGATCCCTCTTGTTCTGGTGCTTCAGCCTCTTGGACTGTGCAGCTATTGGTTCTTCCATCTCTCCAGCCTGTAGACAGCCATTGTGGACCACCCAGCTTCTGGTCGTGTAAGCCAATCTAATAAGTCCCCCTTTTATAATTATACTTCCTGTTGATTCTGTTCCTCTAGAGAACCCTCATACAGGGGGGAAACTGTGTCTATATTGAGCATATGTGGTATAACAATTGTCTTCCAAATATTTACTTTGTATTGAGTATTAAAAGTGATCTTGAAATGACCTAAATATATGGGAAGATGTATAGACTCTGCAAATACTATTCCATTTTATATAAGGGATTCAAGCACATGCAGATTTTGATGTCTGCAAGAGTGCTATCTTAAATCCATGAAGGATTTGTTCTAGTACTATTTCAAATTTGAAGGATTGATTCGAATTATTTAAATTAAAGAAATGTTTACAAGTCACATAGGTTAATAACACAAAGCTCAGCAGCCTTCTAAAAACCTTTTTCAGCATAAAGTTGCTTAACACATCTTTCCCCCTTTGTATAACACAATCTTAACAGGCTAATAATAAAAAATAGAATCAAAATAAAAAAATATCAGTTTTTTAATCATATATGATAGGAATACACAATTGGAGAACTATTCTAGTGAGTTAGTAGTTCTGGTGTTCATGTGACCAAGGCCTGGGGCTTTACTTGTCTATAATCCAACATGAAAATCAGTTTGAACTGGCACCACCTGAGATGCTTATAGGGCCTTTCTTCCTCTTTTTAGCCATTTACTACAGGGGACAGAAACGGGTGCTGGAAATCTCTTTTTTTGTTGTTGTTTTTCTATTTTGGTTCCTTTTTGTTTATTTGGTTTTTTTTTTTGTTGTTGTTGTTGTTGTTGCTAACATTTCTGACCT
>NW_025999914.1:1029329-1039864 GCF_001458135.2 Marmota marmota marmota | reverse complement strand
CAGGACAGAAAAAAAAAAAAAAACCGATCCTACATAGCACAGGACTCAGTCTAGCATGAAAACAAAATTGTGAAAGGTGTATGGAATATAAATATATTGGTGTCCTCTGAGCAGAGATTAAATTTCAATAAGAGCTGTTAGTATATTTTGAAGTTTCTGTATGCATCAAAAATTATTTTATATTTAGTATGTCATTTAATCCTCCTCACCACCATCCTACAAAGCAGGTGCTGTTGGGATAACTATTTTGCATATGAGGAAACCGAACTTTATAGAAGTTGACTACCTTGCCCAAGTTCACATACTAAGGGAGTGTCTGACATCCATGGAGTGAAAACACAGGTGGGATGAATTTAGAGTCTAGGATCTTAACTACTGTCTTTTTCTGTTTGAACTTTGACTATAGCAATATACCTCTTGCTTTATAATTTAATACATGATTCATTTAATAGGCATTTTTTAACATTCAGTCATTTTGGTATTTCACATTTCTAATTTTTCTTCATATTATTATATACATCCAAATTATGTTTAAGTATTTTGGGTCATCTATTTTAAATTCACTGGAGAAAGTGAATTTAAATATGTTTTATACTATGGGAACTGAAGGACATCCATACATGAAAAATGAAAAACTCAGTTGCAGTTAAAATGTAGCATGCCTCTTTTTATTATCTATTTCTTCTACTCTAATATTCTGTCTCATTTTTAATATCACGGTCACTTTTGGGGGGGTGGAGGGTGCTGGGGATTGAACCCAGGGCCTTGTGCATGCAAGGCAAACACTCTACTGACTGAGCTATATCCCCTGCCCTCATGGTCACTTTTAAATGTAAATTTAAATAATACCTAAACTTTAAGACCCAAGACGTAAATCAATATGGAAAAAAGTAATGAGCCTAAATAAAAGGTAATATTTTTGAGTTCACAACATAAAGTTACACAAATATAATCCCTTGATTGGAAGCATTTCCAAAAGAATGCCTGGGACAAGCGTGGCATGGTGGTACATGCCTGTTGTACTGGCTTCTTGGGAGGCTGAGGCAAGAGTTTCACTTAAGCCCAAAAGTTTAAGGCCAGCATGAACAATATAATGAAACTTTATCTCAAAACTAATAATAACTAACATATATTTTAGAAAACATATTCAGAACACAGATGTTCACTATTCCCTTCAGTAGTGTTGCATATCTGGAAGAGTGTTGTGCT
The DNA here is from genome assembly GCF_001458135.2 of Marmota marmota marmota. NCBI lineage: Eukaryota > Metazoa > Chordata > Mammalia > Rodentia > Sciuridae > Marmota > Marmota marmota. The sequence continues at coordinate 1,038,655 of NW_025999914.1, read as the reverse complement.
TACTTTTAAATTCACTAATTTGAGGCATTTGTGAAACTTGGTGTGTCTTATGGAGAACCACCAGAAAACCATGGAAATTAAAAATCATGCTGCATTAGGAACAAATGGTGATTTTTCAGAAAAAGAATACTCTGAGAGTATGTAGATTATAGATTCTAATATTAAAGCAGATTTGAAACACATATAAGATTTTTATATAAGCCAAACTAAACAATATCACCTACATGTTCATTTAGCTAATTAAGCTACTAAATCACAAGAAGGTGATTATAAGGAGGTGGATAATTCCAGGGACATGGAAGAGTTATGATTTATAATGAGGCACAAAGAGAAACTTCTGGGGTAGTTAGCAATATTCGATTTCTTGACTCAGGTGAGAGTTGCAAGAATATTCACCTAAATTATCAAGCTTTTACTGGTTTTCTGTTGTTCATTGTATATATGTTTTACGTTATACTAAAACTGGTTTTCTTTTAATTAACCCATATTGAATTGAATTCTCTTTGGTGTTTTCAGGTTTTTCTTTTAAAGGCAATGCCTGGATATTACAAAGAAGCATTTTAGACCTTAATATAAGTAAGAGGCAGTGACTAAAGGAAAAAGACTGCTTTATATGCAAAAAAATAGTTGCTGTGTGAATATTCTATGGAAAAATCTCCTGTGCAGAACAGAAGGCTAGATTCAGGCTTAGATTTGTTCCAACTTAAAATTCATAAACCTTATATTCCCAACATCATTCCAACTTAATTTTCTTTAAAATAATGTTTGCATGTAAATTAAATTTATTTTAACTAATATGTATGAACTACATATTAATGTTATAGCATATGATGTTTCAATACATTTATGCAATATATAATGTTTAAATCTGGTTATACATATTTGTCTTCTCAAATATTTACCATTTCTTCATGGAGAAAACTTTCACTATACTTTTTTCTAGCTTTTTTTAGATATATAGTACATTATTGTTACCTACCCTTCTATACAATAGCTTACCAGACTTCTTACTTCTACTTAATATTAATCAACTTTTCCATTGCATATATGTACCATGTTTTCTTTATCTATTCATTAGTTGGACACTTAAGTTTTTTCCATTTCTTACCTACTGTGAATAGTGCTGCAGTAATCATAGGAGTGCAGACATTTCTTCAACATACTGATTTCCATTTTGAGGAACAGCTTTACTTTTTCCATAATAGCTGTACTAATTTACATATCCACCTACAGTTCACAAGGGTTCCCTTTTCACCGAAACCTCATCAGCAATTGTTCTCTTTTTAATAATAGCCATTCTTACTGAGGTGAGGGGATTTCTCATTGTGATTTTGATTTGAGTTTCCCTGACTGAAGATGTTGAGAATTTTTTCTTACACCTGTTGGCCATTTACTTGTCTACTTTTGAGAAAAGTCTTTTTAAGTCAACAGACCATTTTTATATTTGAGATTTGGGGGTTTTGTTTGTTTTTGCTATTGAATTTTGGAGTTCTTTACATATACTTGCTCTTAATTCCTTGTTAGACACATAATTTGCAAATATCTTCTCCCATTCTATAAATGTCTCTTCATGCTGTTGGTTGATTCCTATACTGTGCAGAAGATTCTTAGTTTTGATATGATTACATTTGCCTATTTCTGCTTATTATCCTTGTGTTTTGGGGGTCTTTTTCAAAAAAGGATTTGCCCATTCCAATGTCCTGAAGTGTTTCCCCTATCTTTTCTTCTAGTTATTTAATAGTTGCAGGTCTAGGTAAGTCTCTAACCTATATTGAGTTGAGTTTTTTTAATAACTGATGAGTGATAAGGATCTAGTTTCATTCTCTGCATGTATATACCAATTTTCCAAGCACCATTTATTTTTTAAAAATATGTTTTAGTCATTGATGGACCTTTATTAAGTTTATTTATTTGTATGTGGTGCTGAGAATTGAACCCAGGGCCTCACACATGCCAGGCAAACACTCTCCCACTGAGCCACAACCTCAGCCCCCCAAGCACCAGTTATTGAAAAGACTCTCCTTTCCCCAGTGTGTGCTCTGAGCACCTTTGTCAAAAATCAGTTAGTTTTACAGAGCAATAGTAACAAAAACAGCATGGTACTGGTACCAAACAGGTGGGTGGACCAAAGGTACAGAATAGAGGACACAGAGACCAATCCACAAAGTTACAACTTTCTTATATTTGATAAAGGGGCTAAAAGCATGCAATGGAGGAAGGATAGCATCTTCANCTTCTTGGACTATTCCCTGAAGACCTTAAAAGAGCGTACTACAGGGATACTGCTACATCGATGTTCATAGCAGCACAATTCACAATAGCTAGACTGTGGAACCAACCCAGATGCCCTTCAATAGATAAATGGATAAAAAAAAAATGTGGCATTTATACACAATGGAGTATTACGCAGCACTAACAAATGACAAAATCATGGAATTTGCAGGGAAATGGATGGCATTAGAGCAGATTATGCTAAGTGAAGCTAGCCAAGCCCTAAAAAACAAATGCCAAATGTCTTCTTTGATATAATGAGAGCAACTAAGAACACAGCAGGGAGGAAGAGCATGAGGAAAAGATTAACATTAAACAGAGACATGAGGTGGGAGGGAAAGGGAGAGAGAAGGGAAATTGCATGGAAATGGAAGGAGACCCTCATTGTTATACAAAATTACATATAAGAGGTTGTGAGGGGAAAGGGGAAAAAAACAAGGGAGAGAATTAAATTTCAGCAGATGCAGTAGAGAGAGAGGATGGGAGGGGAGGGGAAATCAAAACACTTTGAGTCCTGGCTATTGATCTTTTGTCAGAAGAGTAGCTAGCAAAGGTTTTCTCCCATTCTGTAGGCTCCTTATTCACTCTCTTAATTGTTGCTTTAGCTCTGAAGAAGTTTTTTAACTTGATGCTATTAATAGTGCTGCAATAATCATAGGAGTGTAGATAAATAGGCAAATGAAATAAACAAACACTTCTCAAAAGAAGAAATACAAATGGCAAATAAATATATGGAAAAAGATGATCATCTTCAGCAATATGGGAAATTCAACTCAAAACTACACTGAGATTTAATCTCACCACATTTAGAATGGCAGCCATCAAGAATACAAATAATAATAAATGCTAGTAAGGATATGGGGTTGGGGAGGAACATTTATATATTGTTGGTGGAAATGCAAACTAATACAGCCACTATGGAAATCAGATTCCTCAAAAAAAACTAGGAATGGATATACCAGATGATTCACTTATACTACTGCTCAGCATTTACCCAAAAGATATAAAGTTAGCACACTGTAGAGATACAAGCATAACCATGCTTAGCACAGCCCTAATCACAATAGCCAAATTATAGAACCAAACTAGATGTCCCTCAATAGATAAATTGATAAAGTATAGGATTATGTACACAATTTTATTCAGTCATAAAGAAGACAGAAATTATGTCATTTGCAGGAAAAAGGATAAAACTTGAGAGCATTATGCTAAGCAACATAATCCAGGTTCAGAAAAGTCAAGGATTTTGTTTTCTCACATATGAGGAAACTAAATAGAAAAAAGGAAAACAAAAATATGGGTGTTGTCTCATGAAAATAAAGGGAGACCAGAGTAATAGAGGAAGGATGTCTTGAGGAGAGAAAGAAGAGGTACTGGGGAATAAAATTGACCAAGTTATGATATGTGCATATAAAGACACATCACAATGAATCCCACTATTATGTATAATTATAATGCACCAATTTTTAAAAATTAGTTGTTTTTAAAACAACATCCCATGGGACTGGGGATGTGGCTCAAGTGGTAGCGCGCTCGCCTGGCATGCATGCGGCCCGGGTTAATCCTCAGCACCACATACAAACAAAGATGTTGTGTCCACCAAAAAATAAAAATAAATAAATAAAAAATTCTAAAAAAAAAAAATACCAAATTCAAGCAATCAAAAAAAGCCAGTGCATTTTGCAAGTGCATTTGAATAGTTCAAGTTATTTCCAGTTATATCCTAGCTCAACCTATCTCCTATAACTTGAGATAATTTATCTACATTTTATATTACTATGTAACTTCAGCAAACACCAAAATTGATACAATAACTACAATGCCAGCAATGTTGAAAAGGAAAATATAAAAAGAAGAAGGTGAGCAGTGATTTTGATAATGACTATATTGCTTGAGATGTAGATATTTAGAAAGCAATAAGTAAAATGATTCTGTAACAAATGGTGGAGCTTATTCCAAGAAAATATGTAACTTAACTTTCTACCTCAAACTCAACTTCTTTAGTAAGGGAAAGATGTATCACAGTGAAGTAATGCTTATATCTTAGTTTCAAGAGGAACAGCTACCCAAATATCCATTCCCATCTTGAAATTATATAACTATGGAATTATTAGTTAAAGAAAATGCACAGGATTATGGGAAGCATAGTTTATTTTTAGCCCTTCTCATTGATTTAAAATTCAGCATGACGAGTTTAACATATATCAATAGACTCACTGTAGATATAACATGCCAAAGCTGTGACTACTAAACAAAAGGAAATGTTAAAAATTCCAAATGGGAAAAGCAAGCAAATAAGGAGGTTCAATACACATGACAAACATCAGAGATTTTCAATTCTATCTGAGACTGATACTTTTTTTTTCTTTTAATTCCATAAGAAGCAATGAAAATAAACAATGGAAGTTCCACAACAGACTTCATCCTTCTAGGGTTTTCTGATCAACCTCAGCTAGACAGCATCATCTCTGTGGTTGTCTTCATCTTCTATATTATGACTCTGGTAGGAAACACAACCATCATTCTTGTAACTTATCTAGACACCCAGCTTCATACCCCCATGTATTTCTTCTTATCTAATTTGTCTTTTTTGGACCTCTGTTATACAACTAGCATTATCCCCCAGATGCTGGTAAATATATGGGGCCCCAAAAAATCTATTACATATGGAGGGTGTGTGCTCCAATTCTTCTTTGCCCTTGACCTGGGAGCCACAGAATGTCTTCTCTTGGCTGTGATGGCCTATGATCGCTATGCTGCTGTCTGTCAACCCCTTCACTACACAGTAATAATGCACCCTGAGCTTTGCCAGAAGATGGTGCTGACCTCCTGGTTGGGTGGCCTTGGCAGTGCCTTAATTCTTTGCTCTTTGACTATGAAGTTACCAAGATGTGGGAACCGGGAGGTGGATAACTTTTTCTGTGAAATGCCAGCACTGATCAAGATGGCTTGTGTCTATTCAAAAGTAATTGAGATTGTTGTCTTTGCTCTTGGAGTAGTATTTCTTCTAGTACCTCTATCACTTATTCTCATTTCATATGGAGTTATCACTCGAGCTGTGATGAGGATCAGATCAGCAGGAGGGTGGAAAAAGGTCCTCAATACATGTGGTTCCCACCTCACAGTAGTAACTCTATTTTATGGAACAGCCATTTATATATACATGAAGCCACAGGATACCTCATCCCAAGAACAAGGAAAGTTTTTTACTCTCTTTTACACAGTCATCACACCAAGCCTTAATCCTCTTATCTACACTTTAAGAAACAATGATGTGAAGAATGCAGTGAAGAGAACACTAACATTAGAAAAATGTTCAACAAGGTCATAAGTTAGATGGAAAAATATGAGAGTGTAGATAACTAAAGAAATATTGGCCTTTATCAATAGGGGCTCTGTCAATTCATTTAAAGACCATCTAAGTCAGGCACGGTGGTACACAGCTATAATCCCAGTGGTTCAGGAGGCTGAGGCAGTAGGATCCTGAGTTCAAATCCAGCCTCAACAAAAGCAAGGTGTTAAGCAACTCAGTGAGACCCTGTCTCTAAATAAAATACAAAACAGGGATGGGGATGTGGCTCAGTGGTCAAGTGCCCTGAATTCAATCCCTGTACCCAAAAATAAAAGACCACAAAATAGGTACTCATCATTTACCAAGAATTTTACTAGGTTAAGTATTTAACATGGTAAATAAATGGGAAGTAGGAATAAGGAAATACAAATACATAAATACAATACAATGAATGTATATAAAACTTCAAGTCAAATCAAGAACCATTGTCAAACAATTATGAAATGTAGTAAATACAGTTAAGATATTTGTAAATAGTTGTAAGGAAAATTTTCACATGTACATCTATGTTAATGTAGAATTATATTAGACAATGTTTTCTTTCTTACCAGACACACTACTTTAAGAAAAGTAATAGAATGTGATACTCCCCTTCATTCACATGACAGTGCCTGAGGAGCTTTTGTGGTAGAATATCTACCAATATATGTTCTACCTTTGACCTCGAGTTTTATCTGGACATATGGCCACCATGCTGTAAATCGCACTTCTTAGTTTGGCTTCCATGAAAACAATGCCAGGAAAGTTATGGGTACAACTTCTGGATCAACTTATTTTATATGAACCTATTTGAGCTCACCTTGCTCACTTCCCTTCCTATTATCTGGAATATGAATGTGGAAGCTACCTCACTTAGACCAATAAAATGGGAACAGAACCATAGGAGAAAATATATAGTAACCCACTGGCAGAGCAATGCCTCCAGAGCATTTCAGGAAAAAATTTTTCCATTATGTTTAATATTAATTAAACCTCTGTATTTGGGTTTTTTTCTGTTGGAGTAACTTAGCTCTAATACTTTTATGACCTGATAAGCAGTTTGCAAGATTCCAGGTCAGATACAGTTCATAATAAATTCTTATCACCAGTATGGAGAAATGAAGAAAATAAAAATTTTACTTAAGATTAAAGTAAATCAGTATAAAATATTGCTCTTTCATGGGAGGATTAGATTAATTCTAGATAGGGAATAGGAATGGGAGGGAAAGGGAGGGGGAAGGGGATTAGCAAGGATGGTGGAATGTGATGGTCATCATTATACAAAGTACATGAATGAAGACTTGAATTGGTTGTCAACATACCTTATATACAAACAGATATGAAAAATTGTGGTATATATGTGTATTAAGAATTGTAATGCAAAAAAAGTACAGCTATAATTGCATAAATTGGCATGAACATACTTTATATACAGAGATATGAAAAATTGTGCTTTATATGTGAAATAAGAATTGTAATGCATTCCACTGTTATCATGTATTTAAAAAATAATAAAATCAATAAAAAATAATTTTGAAAAATAAAAAATAAAATATTGTTCTTTGATCTATTCCTTTTATTTTTTTATTGAAAAGTATGATAAATATTGAAGAGGACTTAATTCTGTATTCTACCTGGGAAAAAGATAGAAAAGGGGCTCAGAGATGAAGTAGTATTATCAAGAGTGGGGTGGAGAAAGAAAAAGGAGAATATAAGAGAAGCAAAAATGAGGAAGAATGTCCTCCAAAAGATGACAGTGGGGTCTGTTAGGTTTGGCTGTGACAAAGTACTGTTAACACGTGCTGTAGGCTTCCTTAGTGTACTCTAGTTATTTGGTGATCTATTCCTTTTAGGCACTTGGATTTTATAATATTCTTTCTCATACTGAATGATAGTGGTAGTACTTAGTAATCTGGGGGAAGGAGCTCTATGCTCTTAATTCACAAAACAAAAATTTAGTGATTTTCTGTTTGTCCATCATTTTTTACTTTATTTTTCTGTGCTGGAAAATAAACTACTTCGAGGGGAAGATGGCGGTGAAGGGAGTGCATCATCCCCATGTACCGCATCACTGTGTGGGAGAATGATGAGTTAGAATGGCTAAAAGCTATCTTGTTAGGAATTTCCAGCAAAATTGGGGTGCTCCAAAACCTAGAGGAAGGATTTCCATCGCACGAGGATCAGCTACGGGGGCTCAAACGTGAGAGATTTGTCCGCACGGAGGGTCACGCTGCTTATTCAGCAAATCGCCCCGCGGCTAGAGTCTGCGGCGCGAGCTGGGAAACGATGAGATAGCAACGCAAAAATACAGCACTGCGGATTCTGCGGGCTTCTGCCAGCTGTGCAATTACCGTGATCAGTGCTGAATTCTGGGTTTGAGACGGGGGAAGGAAACGGTCCAATTCGGTTCTCCACACCGGTCAGACCACAGAGGAAGCCAGCGGCCACCATCTTGGAGAGCTGATGTCACCATCCCTGTTTTCAACTGATCGCAGCTCATTCAGCCACAGAACAGGTCATTTCAGGCTGCCATTCGCCTGCGTCTCGCAGACAAATTACTCAGGCTCTGTGCTAAAGAACCCACAGAAACTGCTTCTTGGAGCCTGCTCCTATCAGAACATACACCGAGCCCGGAGCGGCGGAATTCCGGCTCCCAGAACTGCTCTGGCCCAGGGCTAAAGAACCTGCGGAAACTGCTTCTCGGTCCGGGTCCTCCTGAATACTGTGGAGGTAAATACCAACTGAGCCTTCATAGGCAGTGGCAACAGGATTGAGATGGGGCTTGTGATGGCCGGTCAGGACTCACCCGTTGCTTTGGTCACCTGGCAAAGGGAACGAAATGCTGCCATTCGCATGGGATACCAACATGGCAGAGATCTGATGTCATCAGAAAGCGGCGGAGGAGAGAACTTCATCGATACCAGCGGCGACAGAAACAGTGGGTCTCCTGGTAAAGAAAGTGAGTCACAAACACCCGAGTCTCACTTTGTCATCAAGCCAGAGGGGCAGAGCAGAGCCGCCGCCCACGCCCGGGACAGGCCCAGTGGCCCACCGGCGTGGCAGACACGTCACCCCATTTGGAGTAGGGGCAGAGCAGAGCCGCCGCCCGTGTCCGCAAGGTAGGCAGAACTGCGACCGACCGGCAGAACAGGCCCAGAGGCCGGCCGGCATGGTACACACGTCACCCCAATTGGAGTAGGGGCACAGCAGAGCCGCCACCTGCACCCGCAAGGTAGGCAGACCTGCGACCGACCAGGGAAACAGGCCCAGCGGCCTGCAGGCGCAGCAGACACGTCACCCCATTTGGAGTAGGGGCAGAGCACAGCCGCCTCCCGCACCCGGAATAAGCCCAGCGACTAGCCGGCGTGGTAGACACGTCACCCCAATTGGAGTAAGGGCAGAGCAGAGCCGCGGCCCGCGCCTGCAAGGTAGGCAGACCTGCAACCGACCGGCAGAACAGGCCCAGGGGTCCGCAGGCATGGTAGACACGTCACCCCAATTGGAGGAGGAGCACAGCCGCCGCCCGACCCAGCAACATACCTCAATATTGTAAAAGCTATCTATGCTAAGCCTCAGGCTAGCATCATTCTGAATGGAGAAAAACTGAAGGCATTCCCTCTAAAATCTGGAACAAGACAGGAATGCCCTCTCTCACCACTTCTGTTCAACATAGTTCTCGAAACACTGGCCACAGCAATTAGACAGACGAAAGAAATTAAAGGCA
>NW_025999914.1:1002655-1026931 GCF_001458135.2 Marmota marmota marmota | reverse complement strand
GAAGAGCATGAGAAGAAGATTAACATTAAACAGGGATGAGAGGTGGGACGGAAAGGGAGAGAGAAGGGAAATTGCATGGGAAATGGAAGGAGACCTCAAGGTTATACGAAAATTACGATACAAGAAGAAGTGAGGGGAAAGGGAAAAAAACAAGGGGGGAGAAATGAATTACAGTAGATGGGTTAGAGAGAGAAGAGGGGAGGGGAGGGGAGGGAAGGGGGGATAGTAGAGGATAGGAAAGGCAGCAGAATACAACAGACACTAGTATGGCAATATGTAAATCAGTGGATGTGTAACTGATGTGATTCTGCAATCTGTATACGGGGTAAAAATGGGAGTTCATAACCCACATGAATCAAAGTGTGAAATATGATATGTCAAGAACTATGTAATGTTTTGAACAACCAACAATAAAAATTTTAAAAAAAGAAAAGCAAGCAAGCAAGCAAACAAAAATAAATAAATAAATAAATAAACTATATCTTCAATCAAAAAAAAAAGACTAGGAATGGAACTGATATGGGTCTTAAAGATCAGGAAACTCTCCTCATTCCCTCAGTGTTGAAGATTAAACACCTAAGAAACACAGAGGCAAGCATATAAAGCCAGTTTTATTTAAGAGACAGAAGCAAAAGACCTTTCCAAAAATAAGGGGACTCAGATCTAGGTACCCATGGAAATAAGAGTGTCTTGTCCTTTTATAGACCCCAAGAATCCTCTACCCCCTCTTTCTACTCTGTGGATATGTCTAAGGGCAGGAAAGAATATCACAGAGGGCAATCACTTATGCTGGGGTGTTAGCAACCCATTGAGCTGGGAAGTGTGATCCCAGAGGTTAGCTGTTAGCAAGCCAATGATAACCAGCCATTCTCTCTCGACCCCCATCATTCATTATCTACACTGACTCCCTGACTTCATCCCCTGCCTCAGTGTGTTGAGGAATGTGACAGTTCCTGTCCCCTCAGGCCAGGCAAGGCTGAAGGCAGATTGCTTTTTTTTTTTTTTTTTTAATTTTTATTGTTGGTGGCAGATTGCTTTTTGACAAAGAAAGCTTATGGCAAGTCAGTACAATGGGTTCATTTTATAGAATTATCCTCTTAACCTCATGTTCCCACCATCCTCATCTATTTGTCCCCTTTCAGAACCACCATATGACCCAGCTATCCCACACTTCATTATTTGTCGAACAACTAAAATCAGCATAGTATAGTGATATTACTTTTTTTTTGGTACTGAGGATTGAACTTAGGGGCACTTGACCACTGAGCCACATCCCCAGCCCTATTTTGTATTTTATCTAGAGACAAGGGTCTTACTGAGTTGCTTAGCACCTTGCTTTTGCTGAGGCTGGCTTTGAACTTGCAATTCTCCTGTTTCAGCCTCCAAAACTGCTGAGATTACAGGCATGCACCACCATGCCCAGCTGATATTACCAATATTTATAGCAGCACAATCCACAATAGCCAAGTTATAGAACCAACCTAGGTACCCATCAATAGATGAATGGATAAAGAAAATATGACTTATATGCACAAAAAAATGAAAATATGTCATTTACTGGAGAACATCATGCTGTGTGAAATTAGCCCCACTGAGAAAGGATCAAATGTTTTCTCTCATGTGTGGAAGTTTGAAAGAAAAAATGAATAGAAAATGGAAATCTAATGAAAATATAAGGGAGAGGAGTAAAGTAGAAGCAGGGAACCAGGGAGAGGAAGAAGGGGAGAGAAAGGGTAAGAAATGGAGAATAAAGTTGACCAAAGTATGCTGTGCAAATATGAATGTATCACAACGCATTCCAGTTTTATACACACACACACACACACACACACACACACACACACTCTCTATAGGTCTTTCTTTCATTTATTTTAAAATTAGTGCATTATAGTTATATTTATATATATATATATATTTATTTATTTATTTATTTATTTATTTTGTAGTTCCTTTGTTACTTTCTTCCTTTGTGATAAAGTGATTTTCTCCTGTGGTATGCTTTGACTTTTTACTTTTTATCATAAAGCTTACACAGAACATTTTATAGTTATAATATTAGTGTGGCAAAGAGATATTTACATCTCCATGTTTATTTCAGCACTATTCATGACAGTCAAGCATGAAATCAACAGTCCATCAATGTATAAATAGATGAAGAAAATGTGGTACCTATGCACAATGGAATAATATACAAACTTAAAAAATAGAAGGCAATCCTATCATTTGCAACAACATGAATGAAACTGGAGGACATTATTATATTAGGTGAAATAAGTCAGACACAGAAAAGCAAATACTGAATCATCTCACCTATATGTGGAATATCTCTAGAGATATCTATAAGGCATAAAAGTGAGATTAATGACTTTCTGTACTTAATAGAATCATATGTCATTTTACTGGGTTAGTGGCTAATCTGAGAAAACAAGCACAATTATAATTTGCCAACATGAATTTCATTAATTATGTTATGAACTTTTAACTGATTCTTTATCCAAATGGTTTTAAAGTAAAATAGTGAAATCTAGCTGGGTGCTGTGGCATATACCTATAATCCCAATAGCTCAAGAGGCTGAGGTAGGAGGATCCCGGGTTCAAAGCCAGCCTCAGCAAAACTGAGGTGCTAAGAACTCAGCAAGACACTATCTCTAAATAAAATATTAAAAATGGCTTGGGATTGGCTCAGTGGTTAATTGCCCCTGGGTTCAATCCCTAGCACCAAAAAAATAGAATACTGAACTCTATTAATAGATGAATTCTAAGAAAAACTTCATGTTTGATCAAATTCCTTCACTGTACTTCTTTTCATTTTATGAAAACTAGACATAACAATTTACATATGTGAAATATACATTCTAATACATGCATGACTAGGTTTAGCAAAATTGATTTCAGTATTAGTAAACATTTAATTACAGCCTTCAACAAATAGTAAATGAGAGTTTAATATGTAGCAGCAACTATAACCCATGCTGGAGGTACCACAAGAAGCAAGAGAAAAGCATCACTAACAGATCTTAGAGATAGTGTAATTAGAAGATTCAATAGATATTTCCATCTAACTTAAAGAAGTTTTTATTTTGTTACAGAATATGTTATCAGTATTAGTTGTTGATCCATAATGAAATCAATGTATAGCATCAATGGATTTAAAAATCAGGAAATTATGCTCTGATAATATCCTTTACTCATATTTGAGGCAAATATGTCTATGAAGGTGAAAACATGTAGTGAGCTGAACTTCACTTCTTATAAAAGACTTATTCCCATGTCAGTTTTAAAGATGATATATAATGGAATTGTCTGCAAAACTTTTTTAAGTGGGGGAGAGGGGCACCTAGTAAGATTCCCAATGATCATCTGTCCTAAAGAGATACAAATTTAAGTTGATATTTATGCACCAAACTATCTTCACAAGAATTAAGAAAGCCAGATGAGAGAGAGCACAATGCCTGGTCTTAGCATAATAACAAGAAAAGATGTATTGAAAAAGCTGAAAGAAAGGAGTTTCACAGGTCAACCTGTGGGGGCTGCCCTTTCCATGAGAAGCATCCCCTCTCAGCCTTGAGTAAAGTGGGTATTGGACTGGCATCACACTTCAAAGTAAGTGGCCTTCACCTTTTCTCGGCAAAGAAGTGCTTCAGCTCTGGACTTGAGCGTTACTCAAAGAGATTGGGCACCCCCCTTTGAAACCTTATCCCCTGCCTTATTTGTTGTAGAATATTCTATCGAATGTCTTTTCCCTATAAAGAGAGTGATTCTGGGTGCACTCACTCTCTTGCCTTCCAGCATAGAAGAGGACACTTGAGGTTGCAGAGCAGTCCCACCCTCCATCTGAGAAACCCATGTCCATATGTTGCATGATTTCTTTGCCATTTTCTTAGTTTAATGTTGCAGTCAGCTCCTTTGAACCCAGTTCATCTAGTCAGCTCGGGTCGCTGTCAAGATCAACCCTTCCCCAACTCCAAGCAGCTAGAGAGAGATGCCTTCCACTTGGAGGAGGGAGAGGAAGTTAAGCCCAGGCCTTAGACTTGAAATCCAGTATCAGGCACACCATGATGAAACCCAGTGCTGAGCCACATTACCCTGAGTCTCAGGTCACTACTGGAGGACTGAGCCACTGAAAATGTATTATAGCCAGGTAGCCAAATGACTACCTCTACCACCACCTTCCCCAACTAGTAAGGAGCAAAACTTCACCTGATGTATAGTGGAACAGCATATGAACCTGTAGCTTAGTACTAGCAGAGATCCTAATAGTTCCTATCCCCAGGCCCTGTAGACAGAGCCTCTGATGTCACCCTGTACCCAGGAGAGACACTCAGCCCCAGTAGATCAAACTCCTGCTCTTTCTAGCACCACCTATGGCTGGTTGCAGTGGTCTAAGGCCATGAGTCCAGGAGCAATGGCCAATAGCAGCATAAACTTTGGTCCTGCACCTATGCTGTACTGGTCTCAATGGGCTGAGTTTGGACTGTCATCCAGGCCTGTGGTGTTGGTGGCCATGGAACTTCCAACCCTGTCTTTCCTCCAAACCCAAATAGCACAACACAGAGAGAAAGTTCACATAGAGAGGGAAAGGGAAACACAAACAAGATGCTTGTTCTTCCACAAAGAGGTCCAGGGCAGGGCAAAATCCTGGGGTCTGTTCATAGGCCAGTGATTCTGTATTAAGCGTCTGGGCTTACCCCATGCCCAAGTCGAGGCTCCTGAGAATAGACTACCATTTTTAGACACTTCAGTTTTATTCTGAACAGAGCAACTGGGTTTGGGGACAAATCTGTGTTTAGAGTGCCCTCTAGTGTTGAAACAGCAACAACAAACCAACAGGGTATTTAGGACAAACCTGGACTTAGGGTGCTACCTAGAACTAAAATAGCACAAATGACAACCAACTCACAGAAAATAATCTAGCTGCTTAGGATTTCTGGAAGGACAGGCACAAATAAAGCCAAATTACAAAGAGTGAAATAAACACCTAATCCTTCAATATGCAAATAACATGTGCCAACCAGACTCAAAAACTTTCAGGGAAACTTGACCTCACACAATTGACAAAATATGTCACAGAAATCAACCATATGGCAATTGATATATGCATAGTCTCAGACCAGAATTCAAAATCACTATTTTAGGGAAATCCAATGAGCGTCAAAAAACACATAGAAATAACTCAGAAACTTAACAGAGATGTTCACATAACTTTTAAGAACCAAAAGGAAATCCCTGGGCTGAAAAGTACACTTAATTACACTAAAAAACATCAATGAAAGAATAGATTAGGCAAAAAAGAATGAGTGAGCTCAAAGACAGGCTACTTGAAAACATATGTCCAAAGAAGAGGAAAAATTGAGGAAAACCTACAGGAAATTTGGGATAGCATTAGTAGAGCAAATGTGTTATTGGAGTTAAAGAAGGCATTTAAAGCTTATTCAAAGAGATAATGACAGAAAACTTTCAAAATCTAGAGAAGGATACAAATGTCCAGGCACAGGAAGATTGAAGTTGACCAGTCAAAGAAAATAAAATTACAGTTAGATAGGAGGAATAAATTTCAAGAGATCTATTATACAGCCAGATGACTACAATTAATGATGATATATTGCATACTTGAGAAGCATTTTATTTTTGAAATGCATTCTTGAGAATAAAAGACTAGATGTTATGTGTTTTCACTTTAAAATGATAACTATGTGAGATAATATATTTGTTAATTAACTAGATATAACCATTTAGAAAACACAAGTATTTTTAGAAGACACAAGACTTAAAAACAAAAACTCTAGGAACAAATCTTACAAAATATTCACAATATATATTTTCTATATACATACATATATATATATAGGAAATTATTACATTTTGCTAAAAGATACCATGGAAGACCTCAATAAATGAAGTTAATCTCATGTCTAAGGGTAGGAATATTTATTTGATAAATAAGTTAATTCCCCCCAAGGATATTTATAGATTCAATCCAACTCAATTTTTTCACTGAAGTCAACAAGGTAAATAACAAAGGGTAAAGAATGTCAAGACACTTGTGAAGAAGAACATTAAAGAGATGTCCCCTGACCTCCAAGATATTGAGAGTCACAGTAAATATGCATAACTGATACAGGATTATAATGCATAAAAAGACAAATTGAGCAATGGAGCAGAATATATGACACAGATAAATACCATTGTACACAATAAACTCACATACACATGGGAAGGAGAGAACTTTGATATACAAAAGAGGTAATATGGCATTACTGTGAAAAGAAAAAATATTTTCATAAATTACTTTGTAATTTGGTTAACCACAGGAAAAATAAATTTGAATTCTTACCTCCCACTGTACAGAGAGCACTAGTTAGATTACTGGTAGAGCTTTAAAAATTTAGAGAAAAAACACAGATTATAAAGATTGCTTAAAGAAGACACTAAGGAAAAATTAATATGTTCTTCAACCAGACATAATGGTGCATGCCTATTAACCTAGCTACTTGGGAGGCTGAGGCAGGAGAATTTTAAGCCCAAGGTCACCCTGGTCAACTCTGCAAGACCCTGGCTCAAAATAAAAATTTATAAAAGACTGAGGATGTGGCTCAGGGGTAGAGTACTTACCTTTAATCCCTAACACCATAATTTAGGGAAAAAAAACTTAAATATTAAAATTAAGACTTCTGATCAGCAAGAAATACACGTTTTAAAGTCAAAACTCAAGCAACAGGGGCTGGGGATGTGGCTCAAGTGGTAGCACGCTCGCCTGGCATGCGTGCGGCCCGGGTTCGCCCGGGTTGGATCCTCAGCACCACATACAAAGATGTTGTGTCTGCCGAAAACTAAAAAATAAATATTAAAATTCTCTCTCTCTCTGTCTTTGAAAAAAAAACTCAAGCAACAAACTGAGAGAAAATATTTGCAGGGCACATGACCAGCAGAGAATTAAAAAACAAGTATAATATGTCCATAAATAAGAAAAGGATACAGTATAAAAATTGGCATAATCTGGAGTTAAGATGTCCAAAATATCATCATAATAAAGGAGAAATAATTATTTGAAGTTACTAAAAAAAGGTTTAGTCAAAAAAGAAAAATTACACTTGAAATAACTAAAAGAAGATATATGCAATCTTACTGGTTATTAGAAAAATGAAAATCAGAACCATAATTAGGTAACATTTATACCATTTCAATTAGCAATAATTTAAAAGTTACAATAAAAATGTTTTGGAGAAATTGTAAATAGAGGAATAATTTACATGTAATGAATGTAGGACAAATTGATAAAACCATTTTTAGAAAAATTACTGATAAAGTTTATTATTAACTTATTCCATAAACCAGCAATTCCTATCTTAGGTACACATGCAAAGACATTCTTGCCTGTGTGCCCCAAGAGACATATACAAAATTGTTCATTATAGCACCTTTCAAACAAGCCAAAAATTATTGTCAATACAAATGTCCATCAACAAATGAATAGATAATTCTAATGTATTCACACATTGAAATATGAACCATGCTACATAAAATTTTTAAATAGGTTGAAGGAAAAAAATGTTAAGTGAAAAATAAAAGTCCAAGAACATACACTAAGTATGATATCTTTTGTGTGAGTTTTAAAACACTTTAACTTTAAAATACAGTATTATTTAGGCATTCACATTTGAATGTGAACATGTTTAGTATTTATTTATTTATTTATTTATTTATTAAATCAAGTGTGTAAGAAACGCACAATTCAAAATCACGATTCTCCTGAGTTGGGTATGAAGAAAAGAAGTGTATAAAGGACTATAAGTGGCTCTAAGCTATTGCTAAATTTTCTGTCCTAGAATTGAAAAGTGGACTAAAGAGTGATCATGGCTTTTATGTGTTGCAGTGCTGGATTGAACCCAGAACCTTCCACAAACTAGATAAGTGCCCTACCACTGAGCTATTGAATGTATTATTTTCAATTCATTCATGAACTAATGATGATTCCATAAATATTTAAATAACATAAGTTCTCCAATGTAATTTATATCTTACTCATTAAACAAAATAAATTTCAGTTAATTGTAAGTATGGTTTACATTATATTTTTAATTTTCTATGTAAGTTTAATATAATATATAAATAATTAAATTCATCCCTGAAATTAATCTCCTTTGAAGAAATCTAAAAAAGAAAAGGAAAAGATAAAGCTTAATGTCTTAAGGGAATTTTTCATAAAACTGTTATTTGGATGTACCTATGACAATAGTCATGGATTTCCTAATCACCTCTGTGAGACATCAATCCCCACAAGGTCTAAACCTCACCAACAGAGTGGCCTTCAGAATTATAGATAAATATTTCCCTACTACATGTTAAAGACTCCTAGATTCATCAACCAACAAAGTACCCTTCTTCTTTAATTCGGCAAAACTCTACCTATTACTGTAAATAAGAGTATACAATAAAAGATTTTGAGTATCCAAAAATATATATATGGCCAAAACTAATTCATCAGTCTTTCCACCAGTTCCACAATTAATTTTTACCCCGTCCTTTGAATTAGAGACTTCCTGTAAATCTTAATTCAACCACTGCATTTAAATATAAATGAGATTGTGGTATTATTAAAAAAAATTTTAAAAACTGGTGTCAGTATAAAAACGCACACCAAAAAACAAAAACTGGTTAATCCAATTTTTCAGGGCTTCAGTAACATGCTCCACAAAAGTTTTTCTGAATTATTAATGCAATGAAGGATCATCATGATGAAAATATAGGTGCATTAGGACTACATGAGAGCATGACAGCTAAGAATTCTCCACTCATGAAAGTATATAATCTAATCTTTTTGGCTTCTGATAAGTATTCTCTGATATCTCCACCAGAACATGCAGGAAAAGATAAGGGGTAGAAGACAGATCCTAGATAATGTAGGCCTCCATCTGATGTGAAAGCAAAACTGTGAAAGGCATATATGAGATAGTAATATATTGATGCATTCTCAGAGAGAGCATTAAAATTCAACAAGAGCAGTTAGTGTATTTTGAAGTTTTTGAATGTTTTCCATGCATCAGGCATTGTGCTAAACATTTTATACTTAGTCTATCATTTTATCCTCCTCAAAACCATCCTACAAAGCAGATACTGTAGGATAACTATTTTACAAATGAGGAAAATGAAATTTAAAAGTTGATGAGCTTGTTCAAGTCACACAATGAGGAAATGACTGACATCCATGGAGTGAAAACATGGTGGAGTGAATCCAGGGACTGGGGTCTTAACTCTTTTGATACTGTCTTTTCTGTTTGGATTGGTATGACTACAGCAATTCACCTTCTGCTTTAATTATAAATGATCCATTTATTATGTATTATTATTTTTAATATATTATTTTTTAAATATTCAGGCAGTTTTCTATTCATATTATGTTCATCAATATTATATTTAAATATACTTGGTTCATTTATCTTGAAATTCAATGAACTAAGTAAATGTAAATTATCCTACTTGGCAGTGAAGTACATCCACAGCATGAAAAAATGAAAACTGAGTTTCTATTAAAATGTACTGTGTCTCTTTTTAGTATCTGTTTCTTCAGTTTCATTGTTCTAAGTCTCATCCTTAATATCACATTCATTTTAAATGGAAGTTAAAATAATATCTAAAGTTTGATAGCAAGGCTTAAATCAATATGGAAAATGGTAAAAAGCAAAAAAATGAAGAGTCCTGCATTCAAGTTTACAATATTAAATTACGAAGAGTATAATTCCTGTCCTGGCAGCATTTCTAATAAGAATACCTTGTGCCTTATGTTATCCAAAGTTTAAGCAGAGCCAGTCATGTTTTCTACCTGGTAAAAGCAGCTAATGCATATTTTAGAAAATGTATGCAGATCATAGCTGTTCACAGTTTTCTTCAGTAGTGTTGCACTTCTGGAGTATGGCGCTCACTTTGAATATAATAATTTGAGGCACTGGATTAAACCATGAGTGTCCAGTGGAGAATAACCAGCAAAGCTTGGCAATTAAAGATCATGCAGCATTAGGAACCGATAAATGTGCTTTGGTAATAGAAATCTAAGGTTTTAATATTAGAATCTATTATCTAAACATATTTGATAATAGATTCTAATATTAAAAGAAAAAAAGCTGGGCATTGTGGTGCACACCTACAGTCCCAATGGCTCAGGTTACCTGGGTCAAGTTCAAAGCCAGGCTTAGTGAGGCCCCAAAGCAACTTAGTCGAGAGAGAGAGAGAGAGAGAGAGAGAGAGAGAGAGAGAGAGAGACTTAAAAGACATATTCAATTTTTAATAAGCCATGCAAACAGATAATTAGTAATAAACATCAGGACAGTGGATAGTTCAGGAAATATGAAAGAATTATGACCAGGAAAAGTTAAAGACAGCTCCTGGTAGCAAAGTTCTATTTCTTGAGTTAGGCACTTGTTACAAGACTATTCACCTAAACCTGTTCACATTTTCTATTTTTTATTTGTCAGTTGATCGTATTTATTTATTATTTTGTAACAAAACAGTTTTTTACAAAGCTATGTTGAATTGACTACTTGTGTTACTTTCAGAATAAAGAAGAGCCAGAGTTGGATGTTGCCAAAAGGGAAATTTTGAGCTCAACATAAGTAAGTAAGAGGCACTGACTGAAGGAAAGAGGCTGTTCCATGTGCAACTGACCTTTCCTATCACTGAAGTTATGCAAATAAAAGTTGTATGAATCTTCTGTGGAAAGATCTCCTATGGGAGGAGGGGGGCTTGAAGCTTCTGAGATCCATTTCAACTTTATAATTTATGGCATTTTGAACACTATCCCAAATTTAGGAGATCAAGAGTCCAATGAAATTTGTAATCAAAGCATTCAGGGAAATCAAACCCTCTTGTCCCTAAGGTTTATCAACCCAATGTATACATTATATGGTGGTTTTGTATATTTCTGTATACATCATTGTATTTGTACATTTAAGAAGTCATACAAAAATTTTAAAACATTCCAGTTTAGCTCTAGAGCATCATGATAAAAATCACTAGTGTGAAAAATGAAGGCAGTAAGGGGTAGATAGAGTAATAGTTATTTGGAGGTAGGGGGACATGGGTATATTTTGTCTTTTTAGAATTAAATGTAAACCCAGCACATTTCCAACTACTTTCACAAATATTAACATTTATAACCTTTCATTAAGGAAGGGAATATTGTTATATTAATTTCACATATAAGCAACTTTGTATTCCGACAAGCTAAATTATTTCCCAAGGACACATAGTTTCCAAATAGTGGAGCTGGGATTTGATGCCAGGCTCTTTGACTTTAAAATTTGTGTCCTTAAGCACTATGTTTGACTTGGTAGATGTCCTATTACAGAAAAACTGCACACTCATTAGTTTATACTTTTGTTCTAAGAAAAAAATGCATCTATAAGTCATACTACTTGCTAATAACAGTTAAAAATACATCTATAAGTCATACAACTTGCTAATAACAGTTTCTTCATGATTACAACATTTTCATGTTCTATCTAAAGTTTGTATAACAGTGATTTACTCAAAATAATTTATCTTCATCTTAGTTATATAACTGCAACAAATTAAGATTTTTATTATACGACCATGAGGACACTATATACATAGGTAAGATACCATATGGTCAGGAATTATTGGCAGAAAAAAAATATTTTTAATTAATTTAGTAACTAAAATTTCCAACTATTTAATGATATGAGACTTAGTTCAGAAATGGTGAAACTGATGGAACCTTTATCCTTTTTAAGTACTCCTTTTAGAGTCAAAAGTGTTAGTTTTATATAAAGTGTTCCAAAACAACCAGAAGATCCACCATGTAATTGATAAATTCCATAAGGACAAATACTACTCACATTATTTTATGAATTATCAATTGTTTCCATTACCAGCCTGGCTAATTCTGTGAATGAACAGGTGAATAAGAGTTGATGACAAGTGTTGTTATACGTTTGTGGTGGACAAATGGCTCTGGAATTAGTTCAATTTTTAACTCTAACAAATCCATGAGATTTCTCTGAATGTATAATATTAGGCATTAAAGTATTTGAAAAATGGCCTCTGCACATGTAAGTAAAGGTTAATAATAAGAAAGATTTTTATTTTCTAGCAACGAAAAATACACCAACAAAAAAAACAGCCTAGTTTATACAATAACTATAAAGCCTGAAATGTTGGAGAGTAGGAAAAATAGGGAGAAGGAGATTGGTTGTGATTGTGATTATGATGCTTGGAATGAGACATTAGGCAGTAAATTTGGAAAGTGATTCTGCTACCAAATTGTAGAGCTGATCCCAAGAAAATGTTATTTTACTTCTTACCTCAAACACAACTCCTTTGATAAGGGAAAGATTTATCACAATGAAGTGATAGTGTTATAATTTAGGAGGAAAAATATCCTCAAAATATACTCTACTCTTAAATTATATTATTCACTTTATGGCTTCATTATTTAATTAAAATACATAGAACCATGGGTGGTATTTTATACTAATCTTTTGCAGTGATTTAGAATACACTGATTGAGTTCAGCATATTGTTAGAACAACTTTGGATTTAATTAAGTATGGAAAGGCTCTGGGCACTGAATATTAAAAGAGATGTTACAAATAGAAAAAATGCATGAATATAAGGAAGTTGGGGATACTTATGACAAATGTCAGAGATTTTCAGTTTTTACCTAAGGCTGACTCTGTTTTTGGTTACCATAATATTATCTCCTAGCTTTCATAAGGAACAATGGAAACAAGCAATGGAAGTTCCACAACAGACTTCATCCTTCTAGGGTTTTCTGATCGACCTCAGCTAGACAGCATCATCTCTGTGATTGTCTTCATCTTCTATATTGTGACTCTGGTAGGAAACACAGCCATCATTCTTGTATCTTATCTAGACACCCAGCTTCATACCCCTATGTATTTCTTCTTATCTAATTTGTCTTTTTTGGACCTCTGTTATACAACTAGCATTATCCCCCAGATGCTGGCAAATCTATGGGGTCCCAAAAAATCTATTACATATGGAGGGTGTGTGCTCCAATTCTTCTTTGCCCTTGACCTGGGAGCCACAGAATGTCTTCTCTTGGCTGTGATGGCCTATGATCGCTATGCTGCTGTCTGTCAACCTCTTCACTACACAGTAATAATGCACCCTGAGCTTTGCCAAAAGATGGTGCTGACCTCCTGGTTGGGTGGCCTTGCCAGTGCCTTAATTGTTTGCTCCTTAACTTTGAAGTTGCCAAGATGTGGGAACCGGAAAGTAGATAATTTTTTCTGTGAAATGCCAGCATTGATCAAGATGGCTTGTGTCTATTCAAAAGTAATTGAGATTGTTGTCTTTGCTCTTGGAGTAGTATTTCTTCTAATACCTCTATCACTAATTCTCTTTTCATATGGAGTTATCACTCGAGCTGTGATGAGGATCAGATCAGCAGGAAGGTGGAAAAAGGTCCTAAATACATGTGGTTCCCACCTCACAGTAGTAACTCTTTTTTATGGAACAATCATTTATATGTACATGAAGCCACAGAATACCACATCCCAAGAGCAAGCAAAGTTCTTTACTCTCTTTTACACAATTGTCACACCCAGCCTTAACCCCCTAATCTACACTTTAAGAAACAAAGATATGAAGAGTGCAGTGAAGAGAATACTAGTGATAGATAAATGTTCAGCAAAAGCATGAAATAAAAGGAAAAATTAGACCAGAGTGTTGCAAGCTAAGTAAATAATTGCTTTTATCAATAGAAGCTAATCAATGCATTTATTTAAATTTATTTAATAAATAAATGTATTTATTTATTTATTGGGCATGTACAATGTACCAAGAATTATACTAGATACAATATTCAACTTTTTAAATAGGAAATATAGAGAAATGATATGGAGACATAAATACATAAATATCTATGGGATAAAATAACTAATTATAAAATGTAGTAAATACAGTAATAGTGTTATGCAAAAGATATTAAGAAAAATTTCACATGGACATCTATGTTCATGTAGAGTTATCTGGACAGTTTTTATTCTTCCAAGACATACTACTCTATGAGAAATGACACTCCTCTTCATTCACACGAGAATGCTGACCAGCCTTTGTGGTGGAGGCTATCTGCCAATACATATTCCACCTGAAGTTTTAGCTAGATATATGGCCACCATGCTGCAAATCACACTCTTAGCTTGGTCTCCACCAATACAATGTCAGGAAAGTAATGGGTTTCACACGAATCTACTTCTATCACCTTCCTCACTCCCCTTCCTATTAGCTGGAATGTAAATGTGGAGGGTATCTCACTTGGACCATGCAAATGGAAACAGAACCCATGAGAAAGAATGTAATAAGTATGTAACTGGCAGAGCAACAGTTTCAGACCATTACAGGAAAAAATTCTTCCATTGTTTGTAATATTATTTAAGCCTCTGTATTGGGGGGCTTTCTATTAGAGTAACTTAACTCTAACCCTTATATGACCTGGTAAGGAATTTGGGCTTTATCATGGAGGAAACCGGGGTCCTGGGACCAGAAGTATTAGCATCACCTGGCAACTTATTAGAAATGCACGTTCTTGAGCCTCATTCCAGAAATATTGAGTCAACAATCTGAGGATGGACTCAGCAAACTATATTTTTTTTAAATAAGCTCCCAGTTGATTATGATCAAGCAGAAGCTTAAGAACCACTATTGTAGGGAATAGGGAGATATCAAGTGTCTCATAACAGAAAATTAACATAGTTTTATAGATTTTAATGAATGTCCTTGATATCTATATTCTTTTCCTTCCTGGTAGATATGGAAAAGAACATAAATATCAATCAGAATTCTTAGATAAATATCCTAAGTGTTGGACTCCAAATTAGAGTCAGTCCATGAGAGACTTTCCACTACCACCACCACCACAAATCTTGAAAAATTAGGAAAATAAGAAGTTTCACTCATGATTAAATGAAGTCACCACAAAGGTTGCATTTAATAATACCATACCCTTCATGCAATTTGGCTTTATAATGCTCTTTCTTGTATTGAATGATGGTGGTAGTACATGGTAAATTTTTGGAAGGAAGCTTGATGTTCTTCATTGACAAAACAAAAAATTAGCACCCTTGTGGTTTCCCCCCACTTCTCACTTTACTAGCAAATACATTCAAATTTAGAAATCCCTGAGCTGGAGAGTAAACTGCTTCACTTCTCTACAAGTCAGCCATTTCAGAGATTGGAAATCCTCTCTTCATGTGAAAGATGCCCTTGCTGTGATATTTCAAAGACAGTCATTAAGAGTTTATGACCTTCTCTTTCAAATTTGCATTATGAAAACATCATATCTTCCTTGTAATGTAATTCCTCTTTGCAGATAACTTTAAATTTTCAGTCATGTTAGCCTTGATAAAAATGAAGAATTATAAATGGTAAAAGAGGACAGGAAAAGCATGAAGAAATATAAACTTTATGGTGTTATTAGGACTGTGGAAGGCAATAAAGTATAGAATGGTGAAATTGTGAATATTATAAACGATTTCAACTTTCCTTTGTGATGACACCTGATCTCAAATCTTGATAAGACATTTGATGTATTACTTAAAAATCTCCTACTCAATCTTTCATGCCCAGTTAAAAATCTTGTATCATCTGAAAAGTCCTCCAAAATATCATTAATTTATCTCTTAATTCCCTTAAAATCCTGATTATATCAGTATTATGGCATTATCCCATTTTATTTTAGTTACTTGTTTGTATTTGTATTTGAGGGAAAAGCATTGGTGAGTTTTTCAACAATAAGTGTTTGATTTTGCTGTGTCTAATCAGTTTCTGACATGAATTAAAACAGTAAATGTCTGTAGAATTAATAAATGAATAGATTTTTATTAATCTTCATGAAAATATTGAATCTGAAGAATAGATAAGATCCTTATTAAATGATTAATACTGGAGCAACAACTTCAGTTTGTGTTAACTTTGAAGACATACAAAACACCTAAGACTTAGGAAATGAGAAAGATAATATTGTTTTTCTTTCACATGCATAATATTATCAAATCCTCACAGCATTTCTTGAAGGTATATTTAAGTACAGTCATCCCTCAATATCTGTGGGGAATTGACACCAGGACTCCTTAAGTTACTAAAATCTGTGGATACTCAATGCCCTCAAATTAAATGGCATATTATTTACATATAACCTACACACATTCTTTTATATATTTTAAAACATATTTAGATTACTTATAATATCTAGTGTAATGTAGATGCTATGTAAGTAGTTGTTACATTGTGCTGTTTGGGGAATGACAAGAAAAAAATCTATGTTCAGTATAAATGCAAGTTTCTTCCAAATATTTTCAATTGGCATTGCTTGAATCCAAGGTATACAGAAGGCTAAATATTTATATTTGGAAACTAGAAAACTAAGAGAAATTTTTTAAAAATCTATATATTGCCGGGCACTGAATGCACAGCTGCCTATAATCCCAGTAACTGTGGAGGCTGAGGCAGGGAAGATGGCAAATTTGAAACCAACCTCAGCAATTTAATGAGGCCCCAAAGCAACTTAAAGATCTCTGTCTCAAAATCAATAAAAAGAGGTGAGAATGTGACTCAGTGATTAAGTGCCCCTGGGTTCAATCCCCAATACATGGGACATATTCAGGGAGAGGATTCTTTCTACATTAATTCTTTCATCTACATTAATTCAAAAGCATTAGCATCTGGACAAGGTTTAGCTTTGGATACCAATGACTCAGTTCTGTGACTGGCAAAGCACACAAGGAAGCTTAATTTTAAAAATCTCTGAAGTGATAATAAAGGAATCTGAAAAACAAGCATTTGCATGTCATGTCAGTAAAAATTATATAGTGTTATTTGGTTCATCAAAACATTTTTGCCTTCTTTCTAATTACAGGATGAGTTAATGAGAATTTGAACAGTAGAATAAATATTCTATTGGAATGCCAACAAGTACACATCTGACAGTTCTCTGTAAAATCTTGGAAACTGTTTTAATTCCCAAGTCCTGTTGGCAATCTGTTGGGTTATAACCTCCTGAGATACATCCTCCTGATTCTGGCCCTGAACCAGATTTTTCTAGAAATTAATCAAAGGTACATGATCTTTTTGTCCTTTCAGCTTTTGCTAATTGACATAGAAAAATTAGTGAGACAAAGAAATACTATTAGAACTAATCTTAAGGCAAGCCTGAGAATATTCTTTTAAAAAAACAATCCAATGGACTATAAGGGGAAGGAAATACTCAACCCCATCTGACCAGAACTGCTTCAACTTGACCCTTTCTTAACTACTGGTACTATTAATCTGGTTGGTCAAATTCTAGGACATCAACAAAGTCTTGATTACTATGGAAAGTGTTTTCATACTTTAAAAGACACAAACCCATCTTCCATGCTTTGTCTTGGTTTTCCTCTTCTCTGAGCCAAGGCACTGAGACTGGCTTCTCAGTAGACCAGTTATCTTACTTGCCACTTTTTCCAAATTATTTTTTCCATGAGCTGGCCAGAGATGACATGAGCCTAAACTTCAAAAGTCACCACTGAAGAAAAAGCCAGGTTACATGCTCCAACTCAGACTTGGAACCTCTGCATGAGAACTGACCTTCTCCATTGGTGCTTCTTTGAATAGTGGAGTGCTCATTCAGTTCTTTATAAATTGACAGTTCCCTTTTATTCAACAAAGTTTTTAACATCATTGGCTCAAAAATCAAACAACCCAATTTCAAATCCTACCACTTACTACCTATGTGACCTTATCTGTGCTTCATATTCCTCACCTTGAAAACATAAATGGTAATCTCTAACTCATAAATTTACTGCAAGGATGTGATACAAGGGGTTTGGGGATGAAATCTACAATATCATGTAGTACAAACTAAGAAATAAAATTTACTGAGGAAACTTAGAACCAAGAGTCAGGCACAAGAGCCAGTGGAGTCTTCTCATAATCCCACAGAGATGAACCAAGGCCATGCATTTGACATGAAGTAGGTTGGTGTTCTAGTTCTGACCCAACTGTTCTGCCTTCTCAGAGGATAGCCTTGAATACCAATTTGCAGTAAAATAATAAGCAAACTACATGATTGCCTGGCTGTCTGGGTTTAGACATTAGCAAAGAGAAGGAAGCATCTGAAGATATCTACTTACCACCTGGGGACTATCTATCTGGTAGGGAATTTCAGCCCCTCCTATTAGGAAGTGTAAGGTGCTGGTCTATAGGAAGCTGAGGTTAGGTGCACTAGCTCACTTCCTAGGCAATCTAGAGTGAGATCCCAAGATCATATTTTAATATTCTGTTCATTGCCCCACAGAGGATTAAACAAAATATAACAAATGAAATATTTAGGATACTAAGTGTTCAATAAATGCTAACCATTATAATAAGTCTTTTTGGCTACTGTTCCTTTTAATTTCCTTACAAATGTCATATAAAGCAGAATGTCAGAGTGATTGACAGGGATAGATTTAGTCAATTCTGTATCCTTTAGCAATTTTAAAAAAAAAAAGTACCGAAACCTCACCCTCAATGAATTACAGTCATATCAACAGTTACTCTAGCCTGCACCCTTATAACTCATGTGTACCTTTGTTTCCAAAGAGCTAGCAGGTCTCCACTACTCCAGTTGCTTTCCCACCTAGTTCCAATTTCAGTCACCAGTGTACTCCTCCTAAAATATAGTATCATATAATTTACAAGTTTTGCTAATTATTTTGTTGGCAAAGTTATGGGGAAACAGACTGGCCATTCCTATATAATATATAATGTGGCAAGAACAAATCCTTTAGGGCTAAGATGTTAAGGCAAGATACCATTTCAATATATCAGAAACTCTAAGTTCTTTAGTGATGATATTAGCTGAGCTACTAGCAACAGGGAAGACAAAACCATGCTGGAATACATATAAATCTCTGTAAGGATGAGTCTCTGCCCACTGAAAGGTAGAGAAGGTCCCAAGTGATTAACCTGCCACCAAATGAATGGTTATTATTCTCAAAGAGATCTTATCAAGGGTTCAGTGCTAGTAATAGCTAGCCTTTCTTGGCTGAAAAAATTAAAAATTTGCCCAACTTTAAGACACACAGCAGAAAATATATATTATGCAGAAGTATGGATTATTGTCGTAGGGCTGCTGTAATAAGGTACCACAAATTGGACAGTTTAAAAAACAGAAATTTCTTTTCTCACAATTCTGGAAATTAGAAATAAAGGTTTTAGTAAACTGGTTCCTTCTGGGGCTCTGAGGGAAATTTTAGTCCAATCCTCTTTCCTGGAGGTTTGCTAGCAATCACTGAAATAACCTGACTTGTATTATTACCCCAGACTCTGCCATCATCTTCACCGGTGCTCTCCCTGTGTCTATATACAGATCTCCCCTTCTTACAAATATGCCACTCATACTGGATTGGGGCCTACTCTAGTGACTCATCATGACTGCAAGAGCAATTACTCTTTTTTTCAAACATGGTAACATTCTGAGATACTGAGACTTTTATAACTTCAATGTATAAGTTGGGGGCAGATATAATTAAATCCATAACTTAGGCAATAAGCAAATATACAATAAAATGTAGGTAGTCATAAATGTTACTAAGAAAGATAAAGAAAGGTAAGGAGAATGATGAAAAGTGCTAATTTATAGATGGCCAGGATAGTGTCTCTAAGTATCATATGTGAGCAGAGACCTAAGGGAACTAGTCTTGTAAAAATCATGAGGAGAAAAATTCTTAGGAAATTGTAAAAATGGTAATGTGTTTTGTTTGCTGAACAGCAAAAAAGTTAGTGTGGATTATGTGAAAAATCATAGGCAAGTGTAAGGATTCAATGTATAAGACAGTGAATTTCCTCTGGTGAGCAAAATCCAAGGGATAACAAGCATTTTGTTTTCCATACTTGGAATATTCTGCAGTTTCTCCCAGGAACTAGTAAGATAACTAATACATGTGCAATGCCTAACCTCTATGGTAATGCCCTCCATGAAGAGGCTTTACACTAGAGTCTTATCAGCCCTGACACTAGACACTCAGCTCTCTTATTAGACAACCACAATGTTTCACTGCACCTAAACCTATCCACTAACAGTAACTTTGCCGCAGTCTGGCTGGGCACAAAATCACGAGCCACCACACAGCTTGTAGATTCAAACAGCAACTCTTTATTCCCGAACTCACACCAGCCGTCTACAAACACGTTCTGGGGAAATCCACGTTCTCTGCCCAAATCCACCTCCACTGGGCTTCTGTCTCCCAAAATATACTCTGAATCCCGTGAGAACTCAAGGGGAACTCAGGCAGCAGGATACGCCCTATTCCCAGCAGGAATAATCTTAAACCTTAAACCTGGAACCTAAACTGGGAACGCCCTAAACACGATTATCTTAAACCGGGAACACCCTAATCCGTCTTGGTCCTTGAGCAAGGTCACCTACATTCAATGTCACTGCAACATGGGGTACGCTGGCAAGGAAATTGTCATACCTACTTGGCTAATGGCTCCCAGCATAACTTTATACAATGAACTTTCTTTTAAAAAAATATTTATTTTTTAGGTGTAGATGGACACAACACACTGTCTTTATCTTTATGTGATGCTGAGGATCGAACCCAGGTCCCGCCGGTGCTAGGGGAACACTCTACTGCTGAGCCACAATCCCAGCCCCAATGATGAACTTTCTTAAGAGCTCCTAACCTTGCACATTGCAACTTAGTATGTAATTGAGGAATAAGCTGCATAATGTTGCTAACTCTGTAACCTGCCTAGTGATACAATGAACAATATATACTAACCATACCAATGACCTAAGATAACCTATGAATATAAATAAAGCTAGTAGCTCAGGCAAGGAGCTTTGCTTTGCCTCTGTACCTTTTGCTTTGCTTGCAGGCAAGTTTCCCTATAATAAAAGCAGCAAGGAAAAGAAACAACAATGCAGGCAGCACCTTTTACTTTATAGATCATGATTTTTATTCTAAGAGTGAGAATTCAGAATATGGGATGTTCTAACAAGATAACTTGCCTAAATTCTTCAAAAAGTTAATGTCATAAAAGAGAAAGTGAGTCCATTGTTCTAGATTCACAATATCCCATAGAAATACCATGTAAGCAACAACTATAAGCTACATATGTATTTTAAGTTTTCTAGTGCCAAAAGTAAAAATTGCTGAAATTGATTTTAATTATATTTTATTCAACCCATATATCCAAATTATTATATCAGCATTAATCAACATTAAAATTAAGAATTTTATTTTCTACATGAAATCAAAACTGATTATGTATTTTACACTTGTCACGCATTTTAATTCAGACTAGCCATTTTCACTTGTGCTCAGCAGACATGTGGCTACTGACTACAGTAATAGACAGCATGATTCTATTTGTGCTCAGCAGACATGTGGCTATTGACTACAGTAATAGACAGCATGATTCTAGATCAAAATAAACTAAAAAAAAAAAATGTAGTGGTTGCAAAGTGTATACCCTAATTGAATTCTGATGGGGGGAAAAAACAGCTTAAAAGACTTTTAAGGACAACAAGGAAATTTGAATATAGGTAAGATATTTGTTGTAATTTATAATTCAATAAGAATTATAAATCATTTTTTAGGAATAAAAGTGACATTACAATTATGAAAAAATATGCTTATTCTCAGGAGAGACATACTGAAGTGTTTGGGGATAGGTGGTATATCTTAAACTTATTTTAAAATGGTTCAGGAAGAAATTAGCAAATGCGACAAAATGTTCCATTTAAAAAGGAGGAAAAAGTGACAAGAAGCCACTGGAGAATTTTAAGTACATTACCTAATCTGCATTTCTAAAGAATATTGTTGACTGCTCTGTAAAGTGTGTCTAGAGTCCATACTATAAGGATGCAATAGTACACACAGGGAACTACCTACATGTTTTTTTAAAAAATGGATTTAGTATAGATTTTAAATACAGTATTGATATTTTTTGCTCACATTCTTGAGATAAAAGAACCTCTTTCTTTCTTGACCTTCAGATAAGAGAATGGCATAAACACATTTATTTTTTCCCTTCCATGATAATGCCTTGAAATGCCCAATCTAATACAGAAATAGCATGTGTATAGTTTATTTACATTAAACACATTATAGACATAAAGGTGAGAACAGAGTAATATTTTGTCAAACAAGATTGTTGTGAAGGTTAGGAGAATATACAGGCAACTAGGCAATGCAGACAATGAAGACTCTTTTCTTAAATAACAGAGCATAATGATATACAGCCACATTTTATGGATGAGGGGACCAATAGTAGTCAACAAAGACAAAGGGGAAAAACAGCTGGAAACACAAAAGGGGAACCAAGAAACAGCATATCATGGAAACCAAGGAATTAATTTCATTGAAAACTATTTATTGAGTTTCTTTCCTCCTCCCCCACTCCACTTCACCCCCACAACCTCCTGCCATTTATCAGCCAAGATTCTAGTGGCTTAGAATAATAATACATCAGTTAACAAAAGATAAGGTTTCCTGCCTGCGTGGAGTTTATACTCTATCAAAGTAGTAAGATAATATACATACAAATAAATAGCATAAATAAAATATATTATTAGTTATTAAAAGCTATGGGGGAAAAGTAGGGTAAGGTAAGAGCAATGAGAATAACAATAGGCAAGATACAATATTAATCAGGGTTATATCTCCAAAAAGTAAGGTCTCCTTGGTATCAACTGCTGCAAGGAGATAGATGTGCATAAGGTTGAGGAAAGCATATTGGACTCAATGATTTTTCATCTGCAAACTCAGGGGATTTCTCCTTAGTATGCTTTCTTATTTTATGCCCATTGAGATCTGAGCTCACCCTGAAAGTTTTCCCACACTTTTCACATTTATATGGTTTTTCTCCCGTGTGGAGTCTTTTGTGTACATTGAGTTCTGAGCTTTGATGAAAGGTCTTCCCACACTCATTACATTCAAAGGGTTTCTCTCCATTATGGACTTTCTTGTGGTGTCTAAGGCCTGAGCTATAACTGAAGGCTTTTCCACACTCTTGACACTCATAAGGCTTCTCCCCAGTGTGGATTCGTTTATGTTTGGTAAGGTCTGACTTCCCACCAAAGGCCTTTCCACACTGATTACAACTATATGGTTTCTCCCCAGTGTGAATTATTTTATGTTTGGTAAGGTCAGAGCTGCAACTGAAAGCCTTCCCACACTCAGCACACTGGTAAGGCTTTTCTCCAGTGTGGATTCTCTTGTGTTTGGTAAGGTCTGAACTACCACTAAAGGCCTTCCCACACTCTGTACATTCATAGGGTTTCTCTCCAGTGTGGATCCTCTGATGCATGGTAAGGCAGTGCCTAAACTGGAAGGCCTTGCCACATTCACTACATTCATAAGGCTTCTCCCCAGTGTGAATTTTCTGATGCATGGTAAGACAATTCCTTGTCTTGAAGGTTTTTCCACAGTCACTGCATTCATAGGGCTTCCCTCCATTGTGAATCCCTTTATGCTGAGAAAGTGCTGACCTGCTACTGAAGGCCTTCCAGCATTCATTACATTCGAAAGGTTTCTCTCCAGTATGGATTCGGTGATGTTCAGTGAGGGCCGAGATATTCCTAAAGGACTTCCCACAGTCCCCACATTCATAAGGTTTCTCTCCAGTGTGAATTCTCTTGTGTTTAATAAGATCTGAGCTCCCATTGAAGGCTTTGTGGCACTGGTCACACATATATGGTCTCTCCCCACTGTGGATTCTTTTATGTTGGGTTAGGGCAGAGCTCTGGCTGAAGGCTTTCCCACAGTCATCACATGTGTAAGGCTTCTCACCACTGTGGATTCTTTTATGTAAGGTAAGAGCTGAGGACACCCTGAAACCTTTTCCACATTCATCACATTCACAAGCTTTCTCTTTGACATGCATTTCCTCATGAAGAATAAGGTCTGACTGCCAACAGGTATTTTCACAACCTGTGCTACATTCACAGAAACTACACCCATTAGGAACTCTCTTACATATGACATAGTCCAAGTTTTCAGTCAAACTTTCCTTTAGATCTTTACCTTTTAGTTCTGACACATCCATCATAATTTTCTTAGCTTTGTCATTCACCTTCCTAGAATTTTCATTCTTATTTTTCAGTGTTTCTCCTATGGATTTTCCACACTGATTCTTCTGGGTACTTTTCATGACCCAGTGTGCCTCCTTATTTTCAAACATTAGTTTTTCAAGTTTTTCAGTTGATTTTTCATCCCCAATATTGGTTCTAACACCTGGATCTTTAAAAAAGAAAGGAAAGGGCGGGGG
>NW_025999914.1:918624-1002630 GCF_001458135.2 Marmota marmota marmota | reverse complement strand
GGAAAGGGCGGGGGGGGGGGGGTCGGACTTGTTTATTGCACTTGTGTAGCTGTACCAATAAATAAATAAATAAATAAAAGATTGATTATGTGGAAAAAGTACGATGAGTTGTGATAAAACATTTCAAACCAAAATATTGTTTAAATCTATGGGGAAAGAATCGAGACAAAATTAATTTTTAAAAATACTGGGTCAGGCCAGGCACAGTGGCACATACCTATAATCCCAGCTACTCAGGAAGCTGAGGTAGGATGATGGCAAGACTAGCGTGGGCAACTTAGTGAGACCCATCTCAAAATAAAATAAAATGTTTAAAAAGGGCTGGAGATGTAGCTCAGTGGTAGATGCCTGCATAGCATGTGTAAGGACCTGAGTTCAATCCCCACTACCACAAAAAAAGAAAAAAAATTATATATATACATATATATATATATATTTCTAATTTACATATACATGTAAGTAATAGCAAATATATATGTATATGTGTGTAGATACATATTCCATATTCATCATATTCACAACCTGTGCTACATATACATACACATACACACACCCACATATAGGCAAAATGGTGAATGGAAAAATCTAAGCTTATAAAAAATAGGGATTTACACCTTCAGAGTACCCTCCAAATTGAACTTAGTAGAGCTAAAATTATAGGTTATATCTCAAATGATACCACCATAAGGACTCAGGATGAAATAAAATTCAACAAATCAGTTCAACCTACCCTAATGTTACATATCTCACTTTAAACACAATCTCTTCAAGCTATTAGATTATTTTCAGTATTTTCTTTCAAAATATAATTCAAAACTTCTCTCCTACAGAAAATCACTAAACTCCCTTCCTACAGGAAACCTCCCCTGATTAACTCTGATTCAACTCTGGTCAAACCAGAACTGAGTTGTTTTTTAATTCTCTTAGAAAGTATTTTGCTACCCTGTATTAACTAAATAGTTATATATGCTATTTTATTAACTTTCAGATAATTGGGTCATGTATCTATTTTATCTAACTTTTTTTACCATAAACTTTACCTATTTTATGTCCATGAATAATCTTTTCATCAAAATCCAAAATAGGTTTATCCTTAACATAAGGACAATGTCATTGCAATGATCATATCCATAAATTCTAATCATTGCCCTCACACCTAGATTAAGAAACTAGTATACCTATGGGCTTCTTCTGTGTTCCTACAATAAACATTTATTAAACATGAATTATACAGCATATGTTCTGGTGATGATTACAGCCTCTCCAAGAAGCTCATAGTTTAGAATAATGTTTTTCAAACTTTAATGGGCATATCATATTGGAAGCTCATAAAAGCACAGATTCTAGCTTGCCCCAGGTAATATCTTGTCGATAAGCATTCCCATTGTTTCATATGTAGGTGGTCCTTAGATGTCACTCAGAAAAATAATTTATAAAAATAGGCCAAATATGTTTTTGAAAGCAAAGCTGGAGAATATCAAAGAAGACTGAATTGAAGATCCCATTACACTAAGAATTGTAGGTTAAGAGTATGAACAAAATGGAGATTATAAAGTTTTATCTAAAGTGGTAAAAAAATACAGTCAGCCAGGATGCAAGGGATTCATATACTTTTAAAGATACAGGTTGAAACCAGGGTGTAGGTTTTTTGGTTTTTCCTCCTAAAGATTTTAAATGAAAGATATAACTGGGAAGGAGCTATATGATATGTCCTTAGGTAAAAAGACAAAGGAAAAGATAAGGTAGAAACTCTCAGATTCTTTATGGTTCACATACCTACACAGGAGCTTCTTGGAGCCACTCTTAACCCAGCTCCCTGTGGATCAAGAATATACGACTCCTGACCTTGTTCAAGCTGGGAGATCACAACAGGTTTGGGAAATTGAAGTGCTCCTTGCAAGGAGATAACAAGATACAATTACCTAGAAAGTAAAATAAAACTACTCCAAAGCCTAATCCTAAACTTACAGGCAGTTAAGAGGTCAATAAAGATCAGAGGAGATAGAAAAGCTGGGAGTAAAGTAATAGATGGACTAAAAATGTCCTCAGAGCATCAAAACATATAAACAACTCTACAAATCAAGAAAAAAAGGACAGAAACTAATTATAAACATGACAAAATAGGTATTCAATAAAACAAATCTAAATAAAAAGTGATCAACTTAATTACTCAGTGAAATGCAAATAAAACACACACAATACCATTATACATCCACCATATGGCTAAAATGAAAAGACAGTACCAAGCATTAATATTGCTGCTGGGATATAAATATGTACAACTACTTTGTTTGGCATATGTTATGACCCTACAATTTCATTCCTAGTTATAAACAACAAAAATACATGTATATTTTCAAGAAAAGCCATATTCACAGCAGCACTGTAAGAATCAAATCTAAAAATAACTCAAATGTCTCTTTATAGTAAAATTTTCACACAATGGAATAATATAAGTAATGAGAATGAGTAACTTCAATCTCTGGCAACAAATTAATAAATCTTACAAATATAATGTTGAATGTAAGAAGCAAAACCCAAAAGATGACATGTTGTTTAATTCTATTTATCTAAAATTCAAAAACAGGCAAAATTAACCAATCATGTTAGAAGTCAGTAAAATTGTTAACTTAAGTGGAGGTAGGAAGGTAGAGTAGAAGTACTATCTGAAGCAGACACAAAGGGACATGCTTCTTAAGTTCAGACAAAGTTGTATTTCTTAATGTTGGGTGACTATATGGGAGAGTTTTTACTCTGAAAATTCAGCAAACTGCACGTTTATAACATATATGTTACTTTTCTGGATACATAATATCCCCAACAAACCACCCTACAACAAAAAAGTATACAAACATATCACAAGGCAGAAGGAAACCAAATCAGAGAATCAGTTTCCTGTCCCTGAAAGGCAAAGACACATATAACTCGACTATCCACATTTCACTGAAGAAAACAAAATTCTTTCTGGATGAGTTGAAAAAGTAAAGCAGAACCAAAGTAAGTGAATAAAATTCTTTACCTAGAGAAAGCAAATTCTGATAATTCTCCAGCATCACATTCCTATAGAGGTCCCTCTGAGCAGGAATTAAACACATCCATTCCTTCTGGGTAAAGTACACAGCTATGTCCTCAAACATCACCAGCTTCTGAAACAACAAACACTTGCTGTCCTGGGAATAATCCCATAATGACTTCATAAAATAAACAAGGAGATTTTGTTAAAATGCTATCACTTTCATTAAGATTATGAAAGGAGTGGCAGGAGACAATATAGAAAACAGTAAAGGGATTGGTATAAAATCAAAAGGCAGGCTTAAATAATCAAATAAACCTTCTTTAAGTGAGGATTAAACATCTAAATTTTAAAGCTATATGGTCAAAGACCACTTTGATTGAAGGTTTAAATTATAACTGGTTTTTTTTTTCTTTTTTTTTTTTAATTTTTTATTGTTGGCTGTTCAAAACATTACATAGTTCTTGATATATCATATTTCACACTTTGATTCAAGTGGGTATAACTGGTTTATTCAGAGAATAATACTCTCCAGAAGAAAGGAAACCAAAACTCACCTGGGGATTGCTGACCAATGGCACTTCTTCCTGTGCTCTGTCTTCTTGGCAGTTCTCATGATCTAAGGCAGATTCAGGGGTGGAAGACACTGAGAGGAACGAAAGTAATCAGTGTAGTCAATATGGACCAATTGTTCAATAAAAGTCCCTCTTGCCAATAAATTTCCTTTGAATCCAGGAACCCTATTCAAATGTGTTCTAAAAACTAAAACTAAAACTCCACTGATACTCTCAACTCAATTTGCTTCTCTGGTAATTTCTTACCCCATTTTTTCACCAGAGCATTCAATCTGCATTTACAAGCTAAAATGATCACCAACCCTCACATATACGCTTAAGGCTTTTCCTCTAAGGCTTTGTCCATAGTCCTCCTGCCATCTGTAACAAGCCTTTCCTCTTCTACCCATACCCTAACCCTCTACTTTCTATATCCCTCCACACACACAATTCACAGTACATCTCCTCTGAGAAAGCAGAAAAAAAGTATGCTCTCCTGGAGTAGCCCTCAAGCAAAGAGTTCACTGGCCAGATGGCCACTACTTTTTTTTTTTTTTACAAGTGACTGCTTCTGAGAACTACAGAATTATCAGTACTAAGGTCGTTACCCAAACCCCTGCATAAAATTATTGACCAAACTCTAGCATAGCTTCCAGCAACAGAAGGTATGTCTCTATGATGACCCTGTCTCTCTACTAAAATGTCTGCCTGAGAAAACTCAACATTCCCAGGATAATTTACTATTTATTCTAGCTAAAACCTGGTGATAGGTGCCAACGTCCCTTAGGGCATTTACCACAAAAAGATTTAAAATTTTATCTCTTGCAACTCAGAAGTATCTCTCAAGGACCAGAGAGCCATTCCTTCCTAATGTTATCATCAACAGGGATAAGTTGGGCTAGTGATATAAGTCAGTTGGTAGAGTGCTTGCCTTGCATGCACAAGGCTCTGGGTTCAATCCCCAGCACCACAAAAGAATTAAAAAATAAAAAACGAATGAGTTTCCTGTGTCTTCTAGACTACATTATAAGGCTAGAATTCTAACTTTGATGGTACCAGCTGAAAAACAGCTGACCTAATCTTATTTACAGTGACTAATCCTTTGTATTTTTCATTTTTCTAGCTCCACTGATCCCCTATACACCCCACACACATGCTTAAAACACCCAAGTCAGAATGGAGTTCAGCCCTTTCCCCTACTGTCAGTAATTACTGAATAAAACATTTTCACCCCTTTAACTTATATCTGGCTATGTTATCTTTGACAGTGTCCATTATAAAAATTCAGACTTCATAAACCAAACTCCTAGAATTATCTGCATCCTAGAATTCATCAATCTCCTTCCTTTGCTTTTCTAATCAGATACTTTCCTCTCTACATCTACTGTGGCATAACCTCTTCTATTAAAATTAGAAGAGATACCAAGTAGTATGTAATAGAATCATGCGCTATTCAAAAAGCCTTACAGAATTTAAAACCTCAATTGCTTTCTTGAAGAACTTCCTTTTTTCCCCCACCATCATTTTGGTATGGCTAGCTCATTCTGAACCCTTAAGAGTCACTTATTAGTTGTTTTGTACTTCATTGTCACTGTTATAGTTTAGATCTGGAATGTACCCCAAGGTTCATGTGTTGAAGCCTTGGTCCCCTAAGCAGCAATATTCAGAGGTTTTGGAAAAGTGACTGCATCATGAAGGTTTTGATTTCATTAACAGATTAATCCACTGATGGGTTCCTAATTGAATGGACTATTGGGAAGCAATAGAAATTGTAGGAGGCAGAGTCTATTTAGAGGAAGTAGGTCAGTGGGGGCACAGCCTGGAAGTTCCTGCCCCTTTTCTCTCTCTTCTTTCTTCTTCCTTCTTCCCCTCTTCCTTCTCCCTCACCCTTTCCTTCTCTCTTACTGCCATAAAATAAGTTTTGTTCTACCATATCCTGCCTGTCATGATGTTCTACCTCACCACAGGCCAAGAATCAATGATATCCAGTGACTATGGATTGAAACTTCTGAATCTTGTAAGCCAAGATAAATATTTTCTCTTCTAAATTTATTTTCTCAGGCATTTTGTCACAGTGACAAAAAGGTGACTAACACAGTTGGCACCTATCATCAGGTGTTAGTTAGTCCACTGGTCCACAATCAATCATTTTCCTATCTCTGGAACTTAGAAACCCATTCAAACATTAACATTATTCCACACTTTCATTTCCAAATTCATATCTTCACAAATCCTGAACTCTAATTTACCATCTATCTAGCCTCTCTTCAGGTCTGAACAGTAATATTCTCAAAGTGAAGGCATCAAACTCAGTAATCACATTTTGGGCTCCTTCTTCAAACACTTTTGTAGAACCTCATCTACCACCAGTACAATGTCACCCTTCTTTGACCTCTGTGATATATGTCACCATGGACCATTCTCTTCCTTTTTCCTTCTGACTTCTTTCTTGCTGTTTCATAAAGTTCCTTCTACTTTTCTGGGTTGGGGCTGGGGATCAGTGATAGAGCATTTGCCGAGCATGTGTGAGGCACTAGATTCAAACCTCAGCAACACATGAAAAATAAAATAAAATAAAGGTATTGTGTCCATCTACAACTAAACAAGAATTTTTTTTAAAGTTCCTTCTACTTCTCTGTTTTCCTACTTAGTCTTCTTCAACAGTAGCTTTTCTTCTACTCACCTCTTAAACTTAAGTGAATTTAAGGTATCCATCCTTGCCCCTCTGCCATTCTCACTCAACAATTTCTCCCTACATTACTTCATTTACATTAGCAGCTTCAACTTAAGCAGATGATTCTCAAATCCATTTTTCTAATCCAAATCACTTTACTAAACTAAAACTCAGGTATTGAATACATGGACATCTTTGCATGTTCATCTTTGCAAATTCATCTTTAGATTCAAACTGATCATTACCTCAATCTATGTTGCCAAACTTAGTGAATAGCACATTTCTATCTATTCAGTTATCCAAACTATGAACCATTCTCTCTTATGTACCCTATATCCATACTCCAGCCACAAAGACCATCTATTCTTTCTACCCCCAGTCCCACAGCATCCTCTACATGTTTCTTTCACAGTGGACTGTTGTCACAGATTTTCTTCTGTTTTCCCAAATTTTCTTCTGTTTTCCCAACCAGACTAAAATGTCTTTAGGGCAGGAATCAAATAGCCTTCAATTTTGCATCTTTACTGCCCATATAGCTATCTGACACTTCAAATACACTCAGTATGTGCTCTACAAATGAACATATAAATTAAGTGAATGAATAAATAAATAGATAAATTGTTTATCATCTGCTTCAAGTGTACAAGATGAGAAAAGTTATTTAACTGAAAGCTGGTGTCTCCTCTCTTGGATATGTGAGTCCTAATTAGTCCAAAGGTCCACCAGATGATGGCCTACAGAACATATTCAATTGCATCAACAGTTTGGAGCTTTTGAATTTCATCAAATGTTTGGTAATACATTTAATTTTATTACACATGTTACTATTTTATCTTTAAAAAAACCATTGGGTGTAGATCATTTATTTACTATTCTAAAAAATAATAATTATCCAACTAAAATTTCTCTTAGTCTAATTCTCTGAAAGAATTCTGACAATAAGAAGTCCTATGAGGATAGAAGTAAAACAACCCCCTTAGGTTGGGTCCTAAGCAAGGGATCCCTGCCTAAACTGATCAGATAAGCCCACCATGTAATTCAATTCTGTTATTATAGCATTAAAGCAATATGTAAACAAAAAAAGCACAGCTGTGTTCCAGTAAAATGTATGGACACTGAAATTAGAAGTTTCATAATTTTCAATGTCTTAAAATATTATAATTCTGTGGTGGCTTTTTTCCAACCATTTAAAAACATAAAATACACTCTTAATTCAGGGGCCATACAAAAAGAAGTAGTTGGTTCCATTTGATCTGTAGGCTGGAAATTGCCAACTCCCTGCCTTAGGAAATAAGGTGGCCAGTCTCCCGAGCCAAAGCAAGGTGGGACTGCCTCAGAAACATCTAAGGAGTAGCTTTTAGTCACTTTCAGGCCAATGTTTGCTTAGTTTTATTTTTAAAATTCTAATGTGTGTAACATCTAGAAATCAGTTAGTTATTTATATCATCCTTTGGTACCATGCCATAGCTCATTTCCACTGAACTACAACAACTCTCTCCCATAAACAGAAGCATGCCTGCTAGCTCCCCACCTGACTTTTCTTGTAGAACCCAAGAAATAGGGATGACATTTTCAGGTTGGATAACCCCAGGCCAATGCTGGATAACTGGTGAATCCAAGGCTGATGCCAAAATCTTCTCATGTGCTACATTCTTCCCTTCCTGGGCACTGGATAGAGTCTAGATGTAGAAATGTTATCAAAAAGGAAGAAATATAGGATTAAATGGACTGCAGAGAAAAGGGAAATAATATTTTTATTTCATCTTATAAGAAGAAGATTCATATTCTTTCCTACAAAAGCATTCAACTAGAAAGTTGAATCAATATAGTCAAAACAAAGAGGTTATGGGAAAATCTCAACAGAGAACCTTTGCCCCTACTTCCCTTATCCCTGAAGAAAGACATAACTTTGATTGTTTCTCTCCCCTGGTCAGTGGAGACACTGCCTCCTCTTACCTGTTCTCCATTCAGATCTTGTTCTCCATCTCCTCTCATTCCTATGACCTCCTCTCTGGTAAGAGAATCCTGTACCCGCATCCATCCTTGTCTTTCCAGGGAAGACATCCTGGTCCTTCTCAAGAAGAAAGGGCTCCTCAAGTGAGCCAAACCCCTTGTGAACACTGATCAAAAAAATAAATGGTTTCAGGCTGGGGATATAGTTCATTCATACATGCACAAAGCCCTGGGGTTTGATCCCCAGAACCACCGGAAAAAAAAAAAAGTTTCTCCAGAGTAGCTGACATCTTGAACCAGGGAGCACACTGCATTTTGTGTCCATCGGCAGCATGACTTTCAACACCAGGAAAGTTCAGAGGCTCTGCTCTGCATTTCACATTATTATCTTTTCTTGAGAAAATATCAGAAGAAAAGTACCACATCAATAATTAAAGACACAAATGACTAGAGCAGTCCAAAAGGAAAAGATATTGGCTAAAATGAAGAAAACTACAGTTCTAATAAGAATTTTGGGATTGGTGCTGGCGGATTAGTATTGTGACTAAGAACGCAGAGTGGTGGCACCAGCCCGCATAGGTTTACTTAACCTCAGTTTACCTGCATTTTCACCATAGGCAAGTTTATTACCTTCTCTAGGTTTAAGTGTGCGCATGTAAAAACCAGGGTAATGACAGATACCCCTCCAACACACACACTGGATTTTTAAGAATTAAATTCATTCATACAATATAAAAGCACAAGACCTGACCCAGAAATAAGCACGCTATATTCAAGTGTTTGCCAAATAAAAATTTTTTTAAAAAACCGTTTAATATTAAAGGATGGCTTTTAAAAAGAGGAGCAAATGGAAGAGAGAAAAACAGAAGAGAAGGGAAACGAAAAAAATGTGTCGACAGGCGGAACCCGCGACACCGCACCCCACCTCATCTCACCCGCAGCCGCAGGGCTGGCGAGCCGGGCGAGCCGCCCTTCACCATAGTCCCACACCTGCCCTGAAGCCTCGTGTTTTCCGCTGGTTTTTCAGGTCCGGACTTCCAGGCCATCGGCCCGAGGGAGTCCAAAGGCCCCCCACACTTCCAAGTGAAATAAAAGAAACCGGGACCCCACCCCAGCTCCCACACTACCTAGGCTCTGAGCCTTTCCACTCCGTGGTCTCCATGGCAACCTGCCTCTTGCCCTTCTAGGACCTGTGGCGGACTCTTCTCTTTGATTCGTCCCTGTAGACCCTGAAACTGTTGTCTGAATCACAGCTTAGTTTGTTGGGAAAACTCGCCATGTTTGGGGTACAGATCAGGTTGAATATGATGTTTATCTTCTTCAGTGTACGAAGAGAAAAGATAAATAAAATGGAAGCACTAGTTAATCAGAATTAGTGGTTGAACTGTTAAAATTAGATTTGAACTGTTTTGTCCACTCATGTATTTCAAACCTTTAGAACAGTTACTGTAGTGCTTGTTGAATGGATGAACTTAAATATGAGTCTGAAAATAAAATTACTGCAAAGCAATTTTGACTGATATCAGCATTTGCCTCTTCTTATAGCTGTGTCACCTATATTTAAACGTTTTAATTTTTAAAATTATGAAGAGTCACAAACATTTTAATGTATCCTATTTTCCAAAATGTATTTCTGTTATCTTTCAATAATATGTCTTTATTATGTTATAGTTCAATATAATGGTTTTTTTTTTTTAAGAGAGAGAGAATTTTAATATTTATTTTTTAGTTTTTGGCGGACACAACATCTTTGTTTGTATGTGGTTCTGAGGATCGAACCCGGGCCGCACGCATGCCAGGCGAGCCACATCCCCAGCCCCTCAATATAATGTTTAGCAGAAGAAATTTGAATGGAAAATATTCAATATACAAAAGTAGTAAGAGTAAGCCCAAAAGATATATTTCAAAGTTTGAGGCAGTGGTAAATATTTTTAATAGATGGTATATTTTAAAGCAGTTTTAGGTTCACCGAAAAATTGAGCTAAAGGCACAGAGAGATTTCCCATGAACCCTTTTATTGCCATACATGCACAGGCCAGCCCATCACTATCAACATCTCCAACCAGAGTGGTACATTTTTTACAAGTGAGCAGCCTACATTGACATATCATTATCACCCAAAATCGATGGTTTACATAAAAGTTCACTTTTGGTTTAAACATTCTATGAGTTTGGACAAATGTATAATAATAAGTAACCACTATTACAGTATCATACAAAGTGTTTTCAATGCCCTAAAAATCCTCTGTGCTGTGCCTATTCATCCTCTGTTGCCCAACCCCTGGCAACCACTGACCTTTTCATTGTCTCCTTAGTGTGCCTTTTTCAGAATGTAATGTAACTGAAGTCA
Organism: Marmota marmota marmota; assembly: GCF_001458135.2. Lineage (NCBI taxonomy): Eukaryota > Metazoa > Chordata > Mammalia > Rodentia > Sciuridae > Marmota > Marmota marmota. The sequence goes on along the minus strand of NW_025999914.1, from coordinate 992,086 downwards.
CACAGTATGTAAGCTTTTAAGATTGGCTTCTATCCTTAGTTATATACATTTAAACTCTAAATAGCAAATGCTTTTTGGATTTTTCTTTCCTATGTTAGATGAGAAATGTGGCTAGGTGACTCAGGGGTAGAGTGTTTGCCTAGCACATGTTGAAGCCTTGAGTTCAATGCTCAGCACCAAAAAGTAAATTAATTAAATAAATAACCTAACTTTCTACCATAAAGTTCTGGGAAATTATCCTTTAGAAGAAGACATTCCAAGAAAACAATTATTAAAAAAAAAAAAAAAAAAAAAAANAAAAACACCACAACAGCAACCAGGTGGGGGAAATAGCTCAATAGGTAGAGTGCTTGCCTAGCATGCTCAAAGCCCTGGATTCAATCCCCAGCACTACCAAAAAAAAAAAAAAAAACTCACAATGAATATAAGCATAATTGAATCTATATCAAATCAAAGAACAAAAAAAAAAAAAGGCTGGAGCTGTTAGCTCAATGGTAGAGCACTTGCCTGGCATGTGGGAGGCACTGAGTTTGAGCCTTAGCACATATAAAAATAAATAAAATGAAGGTATTGTGTCCATCTACTACTAAAAATATTTTTTAAAAAGACAAAAAAAAAGCAAATACTTGCTAAAGTTCTTAGTTGAGTTTAAATAATAAGAGTATTAAGAAAAAATGGAAAAGATTATGGCAGTTAAAAATGAGTTAGAACTACTTTTTTCATTAAAGATAAATCTTGAGGGTCTGAGGCTGTGGCTCAGTGATAGAGCACTTGCCTGGCACACATGAGGCCCTAGGTTCAATCCTCAGCACCACATAAAAATAAAATAAAGGTATTGTGTCCACCTACAACTAAAACATGTATATATATAAAAAAAAAAAAAGATAAATCTTGAAACCACAAAGTTGATTACAAAGTACACAATATACCCAATTTTCCCCAAAAATATTGAACCCAAATCAAATCAAGTCTTTCAAGATTAAAAAATATGTATGGAGGGAAACTAATTGTACAGAATTTGTAAAATACAAAAATTACACACTATGATATTTGTGGCTACCCATGTATGTACTAAAAAAATACAAACATGGATGGGAATAATAACATCAAAATCAGGATAACAGTAAATCTGGGAAAGAAGGAGGTAGGAATTGGGAAGGGATACCGAAAGAATTTAATTGTAATTGTAATATTTAATTTAATTTAATTGTAATATTTTATGTCTTAATCTAGGTGTTGAGTATTCCTTGGTGTGCCTGACATATTTGCTGTATTTCCAAAAGCCCCTGAAAGTGTACTTGGTAATTTTAATAATGGCCATGGGACCTATAAAATTACTTAATACCACATAAGCTTTTATTTCTCCACCAATAATCATAACTTTCAAATTGGGAATGTAGGACAAATAATAATACGAGGAAGATACTTGCCTTAAATGAGTTCAGGTCTTCATGCCTAGCCTGAAAAGTCCTAAAATCAGATTGGCCACAGGACCCTCTGAAGGCCATTTCTGAGGAGTGGAACAGATTCCCAAGACTATCAAATATCCAAATTTTCAAAAAGTAAAAAAAAAAAGTGAACAGTATAATTAACAGGCTGAAAAGCTTGACATGGACTCCTGGCAAAATTTCAGTATTAATTATTTTAGAAATCTTAACAACAATTGGGGTTAACCAAGAACAAATAGTGTAAATAAATTTATCTCACTAGATTATTAAACTGGTTTAAAGTAAGTCCTTCTTTTTTTTAAATATGTTTATCTTTTAGTTGTTGTTGGACACAATATCTTTATTTTATCTATTTATTTCTATGTTGTGCTGAGGGTCAAACCCAAGACCTCACACATGCTAGGTGAGTGCTCTACCGCTGAGCCACAACCCCAGCCCCTAAAGTAAGCCCTTCTTTACAGAGGAATTCAGGCTAGTAAGTGTGTGTGTGGGGATGGGGGGGGGGGGGAATGTTAGAATAGAAAAATCACAATTTTTTAATTTTTATTTTTTAATTGAAGATGAACACAATCTCTATTTTATTTATTTATTTTTATGTGGTGCTACTCAGTGCTTCATGCATGCAAGGCAAGCGCTCTACCACTGAGCTACTACCCCAGCCCCAAATCACAGTTTTAAAATCCCTAATGAAATGGTTGATTCTGGCAAAGATTATCAATGGATGAAACCATCATATGAAAGGTTGATCAATTTAGCATGACAAAGAGTGAAGTAAATGTGGCAAAAAGTACATAGCACTACCTGAGAAGAATCCTTACCAACAAAGTTAAATCTAACTTTAATTAAACCTTTAGAGCTAACATCTACCTTACAGGAAATACATGGCTAGAGAAATTAATTGAATGAGAACACAAATTAATAAAGCCAGTAATGAAACATTTAGGATAACTGACCCAGTTTGTTCAGTGAGTTCATTATATTGGGGGAAAAGGATGGAAGGAAGGAACTACTTTAAATCTAGATTTAAAAAGAGAACTAAGAATGTGTGAGGCCCCAGGTTTGATTCCCAGCATTGGAAAAAAATAATAATAATTATAGGCAAAAGAATTCAGAGATATAACCAACCATATTAAACGTGTAGATTTTAGATCCTGAGTCAAAAAAGAAAATATATTTAGAGAAATTCAATATGGAGCCCATATTAGGTGATAACCAGGGATTATTTTCCTACATGGAATAATGGTCTTGTAATTCCATAAGAAAATGTCCACGTCGTTTAAGAGATGAAGTTGAAATAACATGTCTGGGTTTTGCTTTAAATATTTCAACAGGAAAATGGAAACCATACATGAAACAGTGCAGCAAAATCTTATCTAGCTCTGAGTGATGAGTTTATGTGGGTTCCTTATACTTTTTTCTCCACATTTGTGTGAGCTTGAAATCGTCTTAGAAAAACTGTTGTTTGGGGAAAAGACAATTATTTGTGTCCTAAGTTGACTTTTTTCATATATTTGCCACAAAATTTCTGTCCATTCCCATCTTGATTTCCCTCCCTGACGGTGAGTCAATGTTACCCTGATCCTCCACCCTCCACAAACTTGAGTAAGATCCTCGAAATAGGAACCGCGAGGACTGAGAATTTCTAGGAAACCGCTCAACCAGAGAGTCTAGGCGTTTCCTAGAAAATCGCCGGAAGTGATGATCCAGGCCGAGTAGGAAGTGGAGCTAGTGTTGTGTTTGTGTTTCTCATTTGTTGCGGAGAGTATCCGCGGTAAGGTCTGGGCCTTAGTGCAGCGTGGGACGGAGTCTTCAGTCCAGGAGCTCTCGCGCTGCCACCGCAGGTGCCCTAACTGGCTAATGGGCTAGTGGGAAAGAGCGGGAGCCGCTACCAGCCTTTCTTAAATACGCCAGCCCGCTCCGGGGTCACCTGAGGTCGCGGGCCCTGAGCGGGCGGTGCTTTGCTGTCAGATGCGGGAAGAGGGTGCATTGCAGGTTTCCTCCTTTAGTCTTGGCATTTCTCGCCGATTTCTTTCTCACTTCCTCTTACTCTAGCTCCCAAGGTATCCTGACCTCTTGTTTATATTCATATCTCTAGCATCCATTCATATATTCATTCATTCAGCCAATTTTTAATCCAGCATTTACAAATGCAGATACTGTTTTAGGATTACAAAAGTGAACAAGTCAGATAAAACTCCCTATCCTCATCGAGTCTAGGAGCCTGCATTTTAGCGCGAGTAGTACTACAATAAATGATGGTTGTGATATATAAAGAACTAATGCACCATACTGGAAAGTGATAAAGTGCCTAGAGAAGAATTAACATAAAGCAAGGTAAAGTATTTCAGGACTAGAAGGAGAAAGTAGGTTGCAATTTTAAATAAGGTAAAGTAGACCTCCCTGGGAAGATGACATATAAGCAACATTTGGCAATAGCTTGAAGTGAACAGACCAGCTAGTAGAAAGGCCTAAGATGGAAATGTGCCTGGAATGGGGGGGGGGGGAATAAAAAATAAATAAAGGTCATTGTGGCTGAATGGGATTCAATGAAGGGGAGAATAGTAGAAGAGGATGTCAGAGATAATGGTCACATCCTATAGACTGCTAAAAGACTTGAAGCTTTTATCTTGGGGGAGCAGAAAAGTTAATGCCCTGTGCCAAAAGACTTCAGCTTTCATTTCAGTAAAATTGGAGAGTCTTGAGCAGAGATGAAATGACCAACTTAAGTTGTAACTGGAATGTTCAGACAGCTGTATTAAGAAGAGAAAAGGAAGGCAAGGATAGAAGCAAGGAGAGTGGTTAGGAAGCTATTGAAGTAATGGAAAGAAGGAATGATAATAATGGTTGCTCAGGCCAAGGTGTTAGCAATGGAGATTGTATTGTAGGAATATTAACACTTTCAATTTGTCTTTCTGTGCTCCCTCATCTCCACAGATGCACCAAGTCCTCAGTGATTCTGTTTTATTCCCCTTCTCGTGGTCACTCTCCTCTCTTTTTGCTCTCCTTCACCGAATATGTAGAAAAGCAAGATGTGAGTTCACACCTGACTTTTGTTGATGATGAACCTGAAATCCAGAGCAATGTTTAAAACATCAAGTCAGATAGCAGCTGCACTATAAGTCAAGGAGTTTCCTTTTGCTGGTACCACCAAGATTTGTGTCCCCAAAAGGAGACTGGCAAATACAGAAGCCATTTCATTACTATTTGTTTGGAAACTAGATCTGACCATCAAGAAGAAAATAAGGACAGTGGTAGAAGACTATAAAAGAAAGCTGAGTAAAAAGATGCAGCAGGTAAGAAGAGGGGAGGCTACAATATACATCACAAGGAGGAGAAAAGAGAAGTGAGTCCAAGAAAGAAGGAAAGCAGTGAGAGTGTGTTGGGCCTAGACTGACCTTGTGAAGGTCTCGCCTTCTTGACATTGTTTTTCCTGCTTTACTTGCTGATTATTAGTTTTTCAGTTTTAGAGAATAACTGGGTGCCATTTTTGTTTTTCATAATGTATATTGAGAACTGAGTCCTTGATTTTCTTCCCTCTTTTGGTATTTCTGGGAGGTGTTTTCTACAGATAAATCCTTAATGATTGGATGCATCTTCCCATGTATTTTTCTTATAACCTCTCTGAATTCATTTTTCATTCTGCAATAGGTTGTGCTCTCAGATGAGAGTCCAGGATCACCATGCCAGCTACTTTGCATTCCCAGCAATACCCAGCTCCTTCAGAAAAAAGGTGAGGTGCACAGCTATTGTGACAGGAGTCATGCAGCTGAGAATAGAGTAGGGACATAGAATGGGTCCTCCCAGATCCAAAAATCTATTCATTATTGAGCATTTATAGAATGCTTTCTCATGTTTCTGTACTGGGTTTGGATCAGTATTTAGAATAATTTAGTTATTCAGTTTCTGCCCTAATCTTAAATCACATTTGGACAGGGGCTGGGGAGGCAAAAAACAAAGATTTATAAAAATGGCTGGGAATGTAGCTCCGTGTTAAGAGTGTTTGCCTAGCAAACACAAGGCCCTGGGTTCCATCCCTGGCACCATTAAAAAAAGATACAAATTTTTTGTGAAAATTTTCTATAAAGAAATTTATCAAAGAAATCTAATGCATACACTCATTTACTGTATAGCAATATGTATGATAAATGGTATACATGTTTGTACATAAATATTTACACATATAAAACTTGTAAAGGGGGATATGCTTGGGAAGTAATATTGGCAAATTATATTGATATTTTGTGTGCATGTATGAATATAGCAGAACAAATTCCATTATTATATACAACTATAATATACAATTAAAAAAAGTGGAAAAAAAACTTTGTAGTATAATTTAGTAACTTCTAGCCAAACACAGTTTTGCCAACATATACAATTTGAAAATATATTAAATTTTATTTCTTTATATATATTTTAAGAACCCTGAAAATTTTAATTATAGTATAAATACTTGAGAAATAAAAGAGCAGTGGCAAAAGAAAGAGTAAATGGTTTCCCATGAACCTTTGAGGCAAGTGAAGGAAAATGGACTAATGGGAGTCTGAGCATTAGAAGTGTGCTCTGATGTTGGGCATGTGGTACATTCTCTAATCCCAGCATTCTCAGGAAGCTGAGGCAGGAGGATTGAATGTTCAAAGCCAGCCTCAGCAAAAAGCAAGGCACTAAGCAATCCAGTGAGACCCTGTCTCTAATAAAATACCAAAAAAGGGCTAGGAATGTGACTCAGTGGTCGATTGCCCCTGGGTTCAATCCCCAGTACCAAAAAATCAAAGTTCTGCTTTGATGATATGTGAAGATCTGTATTAAAGGAGTGCTTGGAGATAGTTGCTGGGACATGGTATTCTAGAGTCAAAATTGGGCCCAGAAAGCCATGAACTTTTGAATAGAGTACTAGGCACACCCAAAAGTAAGCTTTTTAGTATATATTACCTGTAAAAAGAAAAAGGAAAATATATTTTTATATGTAAGAAGAAACTAATATGTATATGTATAAGATAAGTACTCTGTTTATAAGAAATCAAATGAAAATTAATAATAGAATATATTATAAATTTAGAAGTAGAAAATAATAGATATTACCAAACTTAGGTGCTCATTTTTTAAATTTTTATTTAGTTGTAGATGGACACAATATCTTTATTTTATTTATTTATTTTTATGTGGTGCTGAGGATTCAACTCAGTGCCTCACACAAGCTAGGCAAGCACTCTACCACTGAGGTACAACCCCCGCCCATTTTGTTTCATTTTTTAAAATAAAATATACTCATGGGCTAGGGTGTAGCTCAGTGGTGGAGTGCTTGCCTCACATGTGTGAGGCACTGGGTTCAATACTCAGCACCACATAAAAATAAATAAATAAAATGAAGGTACTGTGTCCATCAATAATTAAAAGAATATATTTTAAAAATAAATAAAATATACTCATGACCTGAGTCTTCCAGTCCTCCTTTAACTAGAGAGGAGAAACTGACCTTTCAAATTCTAAAGCTAAAAAATAAAGCTTAAGCATCACTATGAGTTGAGAAAACTAGCCCAATAAGTATGTGGAGGAGAATTTGAGTTATATAGGGGTATGCTTTTGTCAAAATTCATCCAGTGGTACACTTAAGGCTTGTATATTTCATTACATGTAAATTCTATCTTAAAAAAAAATTAAACAAATATTGACTCCAGTTAGTAATATATATGCTAGAGCAGTTAGAGCTGAAGTTACTGATGTTTGCAACTTCCTTTGAAATATATCAAAACATAGATTAAAGTACAGATAGAGGAATAGATATGTGATAAAAAAGCAAATACTGCAAAATGTTAATCATAGAATATAAATGGTTGGTATATGGATATTTACATTTTTCAACTTTTCTGGATATTTGGAAACATTCATAATAAAATGTTGATAAAAAAAGCCAATTGAGAGCTTTAAGTTTGTTGATGTTATAAGGAAAAGAACTTTTATATAGCATTATAGGCAAAATATATATTTGCTATGAGCTCTGTACTATCTAGGTGAGCTTGGGACTGAGACAGAATAACTTGGCAATTTTATAGAGAGACAGTGGAAAAAGTGACTGGAACCACCATAATTAAGACATAGCCTCAGTCTTGGTCAAAAGCTCAAGAGTAACCTAGACCAAAGTGGGTGTTCTTAGGAAATTTCTGTGGGAAGAAATCTAGTTCTAAAATAGAGTTCTGGTCAAATTTGAATAATAATTTTGGATGCCTAAGACCAAAGGTGATCCTAGATTCTTACCAACAGATGGCTTCAACATTGCTGGTTTGTTAATAGCAAAAAGAATTCATTCAGACTTTAATTTAGGGATAAACTGTTAAGAAACGTAAGTCACCTTAAACATTGAAGCTACGAAAGGTTGAAATGACCTTCAAGAAATAAAGCAAGACCCCATTAATTAATAATATGAAGCTGTACTTCTTGCCCAATTCATATAGATTATACCTAGACTATTGGACATTTTGATAAGCTTTCCTTTTTCATCTTAAAAATACTCTCATTTCTCTTAGGTTTATATAATCTTTTATCTTTTAAAATGCCAAATGTGGGGCTGGGGTTGTGGCTCAGTGGCAGAGTACTTGCCTAGCATGTGTGAGGCACTGGATTCAATTCTCAGTACCACATATAAACAAATAAATAAATGTCTGTTGACAACTAAAAAATACTGAAAAAAAAAAAAATGCCAAGCATGCAATACCGCATTCATGTGGGGAAGATGGCTTAGTAGTAGGAAATTAGTAAGAAAAGGGTTCAGTATCAGCAAAAAAGTTATTTCTCTCTGGTAAAACAAGGAAATTTTTTATTCTAATAAACTAACAAGTTAGACCAGCCATTTAGTTACCTATAGAAACAAACTTGACCTGTTACTGGATATTACTGTTCAACATCTCCTGTTCCCCCATATGTCCCTTCTCTCCCCACAAGTCTTTTGGAGGAAATGACCTCAGTATTCAGATACAGAAAGAAATGTTATTGTACAAGCTGAGAATCAGTAATTTAAGCTTTTTTACCTGATCTATTTGAGGAGGGGTAAGATTATTCAAAGACAAACCAGAAAAAAATTATGTAGTAAGTGAGAGAGGGAGAGAATGTACTTAAAGCTGGCTTGGCTGCCATGCCAGTGCTGATAGCTCAACACTGAAAGCTAAGCCTAGAGAAATAGTGGAGAAGAGAATATCATATGACAGTAGGCTTGACCCCTAGGTTAGAGCTGCTGTGCTTCTGCATTTGGTGAAGAAGAGATTGAAGCAGGTTTTGTTATGCTAAACTGACTCTTGCATATTTCTCTTCCCTCAGTTCTACCAGCTTCTCAATATCCTGTCTTCACTAAAGATGGAAGTCAAGAAAACCTACTAGAAACAGATGCCACACTGATGAGCTGGGCCCAAGTGAGCTGAGGCACCTTTCATCCTTCCTGAAACTATTTCAATACCTCCTAAATATGGCCTTCTTTTCTTTTTTTTTTTTTTAAAGAGAGAGAGAAAGAGAGAATTTTTTAATATTTATTTTTTTGGTTTTTGGCGGACACAACATCTTTGTTTGTATGTGGTGCTGAGGATCGAACCTGGGCCACACGCATGCCAGGCAAGCGTGCTACCGCTTGAGCCACATCTCCAGCCCCTGGCCTTATTTTCACTACATTATATGGTTACACAAATCTCAAACCAAGATGCTCCCTCTCATAAGGAACATTTTGTTGGAGAACAAACCACTTGTAGATTGTTTCCTCTTTTGTTATTTTTCAGTATTAAAAGCCTGTGTTCCCTTTCACTTCATTTCTAAATATCAACCAAACAGTAACAGTCTTTCACTTCTATAAACCTTCTCCCTATAAATTCCTTTCTTCTGTCTCTGTTTCCTGAGGAAACTGTGGGGTTTTCTCCTGGACAACAGGAACTTATTGTTTCAGGCATCGCTAACATTTGAGGATATAGCTGTGAACTTCTCTAGTAAGGAGTGGCAGAGTCTGACCTATTTTCAAAGGCATCTCTACAAAGATGTGATGTTGGAAAATTATGGAAACATGGTATCCCTTGGTAAGAACCTTTTCTGCACTTGGCGTAGTGCTTTCTCCATCCTTAAAAAAATAAAATAATGCTCATTTTGTTGTGTATAGGCTCGCATATTGAAAGTTAGAGCCCCCTTTCTTAACCATCAGGATCTTGCCTAAAAATAAAAGTTTTGGTTTACCTTTGTTGTACAACAGGTAACCTTTTAGGCATTTTTGTTATTGTTTTCTAATTCTTTGGAGTGGTACTCTGTCTGGGTGAAAGGGAGATACCTAGCTTCTCTTTTCCTCAGGTTCTTGCTTCTTCAGCTCCCTAGTTTTTCCATTAAATGGCATGTGTTCAGCTCCTAGTTGTGAACTGCCTTCTAGGGGCCTAAAATAGTAGCCTTCTAAGGCTTTTCTAAGACAGTTTCCAAACAAATCCTTGTACCTGTTTCCAGAATGCTAAAGAAACCCTTTTCTCTACCTAAGTAGGTATTTCTTTCCTGTCTCCTTACACAAACAGAGGGATCAGGGCCAAGTGTAAGAACAGCTCCTTGTTGTTCTATACAGTCTCATTCCTTCTCTGCAACCAGGATTTTCATTTCCTAAACCTCCTTTGATCTCCCATCTGGAGCAAGAAGCAGAGCCATGTGTTCAGGATCTACAGTACGGGAGGTTCCTGAGCTGCTCCTTCCCAGGTGAGTGATGATGAAGCTTTTAGTTCCGTATCGTCTTCCATGTACAAAATGATTATAGAATGTTCTTAGTGATAGTTCATCCATCCTGAAGGCCCCAGAAATGAAATCCATTTACAACTCAAGAAAAAGAAAACAACAGCAACAAACATGGGTAGTAGTCTTTCATTATCTAATTGGTTTCCTCCAATCTATCTAATAACCTTTTGCAGTTAAGCCCTTTTAAAAAGCTCAGAAAATTGCTTTCCTCTTTGTATATGAGTTATTGCAGGGCTCAGAGAGCAATAAGTTGAAGGAGGAGAGAGGCAGTTGAGGCAGAGGGAATAACATGTGAGAAAGTATTGTGGAATAAAACAAATAAACTTGGACTAGTAGAGTATGACCAGAGCAAAGAACTTAGGGTAATTTGTAGAGAAAGTTCAGGAGCAGTAGAAAAAAGCAAGATCATGGTTTGAAGGATTTTCTATGAGTGTTTGATAAGCTACATGCCTTGAACTTTGTAACTAACATTGGTTAAGTACATTAGTATGGCAAGTGTTTTATATACATTAACTCATGTAATTATGGACAGATGATCCCATTTTATAGATAAAGCTATTGACTCAAGAGAATTGAAGTTATCCTTCCAAGTTCACACATTTATTAGGTACCAGAACTAGAATCTGAGCCCAGCTAGGGCTCTTGACTGTATGCTTTACTTCCTTTCTTTCTGGGTGACTCTGGAGTACCATTTGAAGTATTGTAAGTTGAGTGACATTATTAGAAAGAATGGTTTGGAAGGAGTGTGGAGTATATGTTAAATGGGAACCAGACTAAAGGACATTTGAGGGGTATTACAGATAGCTAGTGAGAATGCACAGGTGGAAATGGAGAAGGGAGATTGATTTTGGATTGTTTGGTTGCCAAGAATAAAAATTTACTCTAAGCAAAAGAACATAAACTCTTTATTCAGGGTATGCCGTGGCACTTAAATCAGGCCTATCTCTCCAACTGTTTCTCTTCATTCTTTTCTGCCAAATTGATCTTTTTTGCCCCTCAGAGCAAATGGCAGAACATTCCCTCCCCTGTGTCATATACTTTCCTGCCACCACTTCTCTCAGAGCCTGATCTTGCCTGCACTCAGATCACTATTCCAAAGGCTAAGATGAGAGAATCTAGCCTGGTTTGGATCAAAGTGTTACCCAGCTCTAATCCTTCCCACCCAAATGGACAGTCACACAGCAGAAATATGGCCATCCAGAACCCACTCTTAGGATCAAAGCAGATACTTCTTTTAAAGGGGACTGCATCAGGATTTCAGCACCCCTTTAGCAGATCACCTCATAATTAGAATTTGTAAAATGTTAGCTGAGTAAATATGAGGGGAGGGAGAAGGAAATAAAGATGATTTTCAGTTTTCTAGCTTGTGTATGAAGTTGTGGCTAGGTGTATGAAGTTGCTGCTCACTAAACTAGGAGACTGTAGAAGAGGAGTATTTTTGTAAAGATTTTATATAGTTTGCCAAGTTTAAAATGTCTTCATACTTCTCAATGTTTCAGCCTACCCAGGTGAATGATAGAGAAGCTTTCAGTCTCTTCCCTTTAATGTGACAAAATGGTCATATAATGTCCTGACCTTTGACACAATGTTAGTAACTTTTCTAGCATGAAAGTTATTTGCTCTTTTTTTGTGTTTATGAAAATTTTTTAATTTGTTTTTATTTTTTTATGTCATTTACTCTTCAAACAGATTCACATTGCTTCACCTCTCCTATCTTATTTTCTTATTTTCTCTCCTCTGACAGTCTTATTTTCTCTTTTAAGTACCAACAGGCAGGATTTGGCCTGGGAGTGAGAAGGCACCTTCAGAACAAGAAGTATTTGAAAACAGAGAAGTCTTCTGGGTGAAATGTAACAGTCTTCTAAATATTGTTTCCCAGGATCCTGAAGTTAGAGAAGTTTGTATGCAGGATGTCAAACTAGAAAATCAATGGGAAACATTCGTAAGGGGAGAACTGAGAGAAGTGAGAGAAGGCTCTACCGAAGTGACCTTCAAAAAGGGAAAGAACCAGAAGGTACTTAAAAAAATCTTTAATTCAAACTCAAAACATATTTCATATAATAGAGTGTTTACAAAGCAAAAACTTCATGAATATACGAAATGTGACAAAAAATTCAGCTGGCATTCAGACCTAATTCTCCTTGATCAAATTCATTCTGGTGAGAAATCCCATGTCTGTAAAGAGTGTGGGAAAGCTTTCAAGACCAGAAATCAATTTTCTGTACACTACATAATCCACACAGGAGAGAAACCTTTTAACTGTACACACTGTGGGAAAGCCTTCAACAGCAGATCAGCTCTTTGCAGACATAAAAAAATCCACAGTGAAGAGAAGCCTTATGAGTGCCAGGACTGTGGGAAGGCCTTCAAGACCAGGACACGTCTCAGTGTGCATCAGATAATCCACACTGGGGAGAAGCCTTACAAATGTAATGACTGTGGAAAGGACTTCCAGTTTAAGCATTCCCTTATTGCCCATGGCAGAATCCATACTGGGGATAAACCATATGAATGTGAGGAGTGTGGGAAGGCTTTCAGAGGGAGTTCAGATCTCACCAAACACAAAAGAGTCCACACTGGGGAGCGACCTTATGAGTGCAACAAGTGTGGGAGGGCCTTCAGTCAAAGCTCAGACCTAAGCAAACACAGAAGAGTCCACACTCAGGAGAAACATTTTGGGTGCCCTCAGTGTGGAAAAGCCTTTAGTATCAAGGCAGATTTCAAGGAGCATAGAAGAATCCACAATGAGGAAAAACCTTACAAGTGTGAGAAGTGTGGAAAAGCCTTCCGTCATAACTGTAAGCGCAGGGCTCATGAACTAGAACACACAGGGAAGAAGCCCTATCCATGTGGAGATTGTGGGAAAACTTTCCAGGATAGGCACTGCCTTACCATCCATCAAAGAATCCACACTGGAGAGAAACCTTATAAATGTTTGGAATGTGGCAAAGCTTTCAGTGGGAAGTCCAACTTGACCAATCATCAAAGAATTCACACTGGAGAGAGACCCTACACATGTGAGATTTGTGGAAAGGCCTTTCATCATAATTCAGTACTGAAGCAACACAAAAGAATCCACACTGGTGAAAAGCCATATACGTGCTATGAGTGTGGCACATCTTTCCGTCAGTACTCAGCTTTAACTGGACATAAGCGACTTCATACTGGAGAGAAACCTTATGAATGTGAGGAGTGTGGCAAAGCTTTCAGGGTGAGCTCCAATCTTACTGGACATAAGCAAAGAAAACATTTGAGTATAGAGAAGCCATGAGCTTGATGAGAATGGGAAATCCCTCTCTCCAGTAAACATTTCCCAGACCTTCTCAGTAATCAGTATTTTGACCATTCATGCCAGATTATAATGATTCTGTTGTTTACAACTTTCCATTTCCTTACCAACTCTTAGACTGGTCCTTCTTGTTCTCCTACATAGGGTTTTCCTGACTGCTAATTGTGAGACACGCCCACCCCCCCCCCGAGAGGCTTTATCCTTTCTTTATCTTACGTATTCACTAAATTTATAAAAGAAAGAGATGAACAATGGGTTACCCAGCATTTCTCAAAATTTCTTGAAAGTGTTTTATAAGTTAGTGTTCTTAAAAACAATTATATATTTTTTTGTTTGTTTGTTTGTTTTTCAGTGAGCACAGTCACTTTCAAGGGTTTATCAAACTTTTTTTTTTTGGGGGGGGATATAGGGGTTTGAACCCAGGGGCACTTAACCACTGAGCCACATCCCAAACTCTATATATATAGAGAGAGACAGGTTCTAGCTGAGTTGCTTCCAGTCTTGCTAAGTTGCTGAGGCTGCCTTTGAACTCACAATCCTCAGCCTCCTGAGCCACTTGAATTACAGCCATGCACCACCATGCCTGGCTCTCACTGTCAAACACTTCTAGATAACAATAAATAATTTGTTTAATCCATACAATGTTCCTATAAAAAGAAGAATTTGAGGTATAGAAAGATTAAGAAACTTGCTTAAAGCCAGTCAAGGTGGCACAACGCCTGTAATCCCAGCTACTTGAGAGGCTGAAGCAGGAGGATCCCAAATTCAAGGACAGTCTGGGCAATTAAGTGAGACTCATCTAAAAGTAAAAAAAAGCCAGAGATATAGCTCAGGGGTAGGGCATTTGATTGGCATGTGCAAGGCCCTAGGTTCAACCCCAGTACCAAAAGAAATGAACTTGTCCGGGATCATATGACTAATAAATTCTGCACAAATTATCCTCCCAAGTGTTTAGACTTACCTAGGCAATTCCCATATGCATACACCAAATCTTTTGGCATGAAGTTTTACCTCAGTTCAACACAAAACATTTTTAATTGATAAGCATTGATTATTTTTTGCCAAGGTATTAAACTTAAAACTGGTACTTCTCTGTATTGTATATCAGGATTCCTAAGCTTCAGAGTGAAAATGGAAGTGAGAGAATGGGTAGATTTAGGAATTACAGATAAGTCAGAAATACAGTGTTAAGTAGCAATTTACTTAGGAAAGAGTTTGAAGTCTTATAAATACAACAAAATTTTTCTAACTTTATTTCTTAAATATTACTATGTTCATTTGCATAGCATATGAAATACTCTTACAAATATATTTTTATATATATTTCAAGATTCTCTGTGTTCATATCCTTCCCTTTCTCTTCTAAATATTATCACTTTATGTGTCCTTTGTTGCAGACAGAATGAAATACCAAGACATAATAAGGCTATTAAAATAGAAGTTAAAAATTAATTGTTTGTTTTTATTAACATCATTGAGAACTTAGCCAAAGTTCTCTCACTGGTAAAGAGATGAACACTGTCAGCGGCAGGGTGCTTAGTTAGTGTGTTCCAGGCCTGGGTTTCATCCTCCGCACAGTAGTTTAAAAGAAAGAGATGAACAATGGGTTACCCAGCATTTCTCAGAATTTCTTGAAAGTGTTTTATAAGTTAGTGTTCTTAAAAATAATAAATTTAGGAAATTCTGATTAGGTAAGGTTGTGTGTTTTGTCATTTTGTTGTTGTTCCCTTAAAGATTTTTCAGGGCCTAACCTATTTTTCTGTATAATTAAAACACACTAATTAAAAGAAATTTCTGAAGGCCTATAATATGTTGATGTCCATTCTGAATCTATAAAAACATTGTCCACTAGGAACCTATAAAAACATTGCTTTCCAAAAATAATTAACCATAGAATCTTTGTTTAGGGGAGCATCTTCATGGATTATGTTGTTTCACAGAGAATGTTTTGGAAAATGGTTACATATCTAGTAAAATAGACAAGGAATTCAAGAGATAAAATTTTCTAGTAACAAATTCCATGTGAACTATGGTTTATTATACAAAAGTTATAAATGAAAGCATTATTTCTCAGATTCAGTATCTACAGAAAATTAGCAATAGTTTTATATGGCCACTTATATTGTTTGTTGATGAAAACATTTAGGATGTATTCAGTTAAAATTGTTTCTATAAAGCATAAAACTGTATATCTGGCTTTCAGATGATAAAACATGATTTAAGAACAGAACTTAATGTAATGTGTCTGGAAATTGGCAGTGGTTTTCCATAATTTTTGATAAGAGAACCTTTTATTTGATGACCAACAAATTTCACAGACCACACTCTTCCCCCATGTGTGCACATATGGAGGTAGTTGTGCTTTGATGCTTAATGATGAAATGTTCTCTTCTAGAGTGTAAAGTTTTGATCATTTATGATGCATATATATGCTTTTGGAAAATATTCATTTGTTGTGCATTTGGACTTTGAAATCAGAATCCTCAGCCCTGCTTGAGAACCATATAGTATATCCCTTAATATCACTTCTTTTAGTTAGTGTTTTATCAGAATCTATCAAGCTAGAAATTCCAGTTTAAGTTCTGGACCATCCTGAAATGTTGCTGTTTTGTTTAGATAGCTTAGCTAGTTGGAGAGTCAAAACCTTCAGACACAGCTTGCTGGAGGAGGTGACAAATTAACATTCTGTTATGAAAGTTAAGAAACCTCTATATGGAACCGAAAACAGATTGCCTCTAAACTCTATCTTCTTCAATCCATTTTCAACATGACCATTGTCACCCCAAAATATTACTATGATCCTGATACTAACTTTAAAAACCCCTGATTAAATCTCAGTCTTAGTGTAAGAAACTTCAAATTACTAATTTGACATCCAGGAATATTTTGATGTTTCTAGAACATTTAAAATGAATCTAGTGAGAAAGCATTTGAGAAAATTTCAGGTATTTTACTGGGTGGAAAAAGAAGTTTTTGATTTGTTTTGAGGTTTTTGAAGGACTACTTTATAAGCAATGGGTTAATTGTGTTCTGCAATTATCCAAGGACATAGAACTACAATCCATGGGTAGACACTACAAAAAGACATTTCTGTACATTTAAAAGAGAACTGGAATAGATTGCCATAAAGTATTAAGTTTGGTAGGCATACTTTTTAAGGAATTTATGAGTCAGATAATAAATAATAGATAATAAAACCCATTAGTGTTAGCTGGGAGCAGCATATGCCTGTAATCCCAGCGGCTTGGGAGGCTGAGGTAGGAGGATTAGACGTTCAAGCCCAGCCTCAGCAACTTAGCAAGGCCCTAAGCAACAACTTAGCAAAACCCTGTCTCAAAATTTTTAAAAATAATGATAATTTAAAAGTGCTGGGGATGTGGCCCAATGATTGAGTGTCCATGGGTTCAATCCCTAGGACCACACACACAAAAAAAATAAATCCTGTTGCTTAAAACCCTAATAGTTCTAATACTGAAGAGTTACCAAAACAAAAATCACCAAGTAAAACTCCATTTTTTAACCTAATTACATTCTAAATGTAAAGAAAATTTTCACTAAAAACATTGAATGTATGAGATCTTTACCTTCACAGAAGTGGAGAATAAACACTTAATTTTAAAAGGGTGATAAGCTTGGTAACAATTGTAACTTGAATATATATTTCTGCTTTTGCTCCCTCTAAAAACTGCACTGATGCTACAGTAAAGGATTTATTTTAGGGTCTTGGGTTGTAGCTCAGTGAACACTTACCTAGCAAGTGTAAGACAGTGGGTTCAATCCTCTGTACCACATAAAAAATAAATAAATAAAGGCATTGTGTCCCTCTACAACTAAAAATACTTTAAAATAAGAATTTCTTTTAAAAAATAAAAACACTTTTATGCACAGGAATAATGATGGAAGAGGTAAGTACAAAATTGGGGAAACTGAAAAGTGGATAAGTAGTAATGTTAATCAAATCCACAAAGCCAAATTTTATTGCAAGAGACAAGAACGAGTCTATTTTGCATCATAGAATCCTTAAAAAGTTGGGGCTAGGGTTGTGGCTCAGTGATATAGCACTTTCCTAGCACGGATGAGGCCCTAGGTTTGATCCTCAGCACCACATATTAATTTTTTAAAAAAAGGTTGATTTTTTAAAAAATCCTTAAAAGGTTCAAGAATGGGTGACACCAGGTAACCCTGAAAGTAAGAATGAAGGGACTAAAATGAGAATTAATTGTGAACTATTTAGGAAGCAAGCTGAGTCCTAGGTCCTCACCCTTTTTTTTTTTTTCAAGTATATTTTTTCTAGGAAACCCCCCCTTTTTTTTCTAATTATAAGTGTTATACACAGAAGACTGGAACCTTATTTTCTGAAAAAGGCAAAACAAAAGATGTGGGCTGTGCAACTGAGGGCAGGAATTAAGTTTTGAAAAAGGAGCATTGAATGAACATGTGCATTCAATAAATGCCCACATCACCAGCCAGCTTTCCACTCCTTGTCCCCCAGAAAGTTGAGGGTCAGGCTTTGGGCAAGACTAGAATAAATTTTCTGTGAGAAATCTAACCAAGGGAATGTATCTCCTAAAAATACATAAGGAGTTTCTCAGCAGGTGACCCAGCCATATAACCTACAGTGAAGATCACCAAGTCCAAATCATGTCATCAGAGCTTCCCATCAGTTTTATAATCTCCCTTATTTAAGGAATAAGTTTATTTTACAAAATGTCCAACCCATGCAAAAATAGAGAAAATAGAAAAATTAACTCCATGTACACAGCTTCAATATTTATTAACTCAGGGTTAATCTTTGTTTATATCTCTTCTCCTGACCCCTGTTCAAGATTATTGTGAAACAGATACCATAAATTGCATTTTATCAAAATATTTATGAGTTATAAGGAGTTTTCTTAAAAAAAAAAAAACTAACATCACACCTCTAATTCCAACAACCAGGGAGACTTAGACAGGAAGACCACAAGTTTGATGCTAATCTGGGCAATTTAGTGAGAACTTTCATCGCAAAAAAAAAAAAAAAAAAAAGTTTAAAGTGGAGGCTGGGGATGTATCTCTGGCAGAGCATCATTGGGTTCAATCCAATTCTGCAAAAATAAAAATAAAAAATGAACATTAAAAATGCAGAGTGTGTAGTTCGATGATAGAATGCTTGTGTAGCATGTTCAAGGCCCTGGGTTCAATTCCCAGCACAAAAACAAAACAAAAAAAATGATATAGTTGTTATCATACTTAAAATAACCTATTTTGTCAGTATCATCATTCAGTGTTCAAATATTCTCTAATGTCTCCATTTTTTTTACTTTTTTGAAAATCAATATTCAAGTAAGGTCTATGCATGTATTTAGTCAGTGTGTGTCTTGAGTCTTTTAATACATAAATTTTCCCATAAACTCTCCTTTTTTTCCCTTGCAGTTTATGTAATGACTTAAATTATTTGTGCTAAAGCATTTCCTACAGTTTGAAGTTTAATTATTACACTCCTTTGGTGGCATATAACATGTTCTTATACAGCTATATGTCCTATAAATTAGTAGCTATATCTAGGGGATTTTGTCAAATTCCAGTTAGATTTGATGGGAAGCTCATATGGCATGACTTGGATCTTCACTGTAGGTTATGTGGGTGGGTCACCTGCTGAGAAACTCCTTATGTATCTTTACATTCCCCTGGTTAGATTTCTCACAGAAAATTTGTTCTAGTCTTGCCTAAAGTCCTGATGCTCAACTTTCTGGAGACAAGTGAAGAAAGCAGGCTGATAGTACTTGTAGGGGGTGCCCTGAACAGGAGCTGAGCAGCCCCCTTAGCCTTGAGTAATGGGGGTGTGGAACTGGCATCCAAAGCAGTGCAAGGCAGGTGGGCCTCACCTTCGCTCCACAAGGAAGTGCAGCTCTGGGAGTGGACTTCACCCAATAGAACTGGGCTATGCCCCCATGTTTGCTGTAACACAATTCCTTGCCTTGTTTGGGTGGAATTTTCTATTGAATATCTTTCCCCTAAATAAAAGCAGGGGTTGGGGTGCACTCATTCTCTTGCCTCCCTTGTTCACCTTTCCCTCCAATGTTCTGGATCCCAAAAAAGGTATTTCAATGTTTGGGTAGTCTTTTAGTTGTAAGCCCAATTCACACAGAGTGACCCTGACTCCATTGCCTTTGCAGAGGGGGTGATAGGTACTGGCATTCCATGTGCACATGTTCATATGAAGTAAGACTACTTCATACCCATCAGTACAAGTCTGTAGAGTTTATCTTCTGAGCTCTTATTACATGGCTATAGCAGTCTTCCAAGCTTTCTTGCTTTCTCACTTTCTGATGAAAAGATTTTTCAAGTATATTTTTCTAGCAAACCCCCCCTTTTTTTCTAATTATAAATGTTATACTGAGATGAATGTTACACCAGGACCCTCAAATAACTCTCAGACCACACAGTTTTATGCCAATAAAGCTTTTATTGCTGGCCAGCGGTGGACACTATACTCTCTAAAAGCAAAATGGTCAGAGTGACACACATCCCTTCAGTCTGGCCTCATATTTAAGCCAAAAAACCATAAAAGGGACAATTGGGGGTTTAGCCAATGCAAGCAAGCCAAGTTACAGAAGTGGGAGATTGCCGTCAGGTGGCGTGAAGCTTAGCCAATCAAAATAAGCCTAGTTACCCCAGTTACAGAAACAGGAGCTTGTGCTTAGATAGTTCTATGTTCTTGAGGGTTTCCACAACAAAAGGGAAAACAACTTGCCCCAGTCATGACCTTTCTATTTTGTATGGCTGTTTCACAAAATGGAGTCACTATAGCCAAGACTTCTGTCTCATCACATTCCCCACTGATTTTATGTAGAACAATAAAAACTTATTGTCAATTGTTAGATTCTTGGTTGTCTTCTGTATCCATTATCTGTTCATATTGGCTATGCAAAAGCATAAGGCAAACAGCCTGAACTCTGTCTTGGACATATCTGCTGATGAAATTTAATATTCAGGGCCCAACCAGGAGAATCAGCAATAAGATGAGGAGGAGGCCAGCTATGGTGCTAATAAGAGTGGTTAGCCATGGCAACCAAGGAAACCAACTTTTATACCAACTTTCCTGTTTAGTACCTAATTCTTCTCTTTCCTGTAATCCTTTCCTCACCTGGGCAAGACTGTCTTTAATGACCCCTGAATGATTTGTATAGAAACAGCAGTTTTCTCCAAGGGCCATGTAGAGTCCTCGTTGTTTCAGAAATAGGAGATCTAAACCACATCTGTTTTGTAAGGCTACTTCAGCCAATGAGTTAAGGGATTCTTCTAACCTAGACACTGATTTTTCTAACTATGCTAAGTCTCAGTTTATCTGAGAACTAAGAAGCTTGAAGTTCTGATCCTGTAAAATTAGGGCAGTGGCTCCAATGGTGGTAGACCCAGCAAATCCAGTAGCTACTAGGAAAGGGACAAGTATGGGGGCTGCTCTCTTGTATCTATTTGACATTAGTACTTCAAAATGTTCAAAACCTGCAGTTCTGCTATAGTAATAAACTTGGGGCATAATATGAACAGCTACACAAAACTCTGTTCTAGCATCAAACAAGCTTTGTGGTAAGCAAGGTGTCAATCCTGTCAGACATGAAAACCAAGTTCCTGGGGGCGCTTTAAGGTAGTTCGAGGATACCCCTGTCAGATTATATACTTCAGAACAGGCGTCCTGATAGGGTGAAGTGTATAAGTCATATGATGGGGTTTTTAAACATGAACCCTTATCTTGTAAGTCCCCTAGGGTGAGTTTGGGGGAGTGACCCCAAGGACAGATGGTATCATCTAGAGTAGTGAGATTTTGTAAATCCTGAATGAAAACTTTGGCTCCTATTTCTACATAATAAGGTGGTTCTCGGTTTAGGCAGAGCCAGCATTCAGAAGTCAAATTGGGAGAAGTAGAGTTCAGGAATAAGAACACTGTGTCTAAGGTATTAAGTAAGGGGTTCTGAGAGACCGGATTGGAACTGTCTGCTATTATTTTATGGGTGTAGCGTAAAGGGGTAAAGGGAGTAGGTTTAAGACTTTGGGGACTCTTTGGAGGTACAGCATGCATGGATTTGGGTAGCTTTAAAATTGGGAGTTTTGAGGTTGGATATAGAGGAGCACTTGGGCTTAATGATTTTAGCTTAAGAGACCTTTCAGTGTACTGTTGTATGGTAAACTCTATCCCGGGGTCAGGTCCTGATTTGTGTATTCTGAGCCCCCATGTCTTACCTTCAGGCCAGGAAGTGGAGTGGGATTTTATTTGAAGGTAAAAGGGAGGACATTTAATAAAATGTGTATCACAATTTGGGGGGGAATTTTCATAGATAATGTGAAGATCTGAGTCTACCTCTGTTTTCCAGGGGGCTATAGTCTCACATACCCAGTTTCTACAATGGTAGCTGTTAGGTCCTTCACAATTGGCATTTTGTTCATCTGGACATATATAGAATTGGACTCCCCTTAGGTCTCTACGGAACCAGTGCAAACAAATGTTTTGGACCATATACTTAGTAAAATCACATATATCCAGTTTAAAAGTGGGTAATTGTTGGTTAACTATGGTTACAGACTTAATAAGAGAACCGCTCTGAGTATCCCATAATTCCTATCTGAACTGTTGCGGGGCATGAGGGTTAGGGTTGGCTTTTATCAACTGAAATAGAGAATTTGCAAAGAGAAGATCAAATTTTTTGTAATCTTATCTTTAGCAGATCTAAGGTTTTGTGAACAGTCTGTCTTTCCGGTTGATCACTCTGGTCCTGTAGGGGAGCCGGTTTGATGTGAGTCCAATGAATCCAGGCAGATTTTCCCGCTATTTTGATGGCGGTCGGGGTGGTGAAGAGCACTGTCCACGGGCCTGTTCAGCAAGGTTCTAGCGAAGCATGCGAGTGTCTTTTGATGTAGACCAAGTCCCCCGGCTGTAGAGTATGTTGAGATTTTTGATCATGGGATTGAGACACAGGAGATATGCCCTATCCAAAGACTTGTTTTATGTGATCTTGGATGGGGTACAGGGCCTGTAAAAAACTGAGAAGATGTTCATTCATTAGCAAGTTTCTGAGCAATGTCATCACTTAACATTGGAACCAAGGGGGTGGTTGGCCAAACATCACTTCAAAGGGGGTGATTCCCTCTTTATAAGGGGTGCAGCGCACATGTAAAAGCTCAAAGGGAAGGAGATCTACCCAGTTTTCGCCAGTCTCTGTGATTGGTTTTGTTAAAGTTTCATTTAAGGTCCTATTCATTCTTTCTACCTGTCCTGAACTTTGGGTCTATAAGCACAGAGAAGTTTCCAATTTATTTCTAGTGCCTTTGTAACCAATTTGGTGACTTTATCAGTGAAGGCCAGATCATTATCCAATCCTATAGATAAAGGTACTCCAAATCTGGGAATGATGTCATAAATTAACTTTTTAATGGTAATTTGGACTGTCTCTGACCTGGTTGGGAAAGCCTCGGTCCATCCTGAATAAGTGTTTATGAAAACAAGCAGGTACCTGTATCCATATGGTCCAGGGTTTACCTCAGTAAAGTCCACTTTCCAATGTTCTCCTGGAAAAGATCCTCCGAAGCGGGTACCATTCTGGTTATGTGGGGTTCTTTTGGAATTTACTTGGAGACAGGTGGTGCATCGGGAGATCACCTGATGGACCCAGTGGGACATCTTTGGGAAATAATATCTTTCTTTTAAAACTTCCATAAGTTTCGTTTCCCCCAGGTAGGAACCTCAGTGAAGCTGCCGGATGAGAATATGTCCCAGAATTTCAGGCAAAAAGATTTTTCCATCTGGCAGGATGGACCACCCTTGTGGATTTTGGGTGACCTTTAATAGGCTAAATTGTTCCACATCTGAATCAGAGTAACAAGGCTTGTGTGGTAACTTTCTATCAGGTTTGACGGGAAAAAGGGTGAGTGGCCCCACAGATATTAAGGCAGCTTCCTTTGCCCTCTGATCAGTGAAATTGTTGCCTTTTACTTCAATGTTGTTGCCTTTTACTAAATGTATTTTTATATTTAGAACCTTTTAATAATTTTTAATCTGTTGATTCCTCTTTCTGTTTATACCTTGAAATAACCCTTATAAATTTCTGAATTTAGATAAATTAATCCATTTTAATAAGATGAAATACTTTGTTATTTATAGTAATCTAATTGAAATGCAGTTGAAACCTCTTGATCTCTTGTATATAGAATTATACCTGTTGGGACTTTTAACTTTTAGTAACCTTGTTTTTGTGATAACACAAAGTAATTTTAAACTCCTTTTTAATTTACCAATTTATGAACATACAAATAGTGTTTAAGTATTTTACCTTATGGAGTTTAAGGAGTTAAGAGTACTTGATATTATATTTAACAGGTAACATTTAAATTTTGTAAACCAATCAGATGTCTCTAACGAACACATCCATGATTAATTTCACACATGTCAGATCTAATTTACTTATTTAAAAAATAATAATAATAACAAGATATCAGACAAGTGCATTGAACAGCATTAGTCATTTTTTTCTGTTGAAGAAAAGTCCTAGAGACAATGGATATTAGACATTTTGTAGACATTAACATTTTATTAACAACTGCTTGACTTCCTAGAAACAAAACTGTACATTAGTAACTTTAAAGGCATTTTTACTTTTATTTATTTATCCAATTTTTAAATTGAACTTTTTAAATCAAATGAGCCAAAAGTATTTGGATCCATTTTTTAAAATTTTCATTGATGACCTCATATGTCAATTTTTGGTACCAAATATATGTAGACATAGCAATACATGTACACGGATAGTACACCAGTGCACCTACACAAAACAAACAGACAAACAAAAGCCTTGTAGGTTATTTTTTAAAAACCTATTAGATTGAGAGTTAACCCTTGTAAATTGGCCTTAGAACAAAGCAGAGTATAATCAGAAAAACATATTAACCTACTCATGTCAAATCAAAATTGTGAATTTAACAAATATAGAATTTTAAAAGTCTTCCTGGCCTTCTTCCTGAGGTGGTCCTGTTCATCAAAGCTAAAAAGAGTTAAAGGAACATAGATAAATGACTGGGCCTTATTCCTCCCTGAAGGAACTTTCCAAAGAGGCAGCTCCATTGGTCTCCTTGGGAGAGTCCCCCCAGGACTCTAAACTGGTTTTTCTGGTTTCTTGGATAGTGTCCACTAAATTTTAGCCTGACACTGAAAAATCTTTGGACCAATGTTAATAGTTAGGAGTTATTCATGCTTGCAAATACTGAGAGATAAAAGCCAAATTTCCTAGACAAAATTGTGCTTTTTGTTATACAATTTAGAAATAATAATTTTATAAAATACTTTAGTCCTAATCTGCCTTCTATAGGAACTGACATGGTCTACCCTCTTGGCCATCTGGCCCAGTTCCTAAATGAAGGCAATCTCTAGAATGCTTCTTTTACCTTCAGCTTTTACTTTTGACATTTTTTTTTAGTCCTGTTGGAGCCATTTACATTTTAATGCAAGCTTTAGTGAGCACAGTTAAAATCTTTTTAACCATTTTTTAATATTAGAAACAAACTGACATAGAAATTAACACAAAACACAAAGAGGACAAACAATAACAAACAACAATCAAGACAAGACAAAAACACAAGACAGACAATAAAACACACAACAGGTAAGGCACCAAAGACAAATTCAACTGACATAAAACCAGACTCAAACCAGAGGCCTGAGTAAAAACAAGAATCAGATCAGAGGACCGAGTAAAAAAAAACCAGATCAGAGGACTAAGCAATGTCTTGCTAGACATGGATCCGGGGAAATAATTCTGTGTCCAGGTTTCCCTCGAGCCTCTTCAGACGCAGATCTGCACAGATCAGACTTACCTTTTCTGGGGAAACACAGATGACTCTTGGTAGTTTTAGATGGGTGGGGATTGATAGAGGGATGGCCCAGGACTGAGGAATGTCTCTCAGAGACCTTCTCCAAGGCGATCTCTCCACCACTGCACCTCCCTTGGTGGTCCTGAGCAATCTCTGAGATGAGAGAAAAGTAGATCCCACTGGGGGCCCCCAAATGTCATGGGCCAGGTCACTCAGAAAACACACCAAGTCCCAGTTTTGTCCAAATTGAAGAGTCTTTATTCAGCTGGCCAGCGGGCTGTCTCTGCAAGCAACAGCCCCAAGCCTGAGCATTTTAGGATACTTAAAGACAAAAACTACATCTGGATTGATGTAGCTGTAAGCAAGCAGATACAGATTGGATTGGATACAGATACAGCTGGATACAGATACAGCTGGATTGGGCAGTTAGTACGACAATGCAATGGATACATTGGTATTTCCCATGAGAAACTGATGTGACTCCATTTTTGAGAAACCAGCTTCTACCTCAAAGCCTGTCCTAAGGAAGGGGGCATGACCCTTGTCCTGGGAAAAACTCACAGAGCACTCCTAAGCACATACCCACCCTGCTGAGCTGTTTGTCTACAAATAACAGGAAAGATCTGTGGCACCAGGTGTCCCTGACTCAGTTAGGCTAGATGAGGACCCATAGCAACCCCCTAGCAACCACCAATCAGCATGAGACAGGGAAAATATCTGGGATGCCAGATGACCCCTCAGTAGTTTATGGTGGTTGATAACATGTTGGGAAACCATGTAGTTTAGCACTTACACCCCTCATGGCTTAAACCAATCAGTTCAAAGGAATCCTCCTCTTGTACTAACCAATCACCCCTACCCAACTTGTTCCCGCCAGTGAATGTGCTAATCAATGTTAAGAGTTGTTGCTTGATTTTCCCGTGGTAGGGAATGATTTGCTGTGTGATATTGTGACACATAGAGTATCCCCCCAAAACCTATAAAATCTCACTGAACAAAGGACCGGGACTCACTCCCTGGGACCGCTGCATCGGGAACGGTTGTGAGTCCAGGCTCGAGCTTGCAATAAAGACTCTTGGGTGATTGCATCGGATTCAGCTCCTGGAAGTCTATTGGGGTCCCACGAATCTGGCATTACACCCACAAGACTTTCCAGATTGGCACAGCAGCAAGCAAGCAGAAGGGAAGTGGGTCAAAATGACCCTAGTTGAGTACAAGTTAGTGAATTGTTACCAACATCTAGACAATTAATCTCTGACAAGGTACATTGCCCAAGAAAAATGGAAAGCAAAGAGAATAATTTTACATTGTATAAGAATTACTATTTTGTGTTGCCAAGTATGTTATGCAGGTAACTATTAATGGGTACAGAGGTGGGGCTCTCCCACGGGAGAAGCGTTTCTTACATGATATGGAGTCTCAGGGTAAAATGGAGTCTGTTTGGTCATTGCCCATATAGCCTGGCCCATAACATAAGTGATACGACTTTTCTTAAACAACAACAACAACAACAAAAAGCTATCATCACACATCTAATTCCAGAGACTTAGGAAATGGAGGAAGGAGGATCACAAGGTCAAGATCAGCCTAGGAAAGAAATATAAAATCTGAATGATCTGATTTCAATTATTTAAATAGAATCTATAAAATACATTTCTAGAAAAAAAAACTCCAGGCACAGGTGGTTTCACCAATTAATTCTGCCAAACATGTAAGAAAAAAAAACCCAACCTTAAACAAACTCATTTATAAAGCCTACCTAAATTGATAACAAACCCCAACAAGGAAATTAAAACAAACTTAAAGTTACAGGCCATAAGTATTAATGAATATAATGAGAAAAATGTTAAAATATTAACAAACAGAATTCAGTAATATATATATATATATATATATATTTTTTTTTTTTTTAAGATGATGTATTTTGAACAAGTCAGTTATTCTAATAACATTCAAAAATCAAGGTAATTTACCACATTAACAGAAGAAAAGAAGGGAAATCATATAAATATTAAAGTATTTTATTATCTATTAACAGTGAAAAAACTCTAGTAGTACATATACACAATGGAAGATTACTCAGCCAATAAAGAAGAATGCAATTATGGCATTTGCAGGTAAATGGATGAACTGGAGACTATCATGTTAAGTGAAATAAGCCAATCCCCCAAAACCAAAGGCCAAATGTTCTGTCTGATATACAGATGCTGACTCACAATGGGGCGGTTTCCACCAGATTGGAGGTAGGGAGTGGGGGGAATGGAGGAGGGATGGGTATGGAAAACAGAGTAGAATAAATCTGATATAATTTTCCTAAGTACATATATGAATACATGACCAGTGTAACTCCACATCATGTACAACCACAAAAATGGGAAGTTATAGTCCATGTACATATGTATGTCAAGATACATTTCTACTGTCATGTATAAGTAAAAAGAATAAATAAAAGAAGAAAATTGATTAAAACAGATGAATATTTAAAATATCAGGAATAACTTTAATTATTTGGCACAATTGACTTTGAACCACTTTTGTCTTCTGCCTGTGTGTTAAGGTTTGGATGTGAAGTGTCCCATAAAAGCTCACATGTGAGACAATGGGAGAGGGTTTAGAGGGGAAATGATTAGGTCCTAAAAGCTTTAATCCAATCAGTGAATTTATCACCTGGTGAGATTAGTTGAGTGGTAATTGAAAGCAGGTAGTAGAGTGTGGCTGGGGGAAGTGAGGCATTGGGGGCATGCCTTTGGCAAGTGAACTCTGTCTCTCTCTCTCTCTCTCTCTTCCCCCCCACACCCCCTCCCTCCCTCTATCCGCTGCACCCCTCTGCCATGATGTTCTGCCTCACCTCAAGCCCCAGGAATGGGGCCTGCTGTTTATCAATTGAGACCTCTGAAACTGGGAGCCCCCAATAAACCTTTCCTCCTCTACAGTTGTTCTTGTTGGGTCCTTTTATCACAGCCCCGCAAAAGCTGACTAAAACACTGTGTCTGGAAAGAATTCAACAATTTATGCTGTTGATCTCTCGTTTGGTCAGTAGACAACTTACAAGTATTTGCAAATTGGATTTATCTTAATTTAACCTATACGTTTAGAAGAATATGGATGTATGGGCTGTCCCATTCAGACTGAATCCTAAATTAGAAAGCAACGGCCAATACTTTTGTTAAGTATTAGGCAGAGGTTCTAAAAGACTGAATTCTATTTCAAGACTGATCCCAGTTAAACTGTAATTCCAACTATCATGTCGTTCTCAGGCAATGAGTGAAGCTTTTAAACTAACAAATAAATTATGATAAAAATTTTTTTTAAAAGAAATGAAAAAACTTGAAGGCGCTGAAAGGAGCAATGGCCACAGCCTTGCAGGGCAGCTTTTGTTTCTTTTCTACAGACATGGTTACAAATTGGAGCCTATTCCACAACCCAAAGGCAACCAGCACCATGTGGTTAACAACTGCCCTTCATTCACCTATTGATACCTCCCCAAAAAAAAAAAAAAAAAAAACAACATTGGGGAACTTCACACAAAACTCCTCTGTTATTCCACCAACAACCACTGGAGGACCTAAACATCACTATGAGCTCCAAAGAGGCCCATCACCCACACTCAACAGGTACCCAGCAAGCTTACTGTCCACAGCGTCATCACTTCTTGGGTAACACCTCAGTTTGACACAATAGTAGAAAGCTGGTTATCAGCCCACCGGAAACACCATCACCAAAACCAGGCAAGACATTCAAGCAGTAAATCCACCTGCAAGTTTCCATGTCTAATCTTTGAGAAATGACAGTTATCTTCCAGTTCAGAGATATTGGGGATCCCCTTAATAATCAGTGGGGTGTCACAATCAATCAGAAGAAGACATTTCCAGAAAGCTCTTCATTCCAGTGCTCAGTCCACAAAGTTGTGGGGAACTCTCAGCACATGCACTTCAGAGCTCTCCTCATGTGTTCATTTGGTCTAATATCCAGACCCCAGGGTCATCTTCTGTGAAGGAGGACTCCATTTTCCCAGATCAGAGGGAAAATAGCCTTGCAAGCTGTGTCCTTCACACTGGTATTCTTACCAACCTAGAACCTGGACCTATTCTGGTTAAAGACACCCCTGAAGAGAAGTATGGGATAAAAGTCACATGGAGAAGACAAGGCACCTGTTGGTTTACCTTAGGGAAAGAGGGAAGTTGAGGAGAAGCCAGTTCCCTGTGAAAAGCTGACTAGATTTCTCAGACATCATCCTCTCTCATCAGTAGTCTCAAAAATTGCTAATTTTCATAAAGTTGAAAGAATAAAATAGAAATAATATCAACAGGAAAAACAAATGTTTAACTAGAGCCTAGAGTCACAAGGGAATTCAGTTCCCAGATTGGCTTTTAAGATTTTATAAATAATTTAATTTAGTGTCATGACTGTTCACTTCATATTTTTCTTGTATTGTTTAAAATTTTTAAATATCTTGAAGTAACTGTTCAAAATGTATGTAAATAAAGAGGTACAGAAAGTTCTTAGAGAACTTTGCTTCTGTTAGTATTGTGGCAATATTGCCCATCCACAAAAAGTCTCATTTCCTTTAACCACTACTAATTAATCCTTTAATTATCTCATTTAAACTAATTCCACTTTTGTTTTCAGTGCTGGGATTTTTTGTTTGTTTGTTTCCTTCATGCTAGGTCAGCACTCTACCACTGAGCAACTACAACCCCAGTTCAGCCCACATTTTTGAGTACTAACTCTGAGGCTCAGTGGCAGCGTCCTCTTTGACCTAATGGATGGAAAATATCAAAGTGAACTTGGACTTTTTATGGTTGAGTGCCACCTCTCCAACTTGGACTCATTTGAAAAAGCAAGCCCTGTTTTATTGAATACAATGGGATGAGGGAGTCACAGACTTGTCACTTAGTGTGCTTGTGTTTTGAATTTTTGTTTCCTACTGAAGAACCTTGTAAATATTAAATAGGGTGGGAAAATGTTTTCTTATGTTAAATATTTAAATTGTATATAAATAAATATGGAAAGTTTTCAAAGAAAAAAGCTCTAGAAAAAAACTAGAAATAGAAAAATTTCTCCATTTAATGGCATATGTCTATAAAACATTCGTATAAGATGTCATATCTATTGATAAAGATCTACCAGGACAAAGATGTTCACCACAAGGAACCACCCATGAATTACTTGAGACTCTTCATTCTGTATGAGCCATGGAGATTTAGGTTTTTCCTTGGGAACTATCCCACCTCCCCTGCGCATTTGATTGCCCAAGGCTCATGACCTCTATCTCCGACCTACTAGGAAGACCTTCTTGTAGCTCAGGAGTTGGGCATAACCATTGAGAATTTGACAGCCCACCTCCTGCCTTATTTGGCAAAGAACATTCCATGGAAAACCTTTGATGGTCCCTGATATAAATAAAGCAAGTGTGGGCTCCAATGTGCTCTTTTTTATTGTGGAAGCTTGATCCCTAAGATTGGTTAGCCCTTACTGCCCCACTTTCTAAAATTACTTTCTGTGTCCTGTGTTTTTTTTTCTCCACCCAACCTTTCTCAGCTTTTATTCCACAGCCAGCCCATTCTACCTCTTGGTGGAACTCCATTCCCATCACCCGCACTGGATGTGGAAAGGAGTTCACTATATCTTAAAAAGAAAAAAATATATATTTAAAACTTACAATGATATACAACCACAAAAATTAATATGTCAAAATATACTCTACTATCATATATATCTAAAAAGAACAAATAAAAAAATTTTAAAGATAAAACTTATAATAAGTCAGGTGGGGTGGTACAGACCTATAATCCCAGGTTTGGCTCAAGGTGTTGAGGCAAGAGGATTCGGAGTTCAAAGCCAGCCTCAGCTCAGGCACTAAGCAACTCAGTGAGACCCTTTCTCTAAATAAAACACAAAATAGGTCTGGGAATGTGACTCAGTGGTAGAGTGCCCCTAAATTCAATTCCCGGTAACCATCCCCCCCCAAAAAAAATAATAAATATAAAATCTTTTTGCAAATTTTAAAATACATCAATGAAAAATTACAGAATACTGTGGAATAAAACAAAAACCCAAAGTTTTCAGTCAGAAAAAAAAAACTAAAAAAATCAAATACAAAGAAAAAGAAAATAGAGTATAGAATCATAGTAATAAAAAATAGCACTTAAGGACTGGAGGTATAGCTCACTGGTAGAGTACTTGCCTACAACCACCAAAAAAAAAAAGCACTGATGTTAATAGACAATGCCTTTGACATTGTAATAGAAATTATTTTCAACTTAGGTTTGTGAATCTAACTAAATGAATAATAAAGTATGAATAATCAGTAAACATTTTTAATCATGAAAGTTCTCAAAAATTACATCACAATTATATTTTATCATAAAATTCATCCAAATCTAAGCCACCCTAAAACTTAAAGTCTCAAATAATTAATGAATAACAAAACACAAATTCAGAAATAAATTTACAAAAGATGAAGCTCCTGATAGATCTAGTCCACACAGGTTCTAGAACTAGACAAAGAAAGAATGCTTCCTGTGGTTTATATAAACTTTACAGTAGACCTTAAGAAGGAGGCAATGGTAAGCCCCTGATTCTAGATATTCAGGAACCAGTCTAGACCTCAGCATGATGGAGAATTTGGGGGGAAAGTTCTCCAGAGAAAAATCACAATAACTTATATACCTGACCATTTAGAAAGGAGCATTTAGGAATTTCACAGTTCTTTTGGAGAATTAGGGAGTAATATGTAATAGTGAAATAAAACTAATAAGATGAAATATAAGGCAATTAATGAGTCAAACGTAATCCAATTTGTTATATATATGAATACATATACATATATATGAATACATATAGTATTTGTTTTAGTCTGAAAAAAATACATTGTATTGAAAGTGTGGAATATGGAAACCAGTTGCTAGTAGTACCAGAAGACAATTCTCAAATTCCAAAATAGGAAAAAAAAAGTGTCTAGAAACATAAACAAAGAAATAGCAATAGAAATATTGTCTGGGTTGATGGCAAGCATCTCATTGGGGGGTTCTTTTTCCTGCTCAGGGGAATCTAAGCCACCCTAAAACTTAAAGTCTCAAATAATCAGTGAATAACCAAACACAAATATTCAGAAATAAATTTACAAAAGGTGAAGCCCCTGATAGATCTAGTCCACATGGGCTCTGGAACTAAACAAAGAAAGAATGGCTCCTGTGGTTTATTTAAGGGGATACATCTAAGGCAGGGATAAGGTTTCAAGGGCAGGGTCTTGGTTAATAAAATCTTGCAGTAAGTAGGTTGATTGACATCTTGGAAGGTCATACCTATCTCACGTGCTCTGTGGGCCACAGCAGAGTGGGATAGAGATTCACATTGTCCCTGAGCAATTAACCAGAGAAAATGTTCGCTGGTCATCCCCAGACACCAGATGTCTCTATCCACTAGGCTTCCATGCACGGTGACCCACATGCAACCTATGGACGGTCCCTAACAAAATATATTATTTTAGCTGAGGTCTACTGTGTGCTCGAAGCACCTACATCTATCCTTTCAAAGCATTGCAATTCTTAAATTTGAATGGCAACATACACATGTGATAATAATCTAAATATCAGAGTAAAATGTAAACAGTACTCTTTGTCTCCTTTTCTCTACCTATTGACATGTAACTATCAAGAACTATGGACAATCTGATATTTTACTATACTTATTTCAAAATAGACAACCACTGTTTCATGGTTTCTGGTAAAACACAAAAGATTCCTGAGTCAGAGACCCAGCAATGATAGGATCAAGATTTATCAGCCTTCTAACAGATTCCTTAAGAAGCAGTTCCCACAGAGTTATTCAGATGGGCCCATATAGGTGTCTGCATGCAGAATAAATAGCAGTCCAAGAGAGAAACTCTGAGGTTAAGGAACTGAGTGAGCATGCCTAGTTTTCCCTTCAGATGAGATGCTATCTCTGTTTTCCAAGGTTGTTCTTTAAAAATTTCCTTGAAATATAGTTCCAAAAAATGGTAGTTAATCAATCTGTGGTATATTGTCTCCAGTTCCTGACCCCAAGCTATCTTCCATCCTCTCAATGCAATGTATTTTTTATACTAAAACATATACTATACTATATGTGTGTGTATGTGTGTATGTATATTGGATTATGTTGGATTCATTAATTGCCTTGTATTTCATCTTATTAGTTTTATATCACTATTGCATATTACTCTCTAATTCTCCAAAAGAACTGTGAAATTCCTAAATGCTCCTTTCTAAATCGTCAAGTGTGTAAATTATTGTGATTTTTCTTTGGAGAACTCTCCCCTAGAATTCTCCATCATGCTGAATTTCCAAAGTGATAGGAGCCTCTTTTGTTCTAATGAGATGATGCTCAGTGGACCTCTAGATAACGTCAAGGGCTGATTACCAGAAAGACCAAATCTTGGTTAGAAGTATGGAACTCTCTCTCCTAATGCTCATCTCCGCAGGGAGTAAGAGGAACTAAACTTAATAGTCCATCAATGGCTATAGTGATGAAGCCTTCATAATCACTAAATGACAGGGTTCAAAGAGTTTCCAGGTTGATGAAGGAATTGAGGTTCTGGGAAAACGCCTCACTCAGAGAGGGCATGGAATCTCTTGAGTATCTACTTTACACACACTTTGGCATCTCTTCCTCTTGGCTTTTCCTGAGTTGAATCCATTATAATAGACTGATAAATAAAATAAAAAGTGTGTTCCTGAATTATGAAGTCTGTCCCAGCAAGTTATCAAACCTAAGGAGGGAGTCATGGGTAACCCCAATTTATAACCAGTTAATCAGAAGTACAAGATAACTGAGACTTAACCACTGGTGTCTGAAGTAGAGGACAGCCTTTAACCTGTAGGGCCTGCACTAACTCCCAGGAGTGTCAGAATTGAATTGAATTGTTGAATACCCACTTGGTGTGCATGGAGAATCAGAAAATTGGTTGTTGATGAGTAAAAACAGTAGAGACTCATTCATAATACATGCAGAAACAGAGAGACCCCTGAAAATTGTCTCTCAACAGTAATCACTGGGAATCATTTGGTGATTAACCTTCCATCTATTATTGATAACTACAATGTCAATAATAGATAGAAGGTTATTATTATTAAAATAGGGTAGGCATTGATAACAGCAAGCACAACATAACAATCTCAATATTAGTAAACCCCACCCATGAATAATTGTTTGATCTAAGTAAAGTTGAGTAACCAAGAAGTTAGCCAATCCAATAAGTCTAAACCTCCATCATCACCTTATCAATGATATCATTAAAGGCATTATTCTCTAACCTCTTCATTCTCTTAAATGTGGAACATCACTCAAAGCCTACACATAGAAAGCTATCTCTTTTTTAAAGTACAGATTACACCGTATTTGGACAAGAAATTATCTAATTCTTGTGAACCCCATGAAAACCCTGCAAAACTCTAAATCCCATAAAGACAGGGTCCCTCTGTGCTGTTCCCTTCCTCTCTTTATCCTACCTAATTGTAAATCTGGAACTGATAGAGGGAGAGGACAAGATCAGGGAAGGCTTCCAACATGAAACAATTTCCAAGCTAAGCCCTGGAGAATGAGGACTCACGATGTATGCAGAGAAACTCCTCAGAGCAGAGGACATACTCAGAAGTCACACGAGCAGAGTTGCCTGGTGTAAAGAATAATAATAAAGAGGAGACAGAGACACAGACAAGGTGTAGAAACAGGGAAGGTGGCAGAGTGCCTCTTTGTCCAAGCGGCCATGTTTATTTATACCAATAGGTTACATTAGGTGATTAGTACCATAACCATATTATTGTTTAGAGTATCAGCAATGTTGCTTATACTGCATTTACATTTTACAGTTACAATATGTAATGTTAGGAGATTTGTGCAGTTCTCAAGAAGGGCCACTGTCCAAAGTTACTGTTAGGAGAGCAGCTCCAGGAGCTCTGGGGCTTT
The DNA here is from genome assembly GCF_001458135.2 of Marmota marmota marmota. NCBI lineage: Eukaryota > Metazoa > Chordata > Mammalia > Rodentia > Sciuridae > Marmota > Marmota marmota. The sequence goes on along the minus strand of NW_025999914.1, from coordinate 956,824 downwards.
GTTAATCATTGTAGTTATCAAACAAGCAAGTTCCTTTATTCCCAGGAGTTATGTGCCTAAGATTAAGGTCGAAACTGATAAGACTCTAGCATGGAGGGCATTACCATAGCAACTGGGCATCCTATGCCTTTACACAGAAATTATAGCACCTAGCATGCCACAGCAATGAAGTTATCAGGGACCCCAATCCCAAACACAAAGCCCCTTTTTTAAGCCCTTTCAATGAATAATATTTGTTTGGTTCTTAATGCTGGTGGAAGCAAAAAATAGGGTAGGCATTGACAACAGCAAGCACAACATAACAATCTCAGTATTAGTAAACATCCACCTATGAATAATTGTTTGACCTAAGCTGGGTAACCATGAAGTTAGCCAATCCAATAAATCTAAACCTCCATCATCTTGTCGGACCTTATCAATGACATCATTAAAGTAATCTAACTCCTTAAAATAGAATTATTGTTATCACCTAAGTTAAAGCAACACATTATTAAACTCCTGAACATTCTTTATGATATAATAATAGCAAATAATGAATTGTAGCCCAATGGTCAAGTATAGTTTGACAATGTTGTTTTGGTTCTTCATGAAGCATATTAATTGCCATAGAGGTATGATTAATATTATGTACCATAGCAGAGTTCAGTTTTATAATGGTTCTGTAAGCCCCAACAGCTAGTCCAGGTATAGCCACTAAGGAAAATGTAAAAGCGTCAAATTTTGCCTTAGAGAGAAGGCTCACTGAATCATCACAGTTTTTATCAAGAGGAATAGCCCTTTTATGAATACATTTTGCAGGATGGTGGCTTATTAAATCTTGTAGGAATGGTAAGAATACAGTTACCCTGTTAAGACAACAATGGGTAGCATGAGACATTTTTGTAAGTATATAACAATTTCAGTGAAGCAAACCCCCCAGATATTATAATGGGTTTTAGAAGTTAAGGAGTTTGACTGTACTGAATTTCCATAGCTGGGGTATAACAATAGAACAACATTATTTTTAAGACCAAAGTGTTTACAGTTTTGTGTGAGTTTAACAATCAAAGAAGTAACTAAGTTTTCTGGAGTACATTTTAACCCTATTTGAGCCAACAGCTATTGGTGATATTGTGAATGATTTTGTATCTCCCCAAGTCACTGGAAGTCTAGTAGCTTGGAATCCTCTTTCAATGTATCTTCTCTTTCTAGAAGAGTGATCATTGTCCTTTTTTTTTTTTTTGGGGGGGGGGGGGTGGGATTCTCCTAATCCACAATCAAATGAAACTTGGGGATCAGGTTGTGAAGTACCTGATGTTCATTCATAATTGATAGGTCTCATGCATCTAGATATACATTCCATAGTCACTCATTAATTATATGCCACAGCACCTAAATCACATTGGCTCCTCAGAAACGGAAGAAGATGGTTCTGTGGACATCATGAGCGGCCCCTGCATAACCCGGCGGCAAAGACCGTTTTGTTTACCCATGCCTTTAATGAACAGGAAAGAGAAAAAAACCCTTGGCAGCGGTGGGATTCGAACCCACGCCCCCGAAGAGACTGGAGCCTTAATCCAGCGCCTTAGACCGCTCGGCCACGCTACCACTGGCGGACGTGTTCTCTTTCTAATTTTCCCATTACAAAATTAGGTCTTTTCTCTGTGCCCCTTTCTTAGGTGTTGCTTCCAATATCAACAGAGAAACTGTCTGGCCTTCAGCCACCTACCTGCCCGACCAGCTTTGCTTCTACACAGCTGAGAGTAGAGCAAGAGGAAACCAGCGGATCCAAGATGCCCACGCCTTTGTCACCAACATAAGCATCCAAGAAACACTATGGGTTGCTTGTAGCAATGAAAGGTGACGTCGGACGAGAACTTAGACTCTGCAGAGGCCGGTAGTGAACTGTTTTCGTGAGTCTGTGTTTGTGTAATGCATGAGTATATATGAGAACGCTAAGAAATAAAGGGGAACACTGAAGGCAAAGATCTAGTGGCGCGTGGTCTCCACTTAAATACCCCAAGGCAAAAGGCCTAGGGGTGGTTCTTTTGGAAATGCTAAGAGGTTGCCGCTATAAAGCAATACTTCGACAAAGTCGACCCTGTGTTTCTCTTCTTAATGTAGATGGCATGGGTGACTCTCAACCCAAAAGTTTTGACTCTGTCAAGGAAGTTCTAAAATAAAACACATTATGCGAATTATGACAAATAAAATCTCAATAAAGGAAGTTAAGCAACGTTGAATTTTCTGTTTGTTTTTCCATTTATCTCCAAGAAAGCCAATGTTGGGCAGAAGGAGGGGAAAAAACTTGGCAGCTGTGGGATTTGAACCAAGATCTAGCAGCTGTGGGATTTTGAAACAAGATCCAAAGAACTTGGATTTTTAATCCAAGATCTCAATGAGAACTATACTCAAGAATTGCTCATCTGGAATTTACTGCATGGTGCCTCGGTATTTGTCTCCCAAAGTGACTGTAATAAATTACTACAAACTGTGTGCCTTAGAACAACAGTAACCTGTTCTCTCACATTTCTGGAGTCCAGAAATCCAATCCGTACCTCCAACTAAAATCAAGGCATAGGCAGAGTCCAGCTCCCTAAGGAGGCTGGAGGAGAAAAATCATCATTCTTGCCTCTTCAGCTTCTGTTGGTAACTGGCATACCTTGGCTTGTGGCCACCTCGGTATAGTCTTTAAGTTCAGCATCTAGAAATATCTCACTGCTTTATGAGATACAGATCTTCTCCTTAAAAACTCAAAAGTTTTCTGATTCAGTAATATCTCACATCTGTAGTTACACAACTTTTAGAAATTATCAGATCTATATCCTAGAGAAACTGAGATAATGACTAAGAAAAAGGATTCCCAAGAAGGCAGAAGCAACATAGTTAACCCCTACTCTTCTTCCTCCCTAAAGTCTCACTTTCCTCTGTACTTCTATATATTCCAAGCTCTCTACATGAATTCTTCTATCTCTGTGTTCCTCCCTTACAACAACTGTAGTCTCCTTGCCACTATTATGCTCATCACTATGTACTCTTTTACCACTTTTAGATCTTTAAGGGCAAGATGACCATAACTTAAGGGAGATTGACCACCTTGACAACTTTAACCTTCAGGAACACAGAGCAAGAGTACCCTCCATCTAGGTGTTAATTGATTCAATTCTTCATCATCTTGCTCCATCAAAGGCATCAATCCAGGCCCTCATTTTCTGTCTGAGTGTTTGCATTTTTTGCATGATAAACTAAAAGGAGAAAAACATAAAATAATTTGAGGAAAAAGTATATGAACCAGTGGGCATCAGGAATCCATTGGCTCATTCCGTTTGCCTGGATATTGGGTATTCAGGAAAAACACTGACACCTACAAGATGCCTTTTTTGCTGGTTTTATTTCAGTTAGAGGACCCACAGAACTAACAGGTAATACTGATTATGTAATTTCACGTGTCGTGATTGAGAAAGCTGGGGTCACGCACCTCAGAGAGTCAAATTAGTGTAGATCTGGAAAGGTCTACTTGGAGGAATTTACGAATGCATTGAGGAGTGGGGTAGGGAATGAAAACAAGAGTACCTAGAAACCTAATTAAAGAAAAACACTTTGGGGTGCCGCGGGCAGGGCCAGATTGGACCTGCAACCAGAGAACCCTTGGAACCCTTCTTCCCCTCCTCCAGGCTCCTCCTGGAGGGAGGAAAGACTTCATTACTGGATGAGCTAAGGATGAAAAGACAGGAAAAAAAAGAAGGGGACGGAAGACTTCTCCCACAATTTCCACCGACCCCTCTCATAGGCGGTGGGCGGTAGGAGGCGCCTGGGAGCTGCGGCTGACTGAGCGTTTCTGGATCTTTGACACCAAGAGTCGGAGAAACCTGGAGCCCAAGAGCGCACCCCAGGCAAGACTAAAGGCAGGGGGCACACCGAACCTGAACAAGTTAAGTGAGATGTAAGTATCCCTCTTCCTGGTCCCTGGAGAGAATCTTAGTACCACCTCTACCCACTGAGTGTGTGCTCTCCAGGATACAAGGACGGCCTCTCTCGATGGCCCTGTTTCGGTCAAACGTATGACAGATTCAGCCCAACTTCTTTGGCTAGTTGGTTAGAACATGAGATTTGGAACCACTCACAGAGTCTTGGGAATTGAACAGAGAACTCTGATGGGTCCTCTCTTTAAAATTTAAAATCAACTCCCCTGGGTCGAACAACCAGGGAAAATATCTAAGACCCTCTTATGTACATGGAGGAGACCTTGTCAACAATTGCCATACACGTAGAGGAATTCCAGCTTTAAACTTGATGTCATCAGTAGTATAGCAAGTTCTAAATCAAACCTCAGAGGAATGACTTCCCATTTATTCTCTCTTGTCTTCATACTGTCTTTTCTACATATTACGTTAATCTCAATTTCTCCAGTTAATTCAATTATCTCCGAAATTTCTCAGTAAGCCACTCAGTTGAACTAGTTTTTTTTTAAAAAAAAAAAAAAAGTATAGTTACCAAAAGTTTTAAAATCATTGATTTTTGACATTTTGAAATGTGACACCTAAATAGTGTTTCCAAGCAGAAAATGCCTAAAAGGATAAGGTATGGTTAACATACAACGTAATGTTTACTGTCATGAGACATTTCTTCTTTACCCTGAGAAGAAAAATCTTGAGCTTCCCTGACCGGGAATCGAACCCGGGCCGCGGCGGTGAGAGCGCCGAATCCTAACCACTAGACCACCAGGGAAAGTGGCGGCTGCCTCCCAAAATTCGTATGTGAAGAGAGAACCCTACACATGCACAGTTCTGGGTTGTTTTTTTTTCCGCAGTGAACTAGAACAATTTTTCCTTCTCACTAATTTCAAATCCCACAACAACCGATAAAATCTGGACTGCGCAAAAGTGTGGCACCACCGAAGACTTAATTTAGAAGGCATATAGCTCAACAGTTAGGCTTCCTGCACTTTGATGCGTGGATTGAACCGGGAATAAATTGTAGCATTTAACTATCTCTACAGCAGTTCTTATGACAATACTTTGAAATTGTCTCCTCGCAAAACAGCCGTTCCAAAACAGAACCCGTTTTTAAATTTATCTTAGGCTCCCTCAGAATGTTTGTCATGGTGCTTCTTAAACATATTTCTGTTAGCAAAGACGTAGTGATTAAAGTTATTATATTTTATTTTGAAATATTGTGGGTGGAGCCGAAATAGCTCAGTTGGGAGAGCGTTAGACTGAAGATCTAAAGGTCCCTGGTTCGATCCCGGGTTTCGGCAAAGCCGCCCATTACTTTTCTTTAAGCATTATAATTGAATATTGACCTTTCTACAAATATAGTAATACTCCCTTGAACCAAAATAAAGGGCAAATTCTTCTTAAAATTATTCAATAGGAGAAGCTAAGGCGTAGGCTTCTACACCTTACTAGATAGGAAGAAACGTGACAAATGTGCTGAAGGAAATGTATTGGTCCATCTTTATGTTTATTGTCTTTTCTTTTTTCTTTTTTTTTTTTTTGTCTTTTCTTGATTTGAGCTCTGATTCACTTATTCTACATTCTTTTTGCACCAATTCTACGTCTTCTTTATTTCCATGGAGTTATCTCAACATCTATAAGCCAATTTCAGATGCTCCAAAGAACTTGACAAACATTTTCTCCCCTTTTAAGTTTATTCTGACAGCTTCTAACACAAAGGCACCGATAGTCCAAAGAGATATGGAAGAGAGAAGTTTAACATGAGGGATATTAATTACATTTGATCTCTCTTGACCTTACCTGTCTCACTTCAAACTACAAAATGGCTAAATCTTTGTCTTTAGACAAAAACGAAACACAGGCTCTCCGGTCTTGCCTCATGTATCCTCTCCACATGCTTTCCTTCCATCCACCCTCCAAACTTATTCCAAGAACAATGTTTGAATCCACTTCTTGCCTTATCAATTGCATTAGCTGAGGTCTGTCTCTTATTCCCAGGAGATCATTACCACCAACTTCCTACTTTCAAATGTATGGGCTTTTTGTTTGTTTGCTCATTTTCCTTACACTTAATTTGCACAGAAGGCAAACCTATTGACAACCATTCCTTCATGAAGCAATTTAGACCTTGAGATTAATCTCTTCTCTCTCATTTATCTACATATTTTCTTGGACTCCATTTCAGTTACCCCATTCCTTTCTAGGACTTTTTAGAAATGATTGCTTCTCAGGGTCCTCACTTTCATTTTTTAAATTTAATTTTCATTTAAATTTAAAATTTTTAAGATAACTATAAATTTGCATGCTGTTATGAGAAATAATACAGAGACATAACATGTTCCTTCCACCTAGTTGCTCCCCATGGTAACACCTTGCAAAACTATAGAACAATATCACAATCAGGATATTGATATTGATAAAGGCAAGATACAGAACATTTGCATCTTGATATTGATAAAGTCAAGGTATAGAACAGTAGCATCATCATAAAAATCCCTCCTGTTGCTCTTTTACAGCCACATTCATTTCTCTCCTGCCTCATGAGGCCTACATCTTTGACAACCACTAATCTTTTTTTTATTTTGATAATTTTGCCATTTAAGAATGTTATGTAAATACACTCATATCATATTTGTTAATTTTCCATTGCTATAATGAAACACCAGAGGCTAAGATCCCTTATCATAAAATAAGTTTATTTAGCTCACAGTTCTGCAATCTAAAAATCCTAGATTGGCCATCCCCATCTTGTTCTACCTCTGGTGAGGGTCTCCTTGGCTAGATCACATCATGACAGATGGCATCATAAAGAGAACATGATGAGAGAAATCTTACTTGAGGAGACAGGAAGCCAGAGACCTCGCAAGACCAGGGGCCAATCTGATTCTTCTATAAAATATCACTGGATAACCCAGGTCCCATGAGAAGTAACAATCTCTTGTCAGGGCAGGCCTCCAATGACCTATTACTTTGCTTAGGCTCCACTTTTTTTTGTTTGTGTGTGCAATTTTTTAATTAGAGCTTTATAGTTATACATACTAGTTGAGTTCATACTGACAAACTCAAATATGGAAATCAATTTCAGTTCATGATTAGGCTCCACTCTTAGAGGTTCCACCACCTCCCAACATTATCACACTAGAGACCAATCTTCCAACATATGAACTTTTGAGTGACAAAATACTCCCAAACTAGAGCATATACATATAACCTATTGAGATTGTTGTTGTTGTTGTTTCATTCACCCTTATTCTCCAGAGATTCATGCAGGTTATTGAGTCATTAATGTTTCATTCCTTTTTATTGTTTAGTAGCATTTTACAGTATGAATTTAAAGTTTCACTGAAGGACATTTGGGTTGTTTTCAGTTTTTTACTATCATGAATAATGCTTCCATAAACATTTGTGTACAGGCTTTGTGTAAACATAAATTTTCATTTCTCCAGAATAAACGCCCAGAAATGCAGTTATTGGGTGGTATGGTACTTGCATGTTTAATTTTTTTAGGAAACTGCCCCCTGTTTCCTAGAGTAGATACACCATTTCACATTTCCACCAAAATGTATTCAGCCTCATCAGTATTTAGTATTGAAACTATTTTTATTTTAACCATTCTGATAGATGTAGTACATGCAAAATCTGGAGATGGAGCCTAATTAGAGTAGTACACACACGTCCTTAATCATGAAGTCACGTGGCCCTGCGTATGCAAACATCACGTTGGGAAGTTTTTATCTTTATTTTATTTTATTTTTTATCTTTTATTTATTTTATTTTTTGTAAATACACGACAGCAGTGGAATGCATTACAATTCTTATTACACATATAGAGCACAATTTTTCATATCTCTGTATATAAAGTATGTTCATGCCAATTTATGACTTTATACATGTACTTTTTTTGCATTACAATTCTTATTACACATATATACCACAATTTTTCATATCTCTGTTGGTATATAAAGTATGTTGACACCCAATTCAAGTCTTCATATATGTACTTTGTATAATGATGTCCATCACATTCCACCATCCTTGCTAATCCCCCCCCCTTTCCCTCCCACCCCTCTTCCCTATCTAGAATTCATCTAATACGTTAGGGATTTTTAAAAAGAAAACTTGAAACAAGAAATAAAAGAGAAGAAGAAAAAGAGACCGGGTCTCGTGGATGTCCCGGGCGGAACTGCAGGCATTGCTCGCAGGCGCGGTCCCACCGCCGCCCAACACGGGGAGTTTGACCTGCTCCGTGTCCGGCCTGGGCCGGGTCCCCCCTCCTTAGACAACCTGGTACCCCTGGGCTCCCCCGGGAGCACCATGTTGGTGCCGGGTCCGGTGCGGACGCCCGCTCCACACAGCGCCGCAGCCCCGAACCCCCGGGCACCCACGATCCACCGACCTCAGCCTCCCAGGAAACTGGGATTACAGGCGCGCGCCACCGCGCCCGGCGGGGGAATGAGGCGGCACAAAGATCCTGGCGACTGCGGCTGCAAGCTGGGCCCGGCTGAAGAGATGCAGAAACCACTGGCAGAAATGAGAATGAATTAATGAATATTATCCTCGGAATCTTTGCGGGAAAAAAAAGGAGGAGAAAAGGCGGTAAATTTAATCAGGGGGCGTGTTGAGCGTGCTTCTAAAATTCATTGTGTACAGGAAATCACCTGGAGATCTCGTTAAAATTCAGTCTGTAACGCTGTTAGTTCTATAATGGGACCCCAAAATTCTGATTTTCCTTCCAATCCCCACCCCTTCTCTCTCTCTCTCTCTTTTTTGGACTCTCAAGATACGTAAGAAAACTCTTAAAATATGTACGAAAAACAAATACAAAGAAGAATGTTAAATACAATAACAATGCAAAAGAACATAAATGCAATAATGCTACTTATGCACATGTTACCTATATTTAGTTAAAAAAAAAAAAAAAAAAAAACNTAAAAAATTTAAAAAAATAAAAAATAAAAAAATAAAATAAAATGCCCTATAATATTTAAATACTACAGAGCACATTGAATATTGAGTGTCACCATAAGTTAAACCACTCTTTCTTAGGGACTGTAGTTTTAAAACACAGATTTGAACTTGTAAAATAAAACCTGGATTCCAAATAAATATGTCTTGTTTAACCTGTCTGCCCTGTTTTTTGTTTGTTTGTTTCTTTGTTTCTTTGTTTTGTTTTTGTTATTCTGAAACAGCCTTATTTCAAAAAGGAAAAAAAAAAAAAAAACCTTTTTTTTCTCCAATGTGTGTTTTTGTCACAATCTATATGACATATTCTACTAAATAAAATTTATGGGAAGTGAGTATTTGGAAATAAGCTAATTCCTGCCCCAACAGACCAGACCAAATCATACTGGAGTCACTTGGGCTAAGTAATCAAACTCAGCTTTACAAAGGTCCAGTTAAACAAGCAAGCAAACAAATGAACAAAACATTGGAAATTTGTAGCAACCAATAGAAAGATGACCAGTCTACCTAAGCTAGCATAATAAGGAATGATCTCTGCTTTAACATAGAAATTGAAATGACTAATGCACTTTTTATTCCTTGTTTCTACTTTCTTCAGCTTTCTATGCCTATGAAGTCTACCTCCTGATTAATTCTTTGGAGCACCATTCTGTTTCATAGATGGGATGCCACCAATTTGTGAATTCATGAAGACAATTCAATTTTTAAACTAAATTTTTGGAAATTTTGTTCTTTGACATCAAACATGAAAGAATAAATTTAAGATTTACTATAGTCCTTTCTATTCTCATGCTCAAATGTTAGAGTCTGTAAACAAGTCAAAATAACACCTGGTATTTTGCCAGGGGAATGTTAGAGTTCCTAAACAAGTCTGGATGGTGCCTGGCAAAATGCCAGAGGGAGTGGTTTGAGAAGTAACAAAAGCGAGCCATTAAGTGTGGAGATTCCTTATTGATTGACTGATGTATCTAGTTTATGCTAATTAGATAAGCTGTGTGGAATGTATAAATACTGCTCCTGTCCTGCAATAAACGGCTCCTACGTACACAAGTTATTCGTCACCCCCCGGTTATTTTGCTGCAGCCGGACTGCGGCACTCAAAGTGTTTCCATATCAGAGGAGGACATTTCTCTTGCCACACACATTGAAAATATGATTTTACAGCAGGCCAGTAGTTTAACATCTTTGTTATGACTGGAAACAATGATAGCCATGTTGCAGACACATGTTTATAGAGACTATCTTCTTCCATTTCCATAGGGTCAAACATCTCTTTAAGTTCCTCTGCATATATTGAAAAAGCTAAAAATAAAAAAAATTTTAAAAATTAAAAAGTGACTCTACACCTCAATAAATCTGGAAAGTCTCAATATCATAAGTTAGCATATAACAATTATTTTTAGCAATATTGTGTACAGGACGTTTAGCATGTCAATCTTTTCATCTTCTTTGGTAAGAAGTTTCTTGTCTAAATGGAATTTGCAAAAATTTGCATTTGCACTGTCTGCCAAATACTCAAATAGATGAGCTTGTATTTGACCAAGATATCCATTGTTTTCTGTTATTTCATTAAATGTTCATACAAATCTGTTAGAGTCTATAAACAAGTCAAAATACCACCTGGCATTTTGCCAGGGGAATGTTAGAGTTCGTAAACAAGTCTGGATGGTGCCTGGCAAAATGCCAGAGGGAGTGGTTTGAGAAGTAACAAAAGCAAGCCATTAAGTGTGGAGATTCCTGATTGGTTGACTGATGTATCTAGTTTATGCTAATTAGATAAGCTGTGTGGAATGTATAAATACTGCTCCTGTCCTGCAATAAAAGGCTTCCACTCCTGCTGTATCAATCTACACAAGTTGTTCGTCACCCCCGCCCACACTCGGTTATTTTGCTGCAGCCGGACTGCAGCACAAATCAAGAAGATAATTTTCAAGGCCATGTTCTAAATAAAAGTGAGAACTAGGAGAAACATTTTGTTCTTGTTGTTGGCCTAATTTTACATCAATTGATATGTTGTAGAGAGCAAGGTCATCTGACATAATTAGCTATGCACTGCAAGGGATCAACAAATGGTTGTTAAAATTTTCTTTTCACCCATGGCTTGAAACTTCTGAATCACAAAATGAGTATAAAGAAACCATTAAAAAAAAAAAAGTATGTTCTTTCCTTGTATGTTGACCAATGCCATTTTCAATTGAGCATTGATTATTTTGAAAGATGAAGAAACCTTTGGTTAATTCCAAAGTTCTTGCCTGTCTGTCTCATCCTGGACTTGTGAATTTTACTCTCCCTATGCATTTTCACATCCATACTCTTTCTTGCATATTGTGCAGTATGCTCTGTTTGGGTGATCTATTCCACAAGTCTAGTTGTATGTGTCCTTCCATCTATTATTAAAATTTTAAGACAATCATTTAGACTTTTTCAAAGATGTGTTGGTCATGCTGGCATTTACATGATAATTGTTCTAATTTTCATTTTATGAAACTCTTACAGAATGTGGATCTGTCAGAAATTAAACCAGCACCATCTTGATAGAAGCTAGCACAATAGTTTATCCACAGACACAGGTATAGATGAACCCTAACTGCTCACGCTTACTAGTACAAACACTAAAGTCTTACATTTAAGTCACATGACAGGGAGTAATGCAACACTGAACGGCCCATTATTGTGACCGGAAAGTTATAATTGCCAATATCAGTGACCAAGGGAAAAACAAAGGTAACAACTAACAGAGGACAGATAAGCTAAACCATACCCATTTTATATTAAAAGTCAGTGTTGCTTTCCCTGGGTCAGGGTAGGGAGAGACCAATTATCACAAGATATTTTTTGTATTTTCTCAACCTTCTACCTTTATGCTGAAAACTGAAAACATGGACTTTTCAAATTCCAGGGACAGATATCCTAGAAGGTGGGAATTTGAGTGCTAAACCAGAGCGATCTCTTGGCAAACTCAGGAAGCAAGTAAATCAAGCTTTTCACCTCTTCCTGCTCCTATTACTACCGCTCTTACCCGCTAGCAGATTCCCAAGAATCTGCATCAACAACACTGTATCCTTTAAACTATGAAGTCCCAAATGTGTAAGAACTCTTGTGGACTTCCTGAGAGACACAGGAAGTTTCAGTTAAAAAGTCAATGGAACTTGGGGTGGTGTTTTCTTAAAATTAGGACAGACTACTTTACAAATTTGACTTGTGAGGGAATAAATGAGATAGAGCGGTAACTGGTAGTCAAAGGAAATGTTTGTTGTTTAAGATAGCAAACACTTGAATGTTTCCCAGTGGGAAGGATCCAGTATAGGAGAGAGGGATAATGAAGAAGGAAGCAGACAGGTTTCCTCTTCCATAGAGAAAAATATACAGTTAAATATACAGTCTTTTGAGCGGGAAATTTCTCACCTGACGTGAGAATAGGCGGCTATCAGTTTCAAGTGAGGGGGTGAAAAACAGCAGGATCAATAGCGACTTTCTTCATCTGTATAGGTTAAAAGTATGTGATGAGGGGCCGTGGGGTTGTGGCTCAGTGGTAGAGCACTTGCTAGCATAAAGGGAAAGGAAAAAAAAAAGGAAGAAGGAAAAAGGAAAAAAAAAGAATATGATGAGGGTGTACACCTGTCCGCCTCCTTAGCGCAGTAGGCAGCGCGTCAGTCTCATAATCTGAAGGTCCCGAGTTCGAACCTCAGAGGGGGCAGTTCAGTTTTACTCAGCGCAGTCCTGCTTCGTTGTATTCAAGAAATGAAAATAGAAAATTGGATAAACTATACACAATGTTCAGTGAAGAAGAATGAAATTGTTATTTGCAAAAAACTGGAGAACGTGGTGTTTAGTGGAGTGAGCCAAAGTCCCCAAGTTTCCTACTTATTTTCACAAAAGTAGAAGCTAGGGGCAAACACGAGTTTTATGGAAATAGAAGAGAAATCAGAAGAGTACAGGAAGCCAGGGAGGAGGTACTGGGGACTGAAATTGACCAAATTATGTTGTGAGCATGTACATATATATCACAATGAATCTTACTATTAAGTATAATCATAATGCACCAATAAAAATAATAAGTCTATAAAATAAAAAAGGTTGGGGATGATAGAGTGGCCCCGGATTCATTTCCAGTGAAAGAACTTTTTTTTTTTTTTTTTTTTTTTTTTTTTTGCAGAAAGAGAAAGAAAAAGAAAAAAAAAAAAAAAGAAAAAGAATGAATGAATGAAAACATTTTGTGGTAGAGACCAGACTTTAAGAAATGTAATGTATTTAAAAGGAATAAAATATCTTTATCTTTCAGTGTGCTGGCAGGATGGCAGGAGAAATTTGACACTTGATTTGAATTTTCCTTTGGGAACTAAGTTCAAAGGAAGATTCCAAATAATTCAAGAGTTTGCATATTCACCATCTTGGGGCAAAAAAAGAAAGAACGAAAGAAAAGACTTGTATCTGGCCAACTCAGTTTTCAATGCAGTATCTTTAAAGAGTGGCTCTGTAACCCTGGGGAATATCATCATGGAACAGAAAGCAAGAAAAAAGTAGATGAATTCAGAACTTGTTAGGATAGGAGCTAGGTTTTCAGTATTTCCATCACCCTGTACTTTGTGGAGGATTGCTTGGCCAAGTACAGGTGCTCCTGGATGGAGATCATTTTCTATATGCTGAGGCACCACACTCTGTCCAGTTTCCAATTCCTCACTGCCCATTAACTCTTCAGATTAGAATTTTCTGGCTTTCTTCCCCCAATTACTTAACTGAACTACCCTCAACACAATCGCTACTGGCCTTCAAATCAATAAGCCCAATATATGCATTTCAGACTTCAACCTGATTAACCTTTCTACAATACTATCCTCTCTTTGCACCCCATCCATCAGTTTTTGTTTCTCTTCACCTTTTCTCCACTGAGTCTTCTTGGTTATCTTAGTGGGCAGTTCTTCCCTACATATCTATGTCTTGATATTCCTCAAAGATCTGCCCCATATTGTTGCACTTCACTATATTTGTACACACATATCTATTTCCTTGCAGGCCTGTGCCCTCCCTCATATAAAAGGTTTGTCTTGTACATTTTTATTTTCTAAAGACCTTAAAATGTTGCTTTGTAAGAAAGATATGTCTAAAGACTAGCCAAAGACAAGAAATCATAAAACTGGGGAGAAAGACATGGAGGCATCTCTAGCTATAATGCTTTCATGCAAGCATATTGGAAAGTCACCCAAGACTGCCTGAGTAGTTATAATGAGCAAATAAAGAACAATTCTGGGGCAGGGAGACAGGGAGAAAGAAATAAAGTTGCTGCTATAGTTGAGTATGCATCTACTTCTATAAATCCAGACCATTGGACTGGATTTATGTGATCAAAGAAATAAAGTCTCAACTTTCTTCTTTTTGTTTGCTTCCCTAGTTCTGGTGGGTATTCTATAGTTATCTTTTTTTTTTAGGGGGGGGGGGGGGGACGGGGGGGCTTTACNACAGGTGATGATCTCTAAAAGTAAATGTTCCTCCTTTTTGGGGGAGGGGTGGAGTTGGGAGTACTGGGGATTGAACTCAGTGGTACTCAATCACTGAGCCACATCCCCAGCCCTATTTTGTATTTTATTTAGAAACAGGGTTTCACTGAGTTGCTTAGTGCCTCGCTTTTGCTGAGGCTGGGTTTGAATTTGGAATCCTCCTGCCTCAGCCTCCTGCGCCTGGCTCTATAATTATCTTTGATATGTAATGTATTGGTTATCATTCTCCACTCAAAGGACAAGCTGTTTTGTCCCAAGTTCCTTTGATTTCAGTTCCTTCTTGGGCAGCATGTTACCATGCAACTTACTTCACTGGGAAAAAAGAAAAAAAAAAAAAGAGGGGACAGATAGATAAAAACTGGATATTCAATTTTCCCAGCAATTCTTATTTTTTCTTACATACATGAAATTGCCTTGCCATGACCTCCTTATATAATCTAGTCCTAGTTTTTCCATCTATACCTAATTAAATAGTGTTCTTCAAAAATGTTGGATGTAGGCTGGGGTTGTAGCTCAGTGGTACAGTGCTTGCCTAGCATGCATGAGGCACTGGGTTTGATTCTCAGCACTACATAAAAATAAATAAATAAAATAAAGGTATTGTGTTCATCTACAACTGAAATAAAATAAAATAAAAAGAATGCCTGATGTAGTTGAAGAAGAGACAAGAATGACCCTACCAAACTTGTGCTGCTGCATCCCTCCTAAAAAGGTCCCACAAACAAGGGAGAGAAGGTACCCAAAGGGGAAACAGGGAAAGCTGATGCAGGCAAGGATGGAAATAACCTGCTGAAAATGGAGATACCAAAACAGAGCAGCTACAGAAGGGTGATGCCAAACGATTGGATTTCAGAGTAGCTTTCTGATTTTGATAGCCCATCCAAGAAGGGAATTTAAAAATTGTTGTATACTGTTACCAATTATCTGCCCATATCCTGCCTGAAATTCCATAATTTTTCTGAAAAGCATTTTTCATAAAGCTGCATACAGTTTGGCTTGGGGAAAAAAAAATTCCTGGCTTTCGAGACCTTACTGTGCGGCCTTATTTGGAAGTGATGTATTTACAGATGTGATTACATAAGTTAAAATTAGGTCATGGTAGACTAGTACAGCTCCTAAATATTGTCCTTACAAGAAGACCATGTGAAGACACACAGAGGGAAGAAAGTCAGTAACCTGAAGACAAGCGCAGACTGACACTGTGCTGCCACAAGAAGCATTAAGGATGTTCAGTAACCAATAAAGGATTCTTCCCTAGAACCTGCAGAGGGAGCACAACCCTGCCAATACCTTCATTTTTGACTATCAGCCTCTGTTGTTATAAGCTTTCCAGTTTGTAGTAATTTGTTCAGGCAGCCCTAGAAGACTAATACACTATTCCAACCCTCACTCACTGACCTCCCATCACACTACCTCAACCTGTTCTATTTTCTTCATAGAAACTTTATAAAGTTGCCTTGTCTTTTTATTTCTTTAATACCATTTTTTTTCTATTTCTCACATACTCCCCTAGATTGTTAATTCCACTAGAGTCATCTCTGAGTCTGTTATTTCCAGCACCTAGTATGGTATCTTGTAAACAACAAGAATATCTCGCATCAGTCAATAATTATTTTCAGTCAATAATTAATTAGCATTTTAAATGTCATTGTTTTCTTTTCATATTCCTTGTATCTATCTTACTGCAATCCGTTACATTTGTATTATTTCCAGTAGTCCCCTCAGGAATCACACACAATGAAATTCATCTTGCAGACAATACCCCTCGCCTTGGGCAGCTTCTCCAAATTGTCTGGACCTTGGTGGTATATTTTTCAGGATAGGTCTCTCAATTTATTCTGATGCAGACTTTAGTAGGCATCTAATAGGAAACATCTTAAAAGTGTCATTTGAATCTTCAGCCTCTGGTTCCAGGAATTTGCATATGCTACAGATAAAGGGAGCAGTTAAGGATTTAGGAAATGGGCTGGGGATGTGGCTCAGGGCTGGGGATGTGGCTCAAGCGGTAGTGCGCTCGCCTGGCATGCGCGCGGCCCGGATTCGATCCTCAGCACCACATACCAACAAAGATGTTGTGTCCGCCAATAACTAAAAAATAAATATTAAAAAAAAAAAAAAGGATTTAGGAAAGGCCTCAACCTTTTCAGGCAGCTCCTCAGAGAATGCTTAATCATTGTTGGAGCCATTACCATTCAGAATTTGTTCCTCTCCTTTGCAGAATCAGAAACTATATTTTAATTCACCTTGAACATTTCAGACTTCCAAAAATGACTCACAATAACCAAATGTCAAAGATGTTACAAGTCAGAACGTGAACATATACCTATACCAGTGGTGGATCAGCCTGTTACTTCCTATGTAAAATAAACTCTGCAAATAATAGAAAGTTGTTCTGTGCAGCTATAATCAGAGTAACAGAAATAAAGTAATATTAATGACTACATCAAGCAATGATAGCCTGGCACATTCAACACTAAAAAGTGAAGCCAAATCAAAACAACTAAAAGTCGTGTTGTCCCATGTGTTTGACCCTGGGTTCAGATGGAAACATACAGTTCAGATTATATAGTGTGTCATTTTCCTAAATAAGGTTATAATACCACTGGTCAGATAAATAGTATTAGTAATACTTAATTTTTATCTTGTTACTTTATTGATTTGGATATCCAGAAAAATTCTCTTCATCTACTCATTTTCCAATCAACTCTTGAGTAGCTCACTTCTACTTCCACAAATGATTAAACACATCCTTTACAATAAGGGTGTAGTAACTTCACTCTGGCTTTGTTTTATTTCTTTGTTACAGTAAAAAGGAATTAACAGTCAAAGAAACTCAGTTCTGGTACTCCTCAAAGTTTAGTTTCCTTCACAAGGTCTTGAGCCTTTTCTAGCAGGGGTTCCATGTATTTGCCTAGCTTTCTTTGGACAACACTGTAGATAATTGGTTAATTAGCCCTAAAGTTTTTGTTTTCTGTCATTTTCACCACCTATGGAACATTATGGAAGTTTCAAACTGTTTTTCCAAAGATTTTATCAGAATTTGATGTTCAAAAAGGCCAATATAGGAAACGCCCGAACAGGGACTTGAACCCTGGACCCTCAGATTAAAAGTCTGATGCTCTACCGACTGAGCTATCCGGGCCCCTTAAGTGAAAGGCTTTTCTATATTTCCTAGTGTGAAACTGCGTGGAAACGCTTTGGCTTTTCTTATTCTATTTGTCTTTTCTTTATTCTAAACTCTATATTTGCCTCTCTGAATATGTCTCACAACTATTTCTTCCCTAATTTGTGGAATAAAACTTCCAACATTATGTAATGTAACCCCAACTATTATTTCTAAAAGCATTACATAAGTAGAGAAGTAATCACAACAGTCTTGTCAATGTTCAAAGGTTATGCCCCATTCTCCCCATGATTTTCAGAATGCTTGCCACAAAAAAAGAGAACAGGACAAATAGGTATTGAGAATTTATTTTGAGGAAGGTGTTCTGCTTTCCCTTGAGTTCACAGCAGTGAATAGGGACCATCTTTAACCCTATGGGGTTCACACGTTGGCCATCAAAAGGCTTGTTTTGTTTTTCAAGAACTTTTTGTTATAGATAGACACAAGAAGCGATGCTGAGAACCCAGGGCCTCATACGTGTCAGTCAAACACTCTACCACTGAGCCACAACCCCAGCCCTGTACTAAGCTATTTCAATAGCCATTGTGATGAATGCTCTCAAGAAATATTTCAGGTTACAAGATGTTGAGAGAAACAGTATAAATTCATGATCTGAGTTTTCAAATTAAATGAGATAATGTATGCAAACTCAGAGAATAATATCTGGAACATGCTAATGGTACAATAAAATTTAGGTGTTATTACTATTACTTTTATTAGTGTAGAATAATAAAATACTGTAGATTAGTACTTAGTTGTTTTGGTTGTGCAGCCTTAAACAAAATTTTTAATCTCTCATCTACTTTCTTCCTTTAAATCCTGCAACTGAAATTTCTTCTTCTTCAAAGGCTGAATTTGACACAATAATTACCACATAGTAAGTTTTCAATTAAGTATTTACTTGTGCTACTGTTTAAAAAAAGGGTTGAGGTAATCTACAAGATTACCTCTATAAGATAAAATGGAAAATGTTAATAGATTTATATCAGGATAAAGGGAATAGAGAGGTAGAAAATTAAAATGAGACTAAATTATGCACCCCACCTCACCCCCAAAAGACTATTTATAAGGGAAGATGACCTCTTTCAAGGGATTAGAGAAAACTTTTCCCAAAAAGTGATGTTTCACCTGAGAACTGTGGGGATAACCCCTCAATTGCACAAAGGTTTGACTCCAGTATTCCTGGAAAATCAAAAAACAGAATTTTCAGAGGACTGAAAGATAACACGAGTAGCTTGAATGCATAGAGCTTGAGAAAGTACTGATGTAGGTGTAAGGAAAAGTGGTCAGGAAGGCAGAGGCAGACCAGTAATTGGCTCCAAGATTACAATAGCAGTGCAGAGTTCAGACTTCACCCTAGAAGCAATATGAAGCCTATAAGGATTTTAAGCAGGAAGGAACAACATGATTACACTTTAAAATTATTACATGATTTTAAAAAATAGCACAGTGGTGTCCTGTAAAGAATGGATGTAAGGCAAAAGATTATGCAAAAATATAAATTAGGCCACTGTGCAGAAGAAAATCATGCAGATTTGGCCTAGTGACTATGAGGTAATGGGAAGGAATGGTGAAGAGAGACTGAGGAACATGAAGAAAGAAGAAGACTTGTGGACCCACACCACCCCTGGGGTCTGGGAGAGCAGGAGGTGTCAATGTGATTCATTCTTCTCAGTAGCTCATTTCCCACATAGGCTTGTTACTGGAAAAGGCAGAAATAAAGGAGACTAGGAAATGGCACTTAAGATCTTTTGAGAGTTCTTTGGGAAGCCTAGAGCATTTGTAGTGTTCTTGATAATCCTTGTGGAAACCCAAGGAAGCTGGTGCTAATTCTGACCAGTAAGCCAGCCCTGAATGATCAAACAAAAACAAGGAGAATGTTGGAAGGAAGTAACATCTTCAATGATAGTCCACAGAAGATACAATTTCTAAGAGGAAGGAACCTGAGTCTGACTAAGCTGCATCCTCTCCTTCAAGGTCCTCACAAGGTGTCTGACAGGTAGGACTAAGGTATCATCTGACAACTCAACTGGGAAAGGATCAGCTTTCAAGCTCACATGGTTATTGGTAGAATTAAGTCCTTCAAAAGCTATTGACCCGAGGACACTCAGTTCCTGCTAGATATTGGCTGAAAGCCACTCTAAGTTGCTTGCCACATGGGCTTCTACAACATGGCAGCTTGCTTCCTCAGTGTGAAAGTCAAGAAGTCCACAGAGAGTCATCCAGTCAGTCTAAAGTCACAACTTTATAAAACCTAAATAAATTTAGATCTGGTTGACTTCTACAATTTCTCCTGAATTTCCTAATTTAATTGCTTGATGTTAGTTTACTAATTTAATTTCTTTTTTTCATCTCTGAAATAAACTCTCTCATTGTTATTATGACCTAAGACTCTACATGAACTACACTTACACTAATAACCTTTTCTCCTGTCAGGTTCCTCCTTGCTCATTCACTGACCTTAAACCATACCTGTCTTCTTGCTATTCCTTGAACATTCCAACAAGTTTCTTGCCAAGCCCTTTTTACCTGTTGTCCTCTGGCCTGCAATTCTATTCCCCCTGATAGCCTCATAGCTCACCTACTCACTTCCTCTGGTTCTCTGCTCAAATGTCTCCTTATCAGAAAGACCTCCCTAGTCACTCTTTATTATCAAATATTCCCTGCCCCTTTATTCTGTATTCTTTTCCCCACTGATTTCATTTTTCTTCCTAACATGTATTACTGACATATATTTGGTTAAGAGTTTATTATCTGTCATTCCCCATTTTTCCGTTAAAATGTAAATCCATGAGAGCAGGAGCTTTTGCACAGTGTTATACCTCCAACAACTTATTAGCAGACTGGGTCCAGTTAAGAAATAACACTAAACTGGGGATATGATAGCATGTTCCTGTAATCCCAGGGACTCAGGAGGCTAAGGCAGGAGAATAGCAAGTTCAAAGCCAGCCTTAGCAATTTATCGAGGCCCTAAGCAACTTAGCAAGACCCTGCCTCAAAAGAAAAAGGGCTGGGAATGTAGCTCAGTGGTTAAGCACCCCTAGTATCAATACTTGGTACCAAAAAGAAAAGAAATAACACTAGGCATTTCAACTGGATACAGTGTGGTAACTCAGACATAATAACTGCAGGAAGTAACCACTCATTCTCAGGGCTGGGGGAACAAAAAGGAAGAGGTTGGGACTTCTGAAGACAAATTACTGGCCAGCTGCTGTTACCTCTGCTGCTAGTATTTCAATAATGGGATGTTCTGGGAATCCATAAAGAGAATGAAAGTTGGGAAGGAGTCAATTGCCATTGTTACAACAACTTGACAGGAAGAGCAAAAATCAAAAAAGCAGTCCCTTCTTTTTCCTTCAGACTTCCAGAGTTGAAAAAAGTAATTTGTAGACACCCAGCCCCAACATCACAGAACAGCATATAGGAGGACGGATTTGAAGCTGAGCGAGAAGATATTTTTTTGCAGGGGCGTTGGGGTGAGTTGGTATGGGAGATTGAACCTAAGGGCGAATAACCACTAAGCCATATCCTCAGCCCTATTTATTTTTTTTATTTTGAGACAGAGTATCTGTAGGTTGCTGAGGCTAGTTTTGAATGTGACCTGCCTCAGGCTTCCAAGTCGCTGGAATTACAGGCTTGCACCACTGTGCCCAATGAAAGAACTGAGCCATAGGAAACACAGACTTGAACAGTGCATAGTAAGTGTGGAATAAAAATCTATTGAATACTTCCTGCTACATAAACTGAGATGTTGAAAGCAGGATACTAAATATTGATATTGTTCATTATTGAATTGGGTGCTTATCTTAAATACCAGTTTATCTACTTCACCTCTTCTTGTTTCTCTTTTACCATTTCCTGCATCTTATAATTTGAATAATTTAGAACTCCAGCCACCAGCAACGGGGCAGGAAAAACGGTTCAATGCAAGAAGACTGAGGGAAAAGTTTTGTGTTGTTTTGCTTTGGTAAAGTGTGTGTGTGTGTGTGTGTGTGTGTGTGTGTGAGAGAGAGAGAGAGAGAGAGAGAGAATGGTCATCAGTGGTGACCTGGTGATAAACAATTCCAGAGGACTGGTTTTAAAAAAATCAATAATTAATGCAACATATTTCATAGTATGCAACACCTTCCACAATTCCAGTACAACAACCTTCCATCCTCTCATCCCTCTCTTCACACTCTTGGCCCCGTGAGTTTCTTGACCTTAGTGTTTTTGTAACAAAGAATACCTGAAAGGCATTTTCAACTCTCCTCTATCTCCATCTCCAACTGTTATGAGAAAAAAGAAAAGAAAAAAAGAAAGAATGAATTTTGGAATATCCTTAGTGAAAGTCTCCGTTTTTTAATTTAACATCACATTTCTCAGGAAAACAGCACACTACCCCTTCAAACTCATTAAAGCATATGTCTTGCTTTTAAGAAAAGACGTATAGTACATTTTCCTACGGAAAAAGGTAGAGAGGAAAAAAAGGGGAGGAGGTTATGGAGCTTCCTTCACTGGTTTCCTTCCTTTATGTTAGGCAG
The DNA here is from genome assembly GCF_001458135.2 of Marmota marmota marmota. Taxonomy (NCBI): domain Eukaryota; kingdom Metazoa; phylum Chordata; class Mammalia; order Rodentia; family Sciuridae; genus Marmota; species Marmota marmota. The sequence goes on along the minus strand of NW_025999914.1, from coordinate 934,746 downwards.
AAGGAAAACTAACTTGCGTTGCCCCCTCTGAGGTTCGAACTCAGGACCTTCAGATTATGAGACTGACGCGCTGCCTACTGCGCTAAGGAGGCAACCTCGCTACAAGCCCACACGGATAATTTACCAACGTTACTGGAAAAAAACTACTATAAATGTTCCGAATCATAGTTTTCCAAAGTAATGTGAAACTGTGGTTTAATTAGTGTCTAAAACGGTTTGTATGACAAAGGCACGCAGAAAAGGCAGGGACCGACATCCAAATTCAATCCCTTTCCCTGCGAATCTTTCTGCGGAGACTCTAAGGACTGTAAGGGCAACTGAGTCCAGATTTCACACATGTCCTGAACCGAATGAAAAGAGGGCAGATTTTTAAAAAGGTCTCAGGATTCTTCCTTATTTTTCTCTAGCAGCAACCGGTTCAAACCAACGACCCCAGACTTGCTTACGCTCGAAATCCGAGGGCTTATTTAACCGGGTCCAACCTCAGTGGGTGTAACACCTTCCTCCGGTTTTGGAGATTGCCGAGAGCCTCCCTCCCTCTCCTCCCGCGGCGTTGGGTCAGGAGTCACCTCGGAATGCTGTTGGGAGTAAGGGAGTTCCCGGGTTGTGATGGAGAGCTAAAGGGAGGGCCTGCCACTAATTAGCAAAAGAGAGTGGGAAAAGGTAGCCGAGAAAGTACTGGAAATAGGCAAAATATTTCAGGAACTCGGTAAGGAGGAAGTACTAGCCGAGCTGTCTAAATCCCTACGAATGATTCCACCCCTTTAAGGACGTGGGTACGAATCCCAAGGACACTGGTCCGTTTTATCTTTTTTCATAGCCAATAGACAGTTCTCACAACTTCCCTATTCAGGCAGGTTCCTCTCCTTCCATTACCTGTTTTCCCAGGCCAGAGGTCACACATATTTATTGTCTCTAAAGCTGATACGTAATAGGGCTTCAACTAATTATTTCATTTAACGAGTACTTACTGAGTACCTATTGTGTAATATCCCTTAATCATCATTGTAGTTTCATCACCCAGAACTATCCAAGGTATAACAGGCTTTTATTTAATTCATTTGTTTATTTTAAAAGTATTATTTTGCACCTACTGTGTATCAGTTACTTATCTAGGCCTGCATAAACCTCAGTACTTCCTTATTCTATTATTAAATAAAGAGATGATCCTCAGTCTCCCTGAATCCGCTTTCACCTTGAGACGGGTCCTGCCTACACCACTGAAGGAAAAAATCTGTCAGATCCCGGAGAAGACCCTATTCTTAGCATTGCCACAGCGATGATACATAATCATTTCATAATCTGAACCCGGATTACCCTGATCTGAGTTGAGGCGACTCTGCAAAAGACCCCATTCTTCGCCTCCCGACTGCCCCTTTACATTCCACTAGGTAGGGGCGCTCAAGTCTCCCGGTGCGTGCCGCAGCCCGGCTGGCTGGGCAAAATAAGCGGAGGGGGTGACGAATAACTTGTGTAGGTTGATACAGCAGGAGTAGGAGCCGTTTATTGCAGGACAGGAGCAGTATTTATACATTCCACACAGCTTATCTAATTAGCATAAACTAGATACATCAGTCAACCAATAAAGAATTTCCACACTTAATGGCTTGTTTTTGTTACTTCTCAAACCACTCCCTCTGGCATTTTGCCAGGCACCGTCCAGACTTGTTTACGAACTCTAACATTCCCCTGGCAAAATGCCAGGTGTTATTTTGACTTGTTTACAGACTCTAACATTATTTTCCCCCTTTTGTTTAATTTAAATAATGACCATAGTGGTTTTTACAGAAACACCATAAATAACCTGCTACAAACAGAAAGGGAGGATACAAAATGCCACAATACCAAGCCAATTGATGGCTCCATGCAAGAAGCCCTTGGAAAAATTATACCAGCAATGACACTGTTAGCAAAGATACCGAGTTACAATTTGTTATAGATTACAGTTTGTTGTCTCAGTCCAGGTAAAGCAGTGTCTCAATAGATTAACTCACAGTCCAGGTAAATCACAGTCCAGGTAAGTTCTGCAGGCAGCTAGCTTAAATCACAGTCCAGGTAAGTTCTGCAGGCAGCTAGCTTGATCCGAAGTCTCGTCTGTTTCTCAGCCGAAGTCTCGTCCGGTTTTCAGCAACACTGGAAATTCTTCCACCTTGGTCTTTACCGGCACTGGGACGAAGGCAGGAACTCCGGATGGCTAAAGAAAATCCTGTAGCATTCTACTAAGAAAACAACCTTCTGAACAATTTAGTACATTATCTCAAGGTTTTTTACATTTGAAATAAGCCTTAATAGTGCTCATTACTCATTAGCTTCCAGGTGTGGGAGAACCATTGTAGCTTAGTTATTGGCATTGAAAATGACCAAACATCAGGGACACCAGTAGCGTCTTCTGCTGGCTGTAGTGCCTGGGCAGCCCCAGATGGCCCTGGGGAGTGTCCCGGACTCAAACTGCTACTGGGCACAGGGAGCAAGAGCCTGCGAGACTGTGCCTCCAGGTCAGGTCTAGATTTGGGCTCGCGGCAGTGGAAGAGCCAGCTCCCCGGCCAGGAGGCGGGGAAGGGCCAGTCACCGCCGCCTCTTGGAAAATCCTTGCTGCGCTGTGACCGGCTTGCACACTTGGCAGCCGCCTCTCCGCTTCACGCACCCTCCGGTAAGGAAAAGTATTTAGTAATAGCCTTTTGTTGCAACTTTTTTCCTGATAATCCTTCCTCCTCTGATAATCTTTCTTCTTCTGAACTTTCTTTTTCTTTCTGACTAGAGTTCCTGGGCTCTTATCAACACATGCCCTAACTATTCTTGGTTCCACTGGGGTGCCTTCTTCCCTTAGTAATTTACTTCTCACCCCTTCCATATTTTCATCACAAAGACAATACAATACACTGAGACAAAACAAGACACAAACATACTGTATCAATCTTCTCCATCTTCTTAAAATGGCCATTTTTCCTCTCGCCCTATCTGCCTAGGGACGAGCAGATTGCCCCCGTCCTATCTATGGACGGGCAGCTTTTTTTCGTCACTTACCCCCGAGTGTCCCGGGGCTCCCCGTACGGGCCACCATCTGCCGCAGCCCGGCTGGCTGGGCAAAATAAGCGGAGGGGGTGACGAATAACTTGTGTACGTTGATACAGCAGGAGTAGGAGCCGTTTATTGCAGGACAGGAGCAGTATTTATACATTCCACACAGCTTATCTAATTAGCATAAACTAGATACATCAGTCAACCAATAAAGAATTTCCACACTTAATGGCTTGTTTTTGTTACTTCTCAAACCACTCCCTCTGGCATTTTGCCAGGCACCGTCCAGACTTGTTTACGAACTCTAACATTCCCCTGGCAAAATGCCAGGTGTTATTTTGACTTGTTTACAGACTCTAACAGGTGCGTCTCTTTCTTTCTGGGGCCACTGCTAGCAATTGCCTCCGTCCTCATCGCTTTTCTTCATCCTCTAGGCCTCACCCTAGAAATTGCTTTCTCCTGGAAGCCTAGCTTGAAGTCTCCCTCCCACAAGGTTCAGGATTACATTTAGCAGCTGAGGATGATGAGGGGGATAGGAAAGATGATTCCTGCCCTGGAGCCTAATGGAGAAAATAAGCCTTTAATGATGGCCCTAATATGACACATTACTGTAAAAAAAAAAAACAAAAAAAAAAAAAAAAAAACACTATGAATCACATCTGAGATATATTGTTACCAGAAAAAAAAGAGTGCTACACAATAATACAAAAGAACAATGTATAGAAAGGGCACAGTTCAGATTGTTACCAGTGATGTTATCAGGAGAGAGGAAAAGAGATTATAAATTTTATTTTCAACATTTGTTTGAGTTGTTAAAATAATGAGTTTATATTTATTTCACAAATTCAATAAGTGAATTAATGAATTCATAAAGAATTTTAAAAAAAAAACTCAATCTGATGAGTGCAGCAAAGAAGAAAGACAGCATGCTGGGAACACAAATCAGATCTGGGCTCAATCATCTTTTTTTTTTTTTTTTTGGCAGCTTCTAATCATACTACCTATTCTTAATTGGGTATTCCTCTCGGTATGCTTTGGGTACACTCTGTTATCACTCAATCCATCACTTATTTTAGCACTAACCATACTTCTTGAAAAGTTTTCTGAAATTGTTTGCTTTTTCCCATACATTATAAATTTTGTCAAAAGCGGAATCATTTTTCTCCTTCCCACGTCATGAAAATTAGTACTTATGGTAAGTTTTTGTGAATAAATACACGAAACAATGTCTTTCCAATTTGAGAAATGTGCAAATCATACAGAGATGAGGAGCCTGGATGGAAAACAATGAGATCTTAAGTTTTAGGTGTATTATGTGTTATTAAGTCCCTCCAACAGGACACTCCTGCTGAGTTAGGTTCCAGATCATTGATTATACCAAGAGCAAGTATACAAGTATGCTTTTCGTGGACTGAGCTCTACTACCAGTAACTGCAAACCATTGTTGCTTAGATTACCAGGAAACAGCTGTTTCTAGATTGTGGAACTCAGATATCTCTTCCCCTACTCATTCTCCTTGGTGACTTTCATGTGTTTGCATTCATTTTGCAATATCTGTGAGCCAATTATGGGCAATTTCAAGAAAATAGTTAAGCCTTCTTAACCTCAAACTCAAGAATAAATAAATCCACCCATGCCCTCTATTTTCCAGGTCTCTACTCATTGTTCTTTCCAGAAGATAAAGTTCCAAAGGTGAAAGAGAGAGTAGTCATCTAGACTTACTCCCTTTTTCCTTCTTTGGAGGGAAATTTAAAACCTACAGTTCAAAAGTAGGCTTTTGAGGTTCTGGTGTCATATTTAAACTAATGAACACCCTCACACCTTTGGTGCTAGGGATCTGCCTATGTGCATACTAAACAAGCACTCCATCACTGAGCTACATCCCCAGCTAGTTAGCCTCCCCTCCTTTTCTTTCCTTCCTTCTTTCTTAAACAAGGTGGTGGTTTGTGAAGTAAAAAGGGTGCCACCAGAGCTAGGGAAGAAAGACCTTAACTAGATCTGAGATAGTATAAACCATCTTTTAAGGCTAGGACATTCCAGCAGATAGTATGGAGAGTTTATGTTTACAAAGGGAGGGAGTACGCACCTGAGAGGACTTTATAATCACCTATCCAGAAGTCTTTGGATTTCACACTACACTATTTCCCAAAACTCTATTCAATTCCATTTCTATTAATTGACTTTTTTGTAACAGGCACCTTGCTTGGATGAAGACATTCAAAAGAATGGATGCCAGAAAATGATTCCAGGATTCCTGGGTATCCACTTGGTGCTGGGACCGGGAAAGCCAAGAACGAAAAGGAAAAAGAAGAGGAAGGGGAGAAGGAGGATTTAACTCCCTTTAGACTTGTCAGAATTAGCCTATGGAATGAAGGCAAAAAGAAATTCTCCAAAAAAATCTGAGGCTGGGCTACCCTACTGAGTATTCATTCGTTTGTCCATCCATCTGCCCTTCATTCGTTCATTCATTCACTCACCCTTTCATCTATGCATTCATGGAACAAACACTGAACTTCAATTAAGTACCAGACCTTGGGCTATATTAAAGCAGAGTGAAGATTCTGTCCTGTAATTACGGCACTTTGGAGAGGAAAGATAGATTTTAAAAGTTCAGACTCATGATTACAACTGAGGGGAAGCACTAAGATAGACGGAGTTAGCTCTAGATGTCTTCAGAAACCGATAAAATGAGTCAGTGACGCGGAAAAAGGGCGATGTTATATATATCATTGTTCCCTTTCAAACGCTGGGGCTAAAATCAAGTTTGTCCTTTCAGGGGTCGGAAATGAAAGGAAATTAGTCTCCCGAGGTAACAATATTCTTGAATCAAATCCCGCCCCTCCTGAGATGGAAGGAAAGAAACCTGGGAAGAAGCAGCAGTGGAAACAGTGTGTGACTCCACCCCTCCCCCTCCCAACCTACGTTTGGCGTTTCTAACGCCCGGCCGCTGGAAAGTGGGGATATTTTCTATCCCGAAAAAAAAAATACCCTTGTAAAAATTATTTTACATTAATTAGGATGCAAATATAGAGCTTTTATTTAAAGTGATATTTCATTTTCAATTTGTTTGATATAGTTCATTTTTCAAGAGTACAAAGAGACCTCAGATGGACAGTGTATCCAGAGCTTGTCAGGAAGGGTTCCATGGTGTAATGGTTAGCACTCTGGACTCTGAATCCAGCGATCCGAGTTCAAATCTCGGTGGAACCTTTCATATTGTCTGTCTTTTGCTTCTCTTTCTCTGGTCTCAAACAGTGTAATTTTCGCCTTTTGAATTCCAAGTCTTTAGATTTTGATGAGCTCTGACAATGAGAAAAGGATATGTGACATGCAGTCCCAGTAATCAGTGAATTCTGAATCATTCTTTAATCACCGAATATATGTAATGAGCCTTTCTGTTCCCATCACACTAATTTCGTACCTCCTACTCCCCCTTGATGTCCCCAGGTTACAGCGAATTTAGTAAATGTGACTTTAATGAGCTGGCCAGAGAACAGGACAAAACGAGCTTTGTGATTAATAAACAAACAGGAAAAGGAAGAGGACCGATCTCAGTAAAGGTCCGTCATTTTAGTTAATATTAAACAGGAAAAAAAAATAGAATAAGAGTGAAGAAATGGCTGAAATTATGGACCTCAAATAAACAAAAGTAGCTGTGTCAGAAGTGGGATTCGAACCCACGCCTCCATTCGGAGACCAGAACCCTCAACAGGAGGAAGCAAGGCTTGAGTCTGGCGCCTTAGACCACTCGGCCATCCTGACACACCCGGAGGTTTTTCTGAAATCATTATATTCTTCAATTGTAATGAATGTCCACACAGTGCAAACTACTACATTTAAAAAAAATAGTTTAACCGAAGAAATAGAAATACGAGTCGTTATAAGTAAACTGAATCCTCTTTCTTCGTAAAATCAGAAATTCTGAGCAACTCGTGAGGTTTTCCTCCTAATCCGGACTAGAATTTAAAGTTTCTCTCCCCTCACTTCCTCCCATGCCCAGTGTACAGAAGCGTGAAGATCCCAACAACATGGCACTGACTCCAGACTAGGCAAGAAAGTCCCCTTTATCCGTGATGTGAAAGGACACAAAGCACGGGCTCGGTTCCGAATGCTGCATGGCAAACCAAGCGAGTTGTGCAGGAAAGTGATCCAGAGATATGGACCATGTGAGAAAGCCTATGTAGACAAGAAGGGCAGGATGAGTGGGCGTCTGGGACCTTGAGCAGGAAGACTGGCTGTAAAAGTAACAGGAGTTGGTCTGATCGGGAGTTGAAAGAGGGAGAATAGCTGATGTGAAAAAACATAATGGCAGAAGGAAATATCAACAGAGAGCCAACATCCCCAGATCCCTTCACCAAACTTGCAGAACTAGACAAACAAGTTCATTCTGCTGAGGTGAATACTACTGCAAACTAGTACTAGAGATAACAACAGACACAGACATTTATAAAGGTCCTCCGAAGAAATGGCCAGGTATCAATGTGATATCTAAAGAATCTCCAGTCCAAAATTTTGGCCCAGATCTACAGAACACCCAGCATCCGATTTTTCATTCATAATGTTAAATATGAATGACAATCAAGGACAACCAGATCTTTTTTGGAAATATTTCTACAATAAAGACAAGGATGAATACAAACAGGTCGGGAGGATCTAAGAGGAAACTAATACAAATGCAAGAATTTGGATGTCTTTTTAAAAAATTACAATTAAATCCTCAAGGAGAAGAAAGAAGATATTGCACTAATGAAACAAGAGAAGGCAAGGGAAACTCTTAAAATTAATATTATAATGGCAGAATTATTTTTGTAAATTTCAAAATAAAGTTGGAGAAATCTCTTAGAAAGTAGGGTGAAGAATGAGAAATGGAAGAGGATCAATAAGAAAATAATAGTGTAGAATAAAAGATTTACCCTCATACTACTGGGGCCTCCAGAAAAGAGGAGAAAATGAAGGAAATGAGATAAAGACAATAGATATAAAATTATTTTTCAGAACTAAAGACCTCAAATCTACAGATTTAAAGTCCACCAAATGTCCTGAATAATATGTAGAGAGGCAACCCTTTGAGGCATGTCATTACAAAACATCAAAAAATGAAGATCCTAGGGCTGGGGTTAAGGTAAGGGTTAGGGTTAGGGTTGGGGTTAAGGTTAGGGTTAGTTGTTTTGTTTTGTTTTTTTCTTGAAACAGGATCTCACAATGTTGCCCAGGCTGGTATTGAACTCAAGAGATCTTCCCTCAGCTTCCTGAGTAACTAGAACTATAGGTGTAGGCCACAACCAGGAAATTGATATGGATATAATCTACTGATATTTATTTCTCACCATTTTCATATGCACTCATGTGTTTGTGTGTTTAGTTCCATGTAATTTTATTGTATATGTAAATAGCATACAACCAACACCACAATCAAGACAGAACTGTTCCATTGCAAGGTTCTCTGGTGCTACCATCTTAAAGCCTCAGATACTTCTTTCCTTCCCCTCTGTAAACCCTGGCAACTACTAGTCTGTTCCCTAGCTCTATAATTTTGACATGTCAAAAGAAAGAAAGAATGTTATGAGTGGAATAATACAGATTGTATGTAACCTTTTGAAATTTATATTTTTACCTGGCACAATTTGCTTGAGATCCATTTAAATTGTTTCAATAGTTCATTCACTTTTAGTGTTCCATGGTACGGATATACCATAGTTTATATAACAACTTGCCATTCAAGGATATGCAGTTGTTTCCAAGCTTGACTGTTATGAATAGTGCTTTGTGCTGATTTTTGTGTGAACATGTTTTAATTTTTCTGAAATAAATGCCATTGATATTCAGATTTGAGATTCAAAACTGCAGTAGCTATTTTGCTACCTTATCAGAGAAACTTTCCCTGATCACCTAATAAGACTCCATCACTTTCCATCCTCCATATCCTGCCTCATTTCTCTTCATGGTATCTTTTACACTATTTCATATTTGATTCTTAGTTTATTTATTTTCTGTCTTTCCCTCTAAAAAGTAACTGCAGAAACTCAAGAACTTTGTTTTGTTCCCCAGTGTCCTGGAGACTAGAAGAGTGCCTGGCATAGTCAATACAATGACTGGCACACTCAACAAACATTTGTTGAATTAATGAATACATGAATTTCAGATCTCCATTCATATTGGCATATATTGATCTAACACGTTCATTTTTGTTAAAGCATAGCACTCCATTGTAAGCCTGCATAGTATTTTCCACTAACTTGTTCCCTAATGAACTATTTTTATGAAGGTTCCAGTATTTTACAAATCCAAACAATGCTGTAAGGACAATACTTGTATAAACAATCATCTGTGCAAATGGAAGAAAAGTGGAGTAGAAGGTTGCCGCAGCCGGCTGGCTGGGCAAAATAGCGGGGGTGGGGGGGGGATGTGGGGGGTTGACCAAGAACTTGTGTAGATTGATACAGCAGGAGTAGGAGCCATTTATTGTAGGACAACAGAGGTATTTATACATTCCACACAGCTTATCTTAATTAGCATAAACTAGATACATCAGTCAACCAATAAGAAATCTCCACACTTAATGGCTTGCTGGTGTTACTTCACAAACCACTCCCTCTGGCATTTTGCCAGGCGCCATCCAGACTTGTTTACAGACTCTAACAGAAGGTTCAAAAAGTATGTGCATTTTTAAAAACTTAGCTACTGTTAAGTTGCTTTCAATGATGTTCTTTCCGCTTATATTCCCACAGTGTGTTGGAATCTATATTTTCACATTCTTTTTTTTTTTTACTTTTTAATTTATTCTTTTTAGTTATACATGACAGTAGAATGTATTTTGACATATCATATATACCTGGAGTATAACTTCCCATTCTTATGGTTGTACATGATGTAAAATTACACTGGTTGTATATTCATATATGAACATAGGAAAGTTATTATTTATTCTATTGTCTTTCCCATTCCCACCCCACCATCCTGTCCCCCATGCCAACCTGTCCAATCCAGTGAACCCCCATCTCATCCTACCCCCTTTATTTTCACTTTCTTAACAATACTGAGTATTGTCAAGGTCTCCCATCTTTCATAACATTATAAATTAAAAGGAGTATCACCACTATGCAAAGGTTTATTGGTGGGGCTGGGGTTGTGGCTCAGTGACACAGTGCTGGCCTCGAATGTGCGAGGCCTTGGGTTCAATCCTCAGCACCACATAAAAATAAATAAGTAAAATAAAGGTATTGTGTCCAAATACAACTAAAAATTAAATATTTAAAAAAGGTTTATTGGCCATTTATTCTTTTCCCTTGAACCATCTGTTCATATACTTTACTCATTTTCCTTCTCTTTTTGTTTTTACTTGTCAAAGTATTTTGTCTTTTTTTGTTATTGTTGTTTCAATTAGTTATACATGACAGCAGAATGCATTTCGACTCATTGTACACAAATGGAGCACAACTTTTCATTTTTCTGGTTATGCATGATGCAGAGTCACATCATTTGTGCAATCATACATGTACATAGGGTAATAGTATCTGTCTCATTCTACAATCCTTCCCAGTCCCATACTTCCTCCCCTCCCCTCACTCCCCTCTGCCCAATCCAAAATTCCTCCATTCTTTCCTTGCCCCCTAAACCTCATTATTGATTAGCATCCACATATCAGAGAAAATATTTGGCCTTTGGTTTTTTGAGATTGGCTTATTTCACGTAACAAGATATATACTCCAGGTCCATCATTTACCTTTAAATCCATAATTTCATTCTTCTTTAAGACTGAGTAATATTCCATTGTGTGTATGTATATCACAGTTTCTTTATCCATTCATCTAGGACCTGAAAGATGATCAATTATGCCTGGACAGGCCAAAGCCAGGAGAAACTCTGGTGGAGGTCCGTAGGGGTCCTGACATGCAAATCCACAAATTCGTAGTCTGACCTAGGTATAGGGGTAAAGACTAATCGAACCATCTAGTAGCTGATTCCCTCTGAAGTTTTCCTCAGGATAGCTGGTGCTCTCACAGAAAAAAACAAAACAAAAAAAAAAAGATCTTTTAAGGAAATTCATCTGGTCTTATTTGTTAAAAATATCTTCCCAGTTCTCCTTTAGCATTCAAATATTTTGAGGTATTTTTTCATGTAGAAATTGTTTGATTTTTAATTTTATGTGTCGAGTTTCTGTTCTCGCCTTTAAAAGGCTCAGGTGTCACTCCAGGAAAACTGGGTTGACTGGACTGCGCAAAATAACCACACAAGAGACACAAATACCATTTTCTTTGGGGTCGCTGTGAGGGGTCCTCTGACCTTAAGGGTCTGCAGGAAGAGAGAGAGAGAGAGAGAGAGCGCGCGAGTGTGCGCACACGTGTACACACAGACACACAAACACAAATGCATGTGCGCTAACCCCTTTTATTGAGGAGAAGCTATTCAAATGAGGTAAGGGGTCAGGTTTCAGGGGGCCGAGTCCAGCTTCATGATGTCCACTGTCAGCAGGTTGACTGCAGCAGGCCACACCCAAGGGCACAGTAAGGGAAGGGGACTCACACAAGGCACTTCCATGAAACATTTTATCCTAAACAGGGCAAGGGGTAATATTACAAAGGAACAGGTGAGCATAGCCCTACCCATGGGGCTATAGGAAGACACACCGAGCAGGAAGACAGTCACTCGAACCCTAGAAGAGCGGGGCAGTCTAGCAGCATGGGTGCCAGATGCCACATCGCCCAGCAGGAGAGTTAACTCAGTCACATGCGAGGTTGGTCTCCACATTTATGTAATCAAATCAATCAATTTGTGGCTTCTGGATTGGAGTAACATTTAGAAAGAAATTTTTTAAAGTCAATCAGGTTGAGCTAGGATGGTAGTCAGGGGTAGAGCACTTGCCTAGCATGTGGGAGGCAATGGGTTCAATCCTTAGCACCATATAAAAATAAATAAATAAATAAATAAAATAAAGGTATTGTGTCCATCTACAACTAAAAAAAAAATTAAAAAAAAAATCAAGGGCTGGGGATGTGGCTCAAGCGATAGCGCGCTCGCCTGGCATGCTTGCGGCCCGGGTTCCATCCTCAGCACCACATACAAAGATGTTGTGTCCACCGAAAACTAAAAAATAAATATTAAAAAAAAAATCAATCAGAAAGCAGGCTCAGTAGCGCACATCTGTAATCCCAGCGGCTCAGGAGGCTGAGGCAGGAGGATTGCGAGTTAAAAAGCCAGCCTCAGCAAAAGTGAGGTACTATGCAACTCAATGAGNCGTCATGAAAATTAGTACTTATGGTAAGTTTTTGTGAATAAATACACGAAACAATGTCTTTCCAATTTGAGAAATGTGCAAATCATACAGAGATGAGGAGCCTGGATGGAAAACAATGAGATCTTAAGTTTTAGGTGTATTATGTGTTATTAAGTCCCTCCAACAGGACACTCCTGCTGAGTTAGGTTCCAGATCATTGATTATACCAAGAGCAAGTATACAAGTATGCTTTTCGTGGACTGAGCTCTACTACCAGTAACTGCAAACCATTGTTGCTTAGATTACCAGGAAACAGCTGTTTCTAGATTGTGGAACTCAGATATCTCTTCCCCTACTCATTCTCCTTGGTGACTTTCATGTGTTTGCATTCATTTTGCAATATCTGTGAGCCAATTATGGGCAATTTCAAGAAAATAGTTAAGCCTTCTTAACCTCAAACTCAAGAATAAATAAATCCACCCATGCCCTCTATTTTCCAGGTCTCTACTCATTGTTCTTTCCAGAAGATAAAGTTCCAAAGGTGAAAGAGAGAGTAGTCATCTAGACTTACTCCCTTTTTCCTTCTTTGGAGGGAAATTTAAAACCTACAGTTCAAAAGTAGGCTTTTGAGGTTCTGGTGTCATATTTAAACTAATGAACACCCTCACACCTTTGGTGCTAGGGATCTGCCTATGTGCATACTAAACAAGCACTCCATCACTGAGCTACATCCCCAGCCCTTGATTTTTTTTTTAATTTTTTTTTTAGTTGTAGATGGACACAATACCTTTATTTTATTTATTTATTTTTATGTGGTGCTGAGGATTGAACCCAGGCCTTGCACATGCTAGGCAAGCGCTCTACCACTGAGCCCCAGCCCCAGCCCGCTGAGTTAATTTTTTAAATTGAAACTTTTTTTTTTTAAAGTTTTTTGAATTGATCTAAAATATATTTTGGTGTAACAAGTGAGATGTGATTTTTTTTTTTTCCTATCAAACAGCTTGTTAATAATTCCAAGATCATTTACTGAATGTACAGCACCAATCTGCAATTTTTTTCTTTCTCTTATACTAAACTCTTACTGACATTGTGGTCTATGTCTCAATTTCTTATTGTGTTCCATCAATCTGTTGGCTATTTTTTACATTATGTGTTGTACCTTGTGTTTTTCCTATTTTTTCCAGACTAACTCTGAAAAGTATCTCTTGGCTAAGGGTAGATAAGAGGAGATAAGAGGAAGTAGAAATATTTTCTGTCTCATGGAGTCCTATTCAGTTTGCTGCTTGGAAGACAAGAGGGTGTCAACAGTGTCAAATGCCTGTGAGGTGTCAAATGGAGATTGTCAAAGATTCCCTGGATTTAGCCAATACAACAGAAATCACTAGTTCCCTTAGGCAACATAGATTGAGGAAAGTTAGCAAATAGAAAATTACTTTAAAACATTTTATTAATCCATATATATTATTTATAGGGCATGTAGATCAAAGAATTTAGTCAATGTTTTGTAGACAAAAGGGAAATTTTGAAGATTTCTGAATAAGAAGTGAAAGAATGAAAAAAGCACTATAGTTTTTAAGGATGATTATCTCCTTGCAGGTGATACATAAATGGACTGGAGAAAAAGACTACAAAGAGACAAGTACCTGAAAGGGTTGCATTTATCTGGCTACAAATTCTTTTCAAAAACATTTGCAAACTGATACATTGTTTCAATGATATAGGTCAGGGTATAGTAACAAAAATTAAAATGAACAGGCAAGTTGAGCAATAGAGCAAATCATAATTGAATTAAATCCATAGGGTGAAAGGAAGATAGTAATCATTTAAGAAAGGGGACTAATAGTGATTACGGAATATAAATCTTCCCTTTCCTTTACTCCCACACCATCCCGCTAATCTATTTTGTTCTTCAATTCTTTACTTCCAGATCATCTGCCTCCAGAAGTTATGAGGGGCTAAGATAATGAAGCCAGAATTAGACAGGCAGTCAGTGTAGATAGGTAAATCGAGTCAGGTTGGATCAAGGAGGCCAATTTTGAAAGGACTTTGGAGACTGTCCCCTGAGGGATTAAAATGTTAATTCCTTCAGAGCCCTTCCTCTACCCTAATCAAGAACCTGCCCCAGCTCCAACCAGTTGCCAAGGTAACCTGTCCCAGGAATTTCCCCTCTACAAGGAGCTATAAGGTTGTTAATGTGTACTTGGCTACTCCATCCTGCCCTTCCCCCTTCAGCCCACCTGTTTCCCACCTTTTGGCCCTCCTACCAAGCATTCCTGGGCCTAGTCACCTATGCGGGAAGGAGAAAGATAAGTGGGGAAAGGCATATAAAAAGGGCAGAACACCTCACTTATTAGGATACCAGCTAAGGGGCCCCTTCTTCCTCCCGGACAGAAGTCTATGTTACCCCTTTTTAAATAAATCCTGCTTCATATGCTTGCCTCAGTGTGCTTCTCTAATGCTCAAACTTCAACATGTGGGGAAGCAGGACTACACAATCAATCCTAAAAAACAAAGTCAATCTCCAGGCCTGTGTCCCTAAAATAAGGATATGATAGGTAGCCTTATCTACCATCATATCTTTTGTATTTATACACTGTTTTGACGTTTTATTCTTTTCAAAGTAAATCAGAGTAGAAATACACTTAATTTCTCCAAATTTCAATTGTGACTCAATTTCAAACCAGGATAAAACTTTGATGTGGCCTGGCATTTTACTGAAATGCTCTAAAGTGATTTACACTTGAGGTTTCAACACTGGGTACTCAAGAGTATGATTCAGAGGGAAAGGTAGGCTTAGGGTTGGCTAGTCCATTCAGTGCCTGGATTTCGTGCCCCATAGGTAAGAGGACCAGAATGGAATCCTCTTAAGTGATGTTTGGGAAGGAGAAGCTCCTCTTGCTCAGATAAAAGAACAATACTAAGAAAATCCCAAAGGAAAGTAGGAAATACCAACTCAGGGATGAGGGGGCAATGTAAGAGTAGGACGTCTACTGGATAAGAGAATGGATTTTCGGAACTATAAGACCCCTACAATCACAGGATTTTCAGTGTTTCTCTACAGAAAGAAATGAGCATTTTTTAGGTTCTATTCAATACAACAACCCAATGCACTGGATATTTTATTATAATTTCAATGAAAGTAATGGATCAACATCCTCATAGTTCAAAATAAAACAAAGTCTACCTCCTTGTGAGGATATAGTTATCATTCCCATTCCGGGGGAGAAGAAACTGAGGCTTAGATCAGCAAACCAATCTGAATGGAAAGTAGAAGAAATGCACTGGTCTGTTTCTGACCTATAGAAATATTACTGTGTGACAATTAAACATTTCTTTTTCTAAGAATCCTGAGTACTTGTAGTTGGGTGTGTTACTAAAGTGTCTCACTTACCAGGTGGGGCTTATCTGCTATTCCCATCCTCTGGGCCTCATGGGAAGCCAGAAGTCTGAGCTTCCCATTACCTACACAAAGCCATCTTTCTTTTACAGGGGCCGAGGCCTGGGCACCAAAAGGAAACCCAACAAAAGACTAGGGGTCCAAGCACTGCGGCCGCAGAAGGTTGGATGTAGGCCCGGACCGGGCTGGCAGGGGATATTCTGTCACCGCTGCGCACAGCAGACACCACCTGCTCGTGTGACCGATCTTGGAGGCTCCAGTTCTGGCGCGTTCCACTCAAGGGCAGGTGGCTGGGCCTCTCAGTCGTCTGCAGGAGGAAACAGCCAAGCCCCAGGCCACGGAATCTGGCGGGGAGCTGGAGGCGCGGGCTAAGCCCCGCCTGCCGGGCCGCCTCTTCCGCTCGCGCCGGGGTGGGTGCAGGCGCGGCCGCCTGGATCCGTTCGGACGCGGCCACGTTGTCTTACGCGCCCAGCGCACCTGGCCCTGAGAACCT
>NW_025999914.1:875137-918603 GCF_001458135.2 Marmota marmota marmota | reverse complement strand
CCATGCCCGTGCGCCCCCGCGGGCCCCCGCTATGGCCTCCGGGAGCGTGGCCGAGTGCCTACAGCAAGAGACCACTTGCCCCGTGTGTCTGCAATACTTCGTCGAGCCCATGATGCTCGATTGTGGCCACAACATCTGTTGCGCGTGCCTCGCCCGCTGCTGGGGCGCAGCGGAGACTAACGTGTCGTGCCCGCAGTGCCGAGAGACCTTCCCGCAGCGGCACATGCGGCCCAACCGGCATCTTGCCAACGTGACCCAGTTGGTGAAGCAGCTGCGCACCGAGCGACCGTCAGGGCCGGGCGGCGAGATGGGCGTGTGTGAAAAGCATCGCGAGCCCCTGAAGCTGTACTGCGAGGAGGACCAGATGCCCATTTGCGTGGTGTGCGACCGCTCCCGGGAGCATCGCGGCCACAGCGTGCTACCGCTCGAGGAGGCGGTGGAGGGCTTCAAGGTGAGGGTCCGGCGCGAAGAGTGGGGAGGGGTAGGAGCGCGAATCGGACAAAGGGAGGGGAGAGTCAAAGGGGCTTCCCTTTTTTCCGCCCAGAAAATGGCTGAGCCGGACGTGTGGTTCACAGCCGTCATTTCCTCTCCGTCCGCTATAGAGCCTCTGCACTCAGATTTGGGAAGAAAACCTGTAGCTGGCGAGGAAAACAGAAGTCTCCCCACCCCCACACTCCTTTCCCTGTATGCTTGTCTCACCCACACATTGTGCATAAAGATGGCCTGTGAAGGCCTTCTCTTGACAGTATAAAAGATGTGCGTAAAAACACGTACACATCGACAAGCTTATGAGACACTCGTATTCCCACCGGCTCCACGATAATATCAGACAAAACACATTTGAACGTTGACTGTGTACATGAAGCAGTGCCCATTCCGTGGTTTAGGAGTATTTCTCCAGCACTCACTTTAACCCTTCTGTTCTAGAAGCTAATGGAAAAGAACAGAGTTCTTTACTGCTTGAGTAAATCATTTAGCCACTCAGACTCAGGAGATAACAGTTATTGTGAAGATTAAGTGAAATGTGACTTACAAAACACTTTGTGAACTGTTGAACACACATTGGACAGCTAAACTAACATGGAAATAAAGTATAACGTGAAATAGTTCTAGGTGACATTTAATGAATACATGACGTTTTGTGTTTTTTTGTACTTTGAGGACTGCAGGGATATATACACAATTATGTCCCTGTTTAAATGTGAGTGCATCCATGTATAATTAATCTTGTAACATTTGTGGAATTTCCAGTTATATCATTTCACTCACTCATGGTAATTCCTAGTATGTTGGGAAGGCGTTGTTTACCTATGTCATCCATTAAGAAAATAAGAGAAGTCATTTTCTCTGTGCCTGTGTGGAAAAGCTATAATTGAACTTTAAGCTCCTTCCTAGTCTAGTTACCTTTCCACAAAGCCATGCAGCATCCTTCCAGGGACTGGTGGGTAACTCAGTGTTTAAGAATCACAAATTGCCAAAAGATAGTTTTGGTGGCCACCCGAGCTTTAGGCTTTTCTCTGGTGCATGGCAGTATAGTCTGAGGGCAGGCTTTAAGCAGGGACTTGGCATTAAGACTGTGGGTTCCATTTGTGATAAGAAAAGTAGCCAGGCTTATACTAAAAAGGTCTGCCAACTCTTTTGCTTTCTTTAGGAACAAATCCAAAACCAACTGGACCATCTAAAAAGAGTAAAAGACTTAAAGAAGAGACGCCGGGCACAGGGGGAGCAGGCACGAGCTGAACTTTTGGTAAGGGTTGTTGGAATTCTTAGATATCACTTCTGCCAAGAGATGTTACTCTTTCTTGACAATGCCTCAGTTCTGAATTTTTCACTCTGCTTTCTTGCTCCAGTCTCTGAAGGTCTTGAAAAGTGGCTAATGTGCTAATTCTGATAGAAGAATTTGGGAGTTTTGTTTTAAAAAATCAAAAAAATATAGAGACTTTTATAACATACACTTGTATATTCACTGCCCAACTGTTTAAATTTCTTTTTTTAAACATTTTTTTAGTTGTTGATAGATCTTTTTTTTTTTTTTCTTCTTGTTTTGTATCTTGGGATTTTTTAAAGACCTTTATATTATTTATTTATATGTGGTGCTGAGACTCAAACCCAGTGCCTCACACATGCTAGGCAAGTGCTCTACCACTGAGCTACAACCTCAGCCATTTAAATTTATTTTTGAACAATAAATGAAATAAGTCTGTACCCTTTAAAGGTATCTACATCTAAAAAGCAAACTTCTAGACTAGTAGTGTCTAAGCTAATCTTATGTGAAATTTTTTTAGTCCTGATCTGGATATGGTAAAGAACTCCTGGCCAGGGAACTCATTCCTTTGGTGTCCTTAGATCCCACTACGTGCACTTCCCACAATCCACTGAGACTTCACCTCCCCTTGGATGAAATATCTCAGTGAAACTGAGTAGACTGAAATGATTATAATGTCTTCTTTGGGAAGATTGTCAAAAGTGAGGGACAACCTTTCTCTGAAAATCAGGGTGCCTGAACATATTTAGTGGCTCTGACACTAGCCAGTTTTTTTAGATGGATAGAGCGCAACCACCTCTTTTGGCCTTAGTTTCCCCATCAATGAAATGGGTCAGTTGTACTAGACTTGTGATTTTCCAGCAAGGCTAGTACTGTCCTTTCCCTACAATGGTGTGTGTGGGTATTTCTTTGTGACTGAGGATTAGAGTAATTGGAAAGGGTAAGGCAGGGATGGTAAATGTCTTAACAACGCAAGAAACAGTCCCATGCTAGGCAGAATTATTCCTTCTAATGGCACCTCCTTTGAGAAATACTGAATTATGTGATCTTTAAGGTTTCTTTCAGCTTTGATTTACTGTTTTTAAGATTTATTGTATGGTTTATGTCTTTGAAAGACTTATCCAGCTGAAAAGAGTTATAAACTTATAAAAAGGATTTATAAACCCAGGTGTGTACATATTACTAAGTTGCACAGTGAGTATATGCTTAAGAAGGGTGGTTAGAGGAATGGTTGTTGGAGGAATGTTCTTGGGGAACAGGTGAATTTAGAACAGGTGTTTGTAGACTTTACATAAAGAACCAAATAGTAAATATTTTTAGTTACTTGGAATATGTCACAATTATCACCTCTGCCATTTTATCTCAAAAGCAGCCATATCAGATACATAAATGATTGGCTATGGCTGGATTCTAATAAAGCATTACTTGATTCCTTTAAAGCCATTTGCTAACCCCTGACTTAGAACAAAATGATAATAGTGTCCTGACAGTGGGACATGGGAGTAGAGAAGGAAGGATAGATAAACTGTGACAAACAAGTTAGCCACAGGAGGGAACCAGGGAAAACCTCAGTACTTCCCCAAGCTCTGTGAGACAGGGCAGTTTGTGAACACCCCTGAAAACCAAATATAGAAGACATGGATTATGAAGGGCCCAAGGAAATTGTGTTTGTTTCAAACTGTACCACACAGGACACATATCTGATTGTGTCATTTCTCTGTGTGACAATCTTTTATGGCTCTCAATTGCAACAAATTCCTTACTCCTTAGCCTGGTATGTTCTCGTCTCCTCTTAACTCTTCTGCTTTCATTCCTTAGCACTTATGTACTCCAGACAGATAGAACCATTGGCCTTCTCTCCCTACTTTTTTGCCTGTGCTATTTCTTCTCCCTAGAAAACCCTCCTCTTACTCATTTGGTGAATTCGTGTGTGAACACTGATTCTGTGAAGACTGTGATACCTCCTTCCACAGCAGCCTGTTACTCTGTCTTTACCCATCCAGGACTCTGTGTAGCACATGAGAGCAGGAACTGTGTTTTAATACCACTAGGATAACTCAGTTCCTTGCCATTATGGTAAACATCATAAATAATGAGTAAGTGAACACAGTGAAATAATGAATAAGTTTTAGTATCTTTGGATAAACTGACTTGGGGTGAGTCACCAGGAGAGAATGGTGAAAAGAGCTCTAGAAATGAGCCTTTTCTCTTCACTGCCCTTGTCTATCATCTGCACAGAGCCTAACCCAGATGGAAAGGGAGAAGATTGTTTGGGAGTTTGAGCAACTGTATCACTCCTTGAAGGAGCATGAGTATCGCCTTCTGGCCCGCCTTGAGGAACTAGACTTGGCCATCTATAACAGTATCAATGGTGCCATCACCCAGTTCTCTTGCAACATCTCCCACCTCAGCAGCCTGATTGCCCAGCTAGAAGAGAAGCAGCAGCAGCCCACCAGGGAGCTCCTGCAGGTAAGACATGAAGAATCCTCCTAAGACACCTCCAATAAAAATAGCCTCTTTTTTCCTTTGCCAAGTAGTATCCAGGACCTTCTGTTTCCTGGTTAACTGTGCAGGAGTTGCACAGGTGCCAAACTCATGTACTGAGTATGTTGGAAGAAAAACATACACCAGAAGCTGTGGTTGACACAACTTGGATTATCAGTTACATTGTCTCAGAAAAGGCAAAGGGAAGACCTGGTGCCCTGGCCTGCCCTGATAAATGTTCTGATCATGGGCAAAGTTCTTCATATCTTTGGGTCTTAGTGACTTCAATAAGAGGGGCTTGGATCACATGCCATTTGGAGAGCTCCTCATTCCATTATCCTGTAATTTTAATGTATACATGTATATTACCATAGCTACAAAATAGCAAGCACTTGAGCAGGAGTTGGGTAGTCCTGTGATTTTACTGTTTTAATGTAGTGAGAGAGCTGCAGTAGATCTAGCCAGGTAAGATTGCAGGCAGTGAGCTATTGCCCATGTGTTCGCTCATTCAGTGCATACTAATTGTCTGCTGTGGATCAGGCATTGCTCTAAGCACTGGGCTTAAGTGGTGAGTAAGCTTCCCTGAGTTATATTCCAGTGTGGAAGCCAGAAAATAAGTAAATAATTATTACAGTTGTTGACAAAGGCCATTAAAAGGGATGATGAGATAGACCAAGTATCAGCAAATATTTAAGATAATTGGAAAAAGAATATACTTTGCAATAGGTGAAATTATATGAAATCCAGATTCAGTGACCATACATTTTTAATTGGCACACAGCCATGCTTATTCAGGTGTATATCCTCTATCATTGCTTTTTCATTATAACAGTAGTGTTGAGTAGTGGTGACAGACCGAATGGCTCACAGAGACTGAAAGACTTACAAAGCCTAAAATATTTACTACGGGCCTTTAAGAAAAAATTTATTGACTCTTACTTTAAAATAACAAGAAAAAAAGAAAAGCTTAATTCTTAACATACATTGCTATTTAATTGTCAGGCAGAGCTTGCAAAGAGGACAGTTGACCAGAGAGGCAGAATGTAATCAGAAAGAAAGACTGTTTTGGGAAGGAGGGAGTGGACAACAGGGTCCAATGCGTTTGATGTCAGATAATATCAGAGCTGATATCCATTTGGTTTAAAATATGACTGCCATTGATGACCTTATGTAGAAATGCCACAGTGGAATAATTTTGGGCCGGAGTTAAATGGTGAATGGAGTGGGGTGAATGGAGACTATGAGAGAGTAGGTGACTATTTAAAAAATGAAAATGAAAGAAAAACTTAGAGATGAAGTAGATTTGTGGGGCTTTATCTGGAGGAGATGCTTAAAGAAACCAGTTAAACTTATTTTCAAAGTCTGTGTTGTAAGGATCCAGATGTGAGGGAAGATGTCGAAGCGGTGATGGGCTTCAGGATAGTGTGCTGTCCCTGAGAAAGCAGGGGGAATGGGAATTAAAGCATATGTTCAGAAGTTAGTTTCAGAAGGTCCTCTCTTGCATGGGAAGAAATTATTATTTCAAAATATGGGAAAGCCAGTTAGTCCATGAGACATAGGATAATTTATAATATAATGATTTAAATGATATGATTTAAACCAGTCATTTATAGTAGAACCATCCTGTCCTGTTGTGATTTTCTTTTGTGCTTTTGTGTCAAATCTAGTGCAAACACTGAGAAAGAAGTTAGGCCTAAGATAATTGGAGTTTTTTGTTTGTTTTTTTCTTTTAAGAAATGTTTGTAAAATATACAGAATATAAATTTCACTATTTGTGTAACTCTGTGGCACAAAATAGCATTCAGTAAATTTACAATGTTGTGCAATTGTCAATAACTATCTAGATCCAGAACATTTTCATCACTCAAAAGAAACCACATATAATTAAGCAGTCATTCCTTTCCCCTTCTGCCTCCAACCCCTTGCTCCATGCATCTATCTATTCTGGATATTTTATATAAGTAAAATCACATAATAGTCTTTAGCTTCTTTCACTTGGCATAATTTTTTCAGGTTTATATCTATATTGTAGTACATATTCAATATTTTATTTCTTTCTATAGCTGAATGATATTCCATTGCATGGATATATACTGTATTTTGTTTACTCAACATTTAATGAACATTTGGGTTGTATCCACATTGTAGACTAGTGAATATTGTGAATAATGCTAATCTTTGCTGTGTTATTTCAGTTTTTCTATATCTGCTGTTGAAGCAGACACCATACTCAAAATTTTAAAACTTTTTTTTTTTAAGCAGAAGGTTTTTATGAGAATATTTTTGAATATACAGATAATGAAACCAAAGCTGGATGATAAGGAAAGTGGAAAAAGAAAGAGGGATCATGGACTTAATGATTGATGATGACAATCAAGTGTGTTTATGAAGGAATTCTGTAGAAAACAAGCTGAAGTTATAAGAATAGGAAAAGAAGTTAACATACAGAAATCAGCAGCCTCCATATGCGTATATAACAACCACTAGAAAATATATTATGTATTGGAAGAGGACACCATTTCCCATAGCAAAAAGAGAAAGAAAATAGATAAAGTACTTGGAAATACACTGAGAAAATCTATATAAAAACCTATGTGGAAGGGAACACCTCTCAAAAACACAAAATAGAAGTGAAGAAATAAAAAGATATTCTTCATAAGAAATCTCAGCATTAAGTTGTCAGTTCTAAAGTTTTTTATAAGTTTAATGCAATTTCAATAAAAAGACCAACAAGCTTTTTCTCTGAATTTAGAAAGATTCTGGGATACACTGAACAGAGCAGCGGGTACTAGCCCTATTAGATATTAAAGTATAATAAAAAGGTCTGTAAAATTAAAGTAGTTGGTATTAGCATAAGAGAAAAAATGTCACAGGCATTGTAACCAGTCAAAAGTCAGTGTCAGATTCAAAGAAAATGTCTGCAACGAATAGTACCAAAGCTCCAATATATAAAGAACTTACTAAAATTGAGGGGGGCGGGGAATCAAAATTTTCTAGGAAAATGGACAGAAGACTTAAAAAGGCAAGTTGCAAAAGTTGGCCCATGAACATATGGGAAAAAATACTCAACTGCATTTGTAATAAGAAAATGCACATTGGGGCTAGGGCTATAGCTCAATTGGTAGAATACTTGTCTTGCAAACACAAGGCCCTGGGTTCAATCCCCAGCACACACAAAAAAAAGAAAGAAAAAAAGAAAAGAAAATGCACATTAAAATGCTAAGATACCCCTTACCAGTTAGTGTAGAGATATATATAGATTTTTTTTTTGGAGACAGGGTCTCTCTAAATTGCTTAGAGCCTTGGTAAGTTGCTGAGACGGCCTTGGCCTTGAACTTGCAATCTTCCTACCTCAGCCTCCCAAGCTGCTGGAATTACAAGACGTGAACCATCACACCTGGCAACAATATAGTTTTAGCATAATATGCCATTGGCAAATATGTGGGAGAGACATATTATTGGTGGAAATGCAAAATCATGAAACCATTTCAGAGGAAAATTTGGCAATATTTAACAAACCACACACACACACACACACACAAGCAGTTAAACTTTATCTAAAAATCTGTGCTAGAAATTTACCTTGAAGATATACCTAAGTATGAAAATATATTTGAAAATACCCAGTAAGAATACTTGCTGTAGCAATGTGTGTAAATGCAAAATATTGGATATAGTCTGTCTTCTAAACTTAGAAGATTTTTTAGTCAATTATGAATATATACACAGCAAAATGCTATGCAACCTTAAAAAAGCATAAGAATGATACTTATGAGCTAAAAAGCCAGGACATATTGGTAAGTGAAAAAAATAAAAATGTAAAACATAGAGTATGTTGCTTTTTGTGTAAGAAAGGAAGAGGGATTGGAAAGTACATGTGTATGCTATTTTTGCAGAGGAATCTGAAAGGATAACTAGACACTAATAGAGATGGAGAGATGAGGTGGGAGGGGACAGAGAAGGGAGTAAAAAGGACTTTCTTGCCAAGTCTCAGAGACTTTTTGAGCACCAAAATAAATAAGAACAGTAATATATTATAGCACATTGAATAAAATAATCTGTGAGTCCACACTAATAATAAATAGGAAGGGAAATTTTTTTCTAATAGAATGTCAACTAAACATAGAAGGAATTTTGAAGTTAAAAAATGACCTTTTGGCAACCATCATAGTAAAAATTTATTAATAAGACTTGTCAGTGAATGCTAACTCTAAGGGGAAAAGTTTGATGAGAATGAAAAGTATTTTATAGATACTTATTAATTGCAAGAGGAAAAAATAGTAATTGTACAATGATCAAAATCAGTTTTGCCACTGGGCATGGTGCTTGCCTGTAGTCCCAGTGACTTAGGAGGCTGAAACAGGAGAATCACAATTTCAAGGCCAGCCTCAGCAACTTAGTGAGACACTGTCTCAAAATAAAAAGTGTCCCTGGGTTCAATTGCTAGTACTGGGAGAAAAAAAAAAAAAAATCAGTATTACCAGTGAGAGACAAGCAAATATGTACTCTAGAAGGCTATAACATACCCTAGTTAAAGATGGTATAACTGGAATTAATCATGAGGGAAATGTCTTAAACTGAAATGGAGGGACATCCTATAACATAATTAGTTTACATCAAATAATGGTAATGTGAAAGGTAAGTCAGTTCTGAGAATCTTTTCCAGTTAAATACACATCAATTGTAATTAAGTGCAATGAATGATCCTGGATTACATGGAATGGGGGTAGGGGTGTTGGAGCTATGAAGAACATGATTGCGATAGTTGATTAAATTAGCCTACGACTGTGGATAAAATAAATGTATCAATGTTCCAATTTCCTGAATTTTGTAACAGTGCTATAGTTATTAAAAAAAGTAGTTGTTCTGAGGAACTACGCATGAAAGAATAAAGGGATAGAATGTAAACAATTACCTCAAGTGGTTCTGAAGATGTATATGTCATATATATATTATATGTGAGAAGAGAAAGGTTAAATAATTATGTGAATAGTTAAAGGTTGGCAAACCTGGTAAAAGACTATAGAAGAGTACTTTGCAGTGCCAACTATTCTGTGTATTTGAAACTAATTCACAATAAAAAGAAAGCAAGGCAGACAGGTATAAGTTATTGACATCCAAGAGTAGAATGACAGAGTTAATAAATCTCAGTTTCTTCTGCCTGATTTTTAGATCCTTGAAACCGAGTTATGTTCCAATGATTCTTTCCTCTGGCTTTTCCCAGGAAGACCAGCCCATAGTTGGGTTTTTAATGAACATTTGTGAAAGAAAACTCAAATTATAAATAGCTTCTCATAGTATCCTTTTCCTTTCTCTTATAGGACATCGGGGACACATTAAGCAGGTATAGTTTTCTCTCCCCCTAGTGTTAAATCAAGCACAAGAAGACTGTCTCACTCACATTTGTAAATCCTGAAAGGAGCCCAGGGCCCGAGATGGACATCTTCCTGAATTGCTACCTATCTCTGAAGAGTCACCGGTGTGCTAAGAACTAGATTAACCACAACTGTTCTCTGTAAAACTTGGAAATTATTGGCAAATTGTGGAGGTGGGGTAAGATAGGGGTTCACATTTGAGAGTGTTGGTGTTTATGGGTGTGAGGACACTTCCATGGAGAGGTTGGGAACTTACAGGAGTTGGACATTACAAGGACACATTATGGCTGTTACTTAATATGAATTTTAGAATCTATTTATCATTCTCTTTCTCTCTTGCTATAATGGGGGAAATTGGGCCTAAAGAAAGTGTAATGAGCCTAGAGGTATAAAATTACTGATGAACCACTTGAATTCTGACTTTTCTCATTATTTCTCTATAATACTACCAAATGGAAGATGAGGAGGCCTGGGGATGTAGCTCAGTGGTATAATACCTGGTTGGCATGCACAAATCCCCAGCACCAAGAGGAATATGAGGAAGAGCTTCCTGGGGACATGACCAAAAAAGAAGGGAGAACTTGAAGAGGGCAAGAAACCAGGGCAGAGTTATATTTGTAGGATTGATGGTAAGAGCAAATCTAATAGGCCTCAGGAAGCTGACATTTACAAAACTTTGAAGTTGATTAAAAATCAACTAAATTTTTAAGTTAAAAATCCTAAATTTTTGGTGAAAATCTTCCAGTGGAAACTATATGGAAAGCTACTATTGAGGAGATTGAGAAGGGTTCCATAGAAGGGGTAGGTTGGCTAGGAGGACTATGGTTATAGAAACATGTTGATAGGAATAAGGTTGTTGAGGGTCCTCAGGATGGAGATAACTTGGAATTTATACCAGTCCCAGATAGATGTTCCAAGAAAATATTGCCTCTATCTGGTACTTTTTGATAATAACCATTTCTGACCCATCATAAGGGCCTAGATCGCACAGACCTAGTAGTATGTGATATTAAGGACTGGGATTAGCTATGTGAAATAGGATATCCAAAATTCCATTGGCTTAAGGCTTCAACATAATTTTAAAAATATGTTGCCATATAAGAAATGTGCAGGTAGGTAGACTGAGGGCTGGTAGAGTGGCTCCAGTGATCCTCATATTTCTGATTTCTTCCCATTTGCTGTTATATCATCTCTGAAGTATGGTCTTCATATCGACGAAGTAGCTGCTAGAATGCCAGCCAAGAGAAAGAAAATCACATTTCTTTTTAAGCAAATTTGTTTTCAAAATATGAGATACTTCTTAATCTCTCATTGGCCACCTCAGTTACAAAGTCATATCCATCTATAAGGGAGACTGGCCACCCATGAGCCGTTAAATTTAGAAAAAAGGAGAAGAGGCACTGGGTGGGCAACTAACAGTCTTTGCCATAGACTTCCTTTTAGATGTGAGAAAATTGGGTGTTGTCCTTCATATAATGTCTGTCTGTCTGTCTAAAGATGTTATTCCTCCTGTATTTGGGAACCTGCAGATTATGGATAGTTGCCCACTGTAAATATCAAGGACTTCATCATGGACTCTACACCTTTGATAGTCAGTTTTGTAATGCATTTAGTTCAGTAAACTTTTTTGAAGACTTGCTAATTGGTTTCTATAACCATAGTCCTCCTAGCCAACCTACCCCTTCTATGGAACCCTTCTCAATCTCCTCAATAGTAGCTTTCCATATAGTTTCCACTGGAAGATTTTCACCAATTTCTCAGAAAATGAAAATGGGTAAGATTATCTCCCTTGTTTTGGTTTAGAGGATTATAGTTGTAAGAGAAGACATAAAAAGCTACAGTAGCTGTTTCTAAAGACTGTCTGCCTATGTTGAAAAGTTTGATTCAGGATCTGTTCTGGCCCATGATAGGCTATATAATTGGGGAGGGATTCACATGTGTTTTTTAAATTTAGGGCTGAAAGAATCAGGATCCCTGAACCTTGGATCACACCTCCAGATCTGCAAGAGAAAATCCACATTTTTGCCCAAAAATGTCTATTCTTAACGGAGAGTCTGAAGCAATTCACAGGTAATGTGAGGAGAAGGGTCATGAGAGGAATTAATTTATACTATTATAATCTATGTATTGCCTAAAAGGTTATATTTTTCTCAGAAAACCAAATAGTGGGGGCTGGGTATATAGCTCAGTTGGTAGAGAGCTTGCCTCACATGAACAAGACCCTGGGTTCATCCCTACCACCACTACAAAAAAAAAAAAGAAAAAGAAAACCAAATAGTGGGATGCAAACTGAATATCTTCTCCTTTTCTCTCCTCAGAAAAAATGCAGTCAGATATGGAGAAAATCCAAGGTAAATTCACCTATTACATACTGGACTTTTGATGATAGAATTTCACAAGAGGAAGAGCATCTGAACTTATAATGTGGGAAAATAAGATGGTTGATCTCTAATATTTTACATCTTTCTTTTAGTCTTAAATTTTTCATTTAATAGCCTCTTGTTCTCATTTGAAGTCGGTTAACTATATCTAATCAGTTCTCAGTCTATATGGAAGAGAAAAATAGGCAACTTAAAATGTAATCCAGAATTAAATTGATTATTTAAAATTTTTTTTTAATTAGGAAAAAGAATGAACATACACTGTCCATTTCACATGAGCCAGTATTTATAATTTTAATTGACTGATTTCTTATAGCTGTAGACACAGAGCCACACTAGGCCAGGAGGAATGAGCAGCACTGACTGAGATAACACCAAGGAAGTGATTTTTGAGCCAGCATTCAGGAATCAGACTACTAAGGTTGTGGGCCCACCTATGTCACTTAATGTTTACAATGTTGCTGAGCATGGTAGCACTTGTCTATAATCTCAGGGACTTGGGAGACTAAAGCTAGAGGATCTCAAGTTCTAGGCTAGCCTCTGCAACTATGTGAGACCCTGTCTCAAATAAAAAAGACTGGGGATGTACTTCAATAATAGAGCACCTGAGTTCAATGCCTAGTATTCTAAATCTAAAATTTTCTGCTCATGAACCATTTTCACTTAGGAGTTGGCCAAATGCTGAATATTAAAATTTTTAGGCAGTCTGGTAGAGTCGGAAATTCTTACAAGTAGGTAGACTCTTATTTATTAAAAAGTACTAACCCCCATAATCTTTGATAATCTCATATCATGTATGCTGAATCCTTATTGCATCTTAGCTATATATTTATTTGGGGCCTCTAGCAATACAGATTTAGGACATGTCTTTCATAAGCAAGACAGCTAGGGAGAAACTCCATAATACAGTGGATGGTTTAGACATAGCTTTTCTTGATGTGGTTCTTATTAATGTCTCTGGTTCTTTTTCTACTTAAAAGGCTCAATAAGAACATATGTGAAAATGACTAGGAATGGTCTTGTTTGCCCCACAGTAGTAGTCACTTGAGCCACTCAGCCCTTAGAGCACAGACGGCTTATGAAAGTAAGGAGTTGTGTATGACTTGGGATTTGAACTGTGTTTTGCTCTACAGAGCTAGCCAGCTCACTTCAGGGTGGAATTCTTGCTTGGTTCAATTTGATTTCATATTCTACCAGTCTTAGGCATGTTGTTTTCCTTCTACCAAAGATACTCAATCCCCTTTCTCTTAACGTCTTTAGCTAGATGATGAAGTCATACATTGTATGAGGAAATCTGCATGGCTGACAACAGGATTTCTGAGATTTTCAGTGGAGCGCACTAACCAAAGATCTTTTGAGTTACGTATTCCTTGGAAATACTCAAATGGCTTTCATAACAACTTCTCTGTTTGTTTTTTCAGAATTGCGAGAGGCTCAGTTATATTCAGGTAGGTGATATATACAGGAGAAAGGAATAAAAATTCTGTGAACCTAACTACTATTGTGAATGATTTGTTGGAGAATTAACGTAATTTGGATTCTTTAGGTTATGTATGTAAACATGGCATATAACAACAATCCACTATATTTCTGTGTGATTACAGTTATCTTTGCAACCTAAGGTGCTTCAGAGCTAAAACCATTGGTGGTGGTGGTGGGGTGGGGTGGGGTCAATTTCAGGTGATAAGAAGGATCATAGAGTGTCAACTGCAGTTCCCCAAACTAGAACACTTCTGTGCATCTACTATAGTGCACTGCTCTGCCTCCTCAGCCTCAGGGGCAACATGCTGTTTGCAATAAGCAGGAGTGATTGAGCTCAACTGTTAACTCTAGTGCTAGAGACAGTCTAGGAATCTTGGTCATTCCATCACTACTTATTTTTTTTTATTTATTTTTTTAATATTTATTTTTTAGTTGGACACAGTATCTTTATTTATTTATTTTTATGTGGTGCTAGGCGAGCGCTCTACCGCTGAGCCACAACCCCAGCCCTCCATCACTACTTATGGGAAAAGATTGAAACTTCCCTTCCCCTTGACAATCACCTTTATCCTATAGTTCAGAGAAGCTGAATGGAATCTTCTTCATGAAGAGAAGGGTTCTACATATAAAAAGATCTTCTTTGGTGCTGCACTGATTGTGAGCCATATTTGGTTCTTTAAATAAGTATTAACTGAATCCTTTGCTTTTATACCATACAGTTTAACATTGTGTACTTTAAAGGAAACAAAAGAGTATAAGATACTAACTGCCCTGTCCTTGTAGTTTACATTGTCTGGTTGAAGATATGAGGTACACTCATGACATAAGAAAGAGGTAGGCCCAAGACTGGGTATATATAGCTCAGTGGTAGAGCAGGTAGCTGGGTGAGGCCTTGGGTTAAATACTTAGCACCAAAAAGGGAAAGACGGGTGGATATTGTATATTGTGAACAGATTGAAGAACCAAGGGTTCTGGTCACTCTACTGGTGTCCTGTCATGAACCTTTGTTGGGAGTCACTTAGTCTGACTGTGTTTTGATTTCTGAGAGGTAATGTTTGGGAATCCTTCTCATAAACAAGATGTGAAGAGCAAATGAGAGACTACATCAGTGCTTTTGAAGCAAGAAGGTACCATATGGTGGAAGAGGCAGTAGTGCTAAATAACAGAAGAGATGACATGAATTATACAGTTTTAAATTTAAAAGCAAGAAGAGTACTGGTGTGGGCTGGTTAAGAAAAACTGGGGAGCTAGGAACAATAGCACATGCTTGTAATCCCAGCCTCTCAGATGAGGCTAAGGCAGGAGGATCAAAAATTCCAGGCCAGGCTGGGCAACTTAAGAACCTGTCTTAAAAAAATTAAAAATGCTGGGAATGTAGCTCAGTGATCGAGACCCTGGTTCAATTCCCAGTACCATAAATAAATAAGTAAATAAGAAAAACTGAGGAAGATATGGGCCTTAGGGCTGGGGATGTGGCTCAAGCGGTAGCGCACTCGCATGGCATGCGTGCGGCCCGGGTTCGATACTCAGCACCACATACCAACAAAGATGTTGTGTCCACCGAGAACTAAAAATAAATAAATAAATATTTAAAAAAAAAAAAAAGATATGGGCCTTAGAAGAAAATAGAATGAATGATTCAGATGTACAGGATAAAGACCTAATGGAATGAATAAAAGTGAATGGGAAAGTAGGCAAATTGGTCCAGATTCCTCAGTTCCTTACCAATAGTTCCAAATTCTTTGAAAGCCAAAGTTTTGTTACCCCCCTCCCCTACATTGTTTTGCAGCCAATTAATTAAGGTACCAAAACCTGAATTTATGTGAGACTCTTTAGAGCTTTTATCCTATATCATGTGAACATTTGTATGTTTCACAGCAGATATGTTAATATTTGATTATAGGGTGCGTGCAAGACCTTAACTGTTGTAATCTGAATTCTTTGGAACTTTTGACCCCTATAGCTTTCAAATTAAGTGATTGTGAAAATATATAAAAAAAAAAAACCCTCAAATTTGGTAAATAATGGATGTTGTGGCTTAGGATGTAAAAGAAAGGGAAGGGGGCAGAGTGCAGTGGCACATGCCCGTAATCCCAGCGGCTTAGGAGGCTGAGGCAGGAGGATTGCTAGTTCAAAGCCAACCTCAGTATAAAAGCAAGGTGCTAAGCAACTCAGTGAGACTCTGTCTCTAAATAAAATACAAAGTAGGGCTGGGGATGAGGCTCAGTAGTTGAGTACCCCTGAGTTCATTTCCCAGTACCAAAAAAAAAAAAGTGGGAATGGGGGTAAAATTTTAGTATTTCACTATATCATCATTATAGAAGGCAACCACCTAATCCAACAGTAGTTTTTGAAATGTGAATTTTAAGATGTATTTCATAAGATGAATGTATCCTCTTAGTACGGAGCTCTTATTCTATACCCAGGGAGATAGAAGAAAGGCTAGGTGTTCTTGAGTGGGCTCTCCTGGACTTCAGGCTGACTCTCCCCTTTGTGTTTCTGCAGTGGACGTGACTCTGGATCCAGATACAGCTTACCCCAGCCTGATCCTTTCTGATAATCTGCGGCAAGTGCGATATAGTTACCTCCAACAGGATTTGCCTGACAACCCTGAGCGGTTCAATCTTTTTCCCTGTGTCTTGGGCTCTCCATGTTTCATCGCTGGGAGACATTATTGGGAGGTAGAGGTGGGAGATAAAGCCAAGTGGACCATAGGTGTCTGTGAAGACTCTGTATGCAGAAAAGGTGGAGTAACCTCAGCCCCCCAGAATGGATTCTGGGCAGTGTCATTGTGGTATGGGAAAGAATACTGGGCACTTACGTCCCCAATGACAGCCCTTCCCCTGCGGACCCCTCTCCAGCGGGTAGGGATTTTCTTGGACTATGATGCTGGTGAGGTCTCCTTCTACAATGTGACAGAGAGGTGTCACACCTTTACTTTCTCTCATGCTACCTTCTGTGGGCCTGTCCGGCCCTACTTCAGTCTGAGTTACTCGGGAGGGAAGAGCGCAGCTCCTCTGATCATCTGCCCCATGAGTGGGATCGATGGGTTTTCTGGCCATGTTGGGAGTCATGGTCATTCCATGGAGACATCCCCTTGAAGAGGTGAACGCAGACTAAAAGGGCTGTTGGCTATAATTGTACCCCAGGCACAAGGCATCTTGTTGCCTTGCCGATTCCTGTCTGTCACAGCTGGGTACCATTTTCCATGCCCTTGCAGAGGCAGACAGGATGTCCATGTTCTTTACTATCCTTTTCCTTCCCCTGCAAATTGTGAGATGTAACAAGAAGTATCAATATTTCCCAAAAATAAAAACCAGATGTCCTCCTCCAGTGTTTCACATTTTTTGGTTTTACATAGAAACCAGATAAACAGCAAATAATAATCTTTGGATTTGGAGAGCCACTCAAGTTACTTACACCATCTTGGCTTAGCCTGGCTTCCTCTTGCTCAGTCCACATAATAATCATGGGAATTTTACTGCCATTTCTTGACTAGGGATCCTTTCTGAGAACCTAGAATGGAACTGCAAGGCCCTGTTAGCATGGCTTCCTTTATTCCAATTTTTTCTTGGAAAAGTACGTCTACCCTTGATTTTCAGTCTGCCAGTTTTTTACTAACAAGGGTCTATATGTGTTTGGGTTAGTTACAGTTATTTTACAATAATGGTGAAAAGTGGCCCCACTTCTACCATGAGAGGATATTCTAATCAGTGTTTCTGCCTCTAAATCTTTTCTGGGGCTTTATTTGTTCCCTTCATACTAATGACAGGTGTCTCCTAGTGCTGGGTGCACATCATTTCAGGTCACCATCTACTATTTCTAGATCCTCTCCCAGGCACATCTATGGACTGGTGGTCAGTTAAACACTATCTCTGGAAGAATTCTAGTATTCCAGAAATTTGTTGCCTTTTTACCTCCTTTTCTCTATCTCCTCTGGGAGATGGGGAAATTCACCTTCATAATGTGTGTATCATCAAGGGGCAACTCCATCCCAAATGGCCACTGGATCTTGAGACATTCTGGAATCAGAAGGCTAAGGCGGGTTACTTTGAGCAAGCCCCATGATGGTTCTTGGTCTTACTTCTCTTTGGGAATATGCTCCTCTGTTTAAAAAATAAAGTAAATATGGATGTTTACATTGCTGTTGTGTTGTGGGTCTTGGTCAGATTGGGTTCACACATGGAGCAAGTAGGGTGTCAACTTCCACTATGGTTTCAGAATCCTATTCTGGCCAATGTTTTTCTTACATCTGGGTGATAAAACTAGTTTCTTAGTGCCCTGACACTGACTCTAATGGTGCTGAGAAAGTAATGTTGGGGCCAGGCACTGTGGTGCATGGCCATAATCCCAGCAGCTTGGGAAGCTGAGAAGTTCAAAGCCAGCCTCAGCAATTTAGTAAAGCCCTGAACAACTCACTGAGACCCTGTCTCAAAATAAAATATAATAAAAGGGCTGGGGATGTGGTTTAGTGGTTGAGCCCCTCTATGTTCAATCCCCTGTACCAAAAAAAAAAAAAGTAATGTTGGATATTCCTGGCTTGGAATATGTCAGAAGGCCCAAATTTTGCTTCCTAACAGAACCACCATCCCAAACCCTTGGGGTACCTAGTCACCATGTACTGAGGAAGAAATATGAGGCAGAGAGGCTCTATTTCCAGGAATTTGATCTTTTCTACTTCTGAACATGGCTTCTGAAGACAAGATTCTGTTAGCTATATATCCTTTCATTGACGTTTGATTGCTATCATGAATTGTTGATAATGTCATTTATTTATTCATCAGGCTTTATGAGAAATAATTCAGAGATTACAGAAAAGGGATTCCATGAGGCTAGATTAGCTTTTACCATTTTATTCTGAGATATAAATGCGTAGAATAACAGATACATGCATATAAATTATGATTCACAGAGCAATGCTTGGAACATAGTGTGAAGAGTAACAGACTTAACACAACAATCTCATGAAGTGTGTATTGTTGCCCTTATTTTACAGATAAAGAAACCGAAACAGGGTAAATGACTTACCCTAGGTGTATAGCTAGGAAGCAGCAGAGCCAGGATTCAAACTGAGATGGAACACATGACCACATACCTCAGATTCTTACACATAGTATATATACATAGATTATGCTTTTTACATGGGAAAGGCAGAGCAGAGACTGGACACCTTGACGTGCCAGTTCATCAACCTGAGACGCCTGCCTATGACTATTTACTGTAGACTTGAGGTTCTGTAACTGGAAAATGGAGTCAAGACTTCCATTCAAAAATCACATTCCACTTTCACTTAGTCCCTTGGAGCAGGAAGGAAGAATAAAGATACCTTGTACGCTTTCAAGGAAATATGCCCTTGAAATGGACTCCTGGTTTTTACTGTCCCAGTGATGAGGCTATGGACATATCTATAAGGGTAAATCTTAATGCTGGGTGAAAAAAGTCTTCAAAAACTATACACTTAAGATACCCTTCTTAAATGAACAAAAAAATCATGGTTATTTTTATGAAGTGTGGGGAAGGAAGGAAAAGAAGAGGATATTGGCTGATAATGTGTTATTAGCTTTTAATTTGGGGGTGTGTGTTTATAGGTATTTAAATTTTGTTTTTAAATGCTAGTTTGGGGATAAATAAACTTGTAAATGATTCTAATTTTACTCATCTGCAGAAAAATAAGAAACCTTTGAATTAATTGAGTGAGGATATGGGCCACTAAAGACAAACATGGGACTCAGGATTCTTCTGGCTCCTCTTTATTTCTTTCTTTGGAACACCTGAATTTTTTAATTGGGGTTACAACAACTTCTTTTTACTAATGGAGGAGAATTTTGTATGTGTGTGTTTATATGCATGTGCACACACACTTGGGTCTTGAGCTGCTCTTATTTTTCCTGGTACAGCCCAGAATGCAGAGAAGAGCACCTTTCCCAAGAGCGGATGAGGCCCAGAAGAGATGTTCAGAAACTAAGGAACCTGAGTATGCTTCCTATCCTCTACCATGTACATTTAAGAGAAGATGAGAGATTATGTCAAAATTGCCTACCACTTAAAGGCACACTATGAAATTAAGAGCAAATTGCTGTCAGATGGTAAATGAAAGTCATTTGTTACTGTTATCTATTAACATTTATTATGGTCATTGATTGTCTCTAACAAAGGGTATATGAAGGAGGAAATCACATCTCCCAGAAAAATAAAACAAAGCTCAAAAGGTTCAACAAATGGAAGACAATGATCCTTTGATTCAAATACACAATTAACCAGTGTTGGGTATCCTAGTTGAACCTGACTATGGGGGAGAATACAAGATAGCATGGTTTCTGTCCTTGGAAAAATAAAAGTCAATAAGGAAAAATAACAAAAAGAAGTAAACAAAAGATTATCTCAGGACTCTGTGTACCACAGTAATCTTAAGAGGAAGCTGAAATGCTAGGTCTACGTTTCTTAGTACCTTAGTCCCACCCCAAATTCCAAATCCTGCACCATGTTAGGGATTGAACTCAGGTCCTTGAATCTGCCAAGCAAGCAGTCTACCACTATGGGTTCCTTAGTACTCTTTTTTCTTGAGGCTGAGGGCCTAATGCCCACTAGCTTGGTCCAGCAATAAATATTAACTATGCAATTAATTTACTGAATTAATATCCTGAACCTTGTTTATCCCAGAAATTCCTGCTATGAAGTCTCCACAAAGAATAATGAGAAAGCCCCAAACCAAACCAGAGTTGGTGGGATTATTATAAGGGAATTAATTGGATCTGCCAAGTAAGTATTTTAAATATTAAGACCTGCAAACAATACTTGTATTTGACAGTATTGCCCTAGTTATATTTCCTTTTTTGTGTTGAGGAAGTGTAAATTAAACATACCTGGCTCAGTTGTTGCCTTAATTTTGCATTTGACCATTTGAAATGTAAGCAGAGCATCTGAAGATAACCCTTTTGGTTACACTCATGTCTCTACCAGATTCTTCATTCAAAGCGCATATAGAATTTGGATTTTTATGGGCTGTGATGCCAAATCCAGTTCAGTTTGTGGTACGAAAGAATGTAATAGAAAAAGTGAAGAGAATGAATTTTAGTCTAGAAAGATTTCACATTTTTAACCTAAATATTATTATTTTTTCATACTTTTTGGTACTGGGGATTGAACCCAGGGGTTTTTAACCACTGATTATTACCCCCTACCACACCTTTTTAAATTTTTTTTTTTTTTTTAATCTTGAGACAGTGTCTCGCTAAATTGCTTAGGGCCTTGCCAAGTTGCTGAGGCTGGCTCCAAACTTGAAATCCTCCTGCCTCAGCCTCCCAAGTCACTAGGACAACATATTTTTTTTTAATAATATGCCGAAACAACTTGCATTGATGCTTTTGATGAGATAATACATCATTTTTTTCCCCTTCTGCAGTTTTGAAATGCTGGGAATTGAACCTGGTGCTTCTAGATGCGAGCAAGTGTTCTACCATCCACAACTGTTTTACTTCTGTATTGAACCTTTCCTGGTAGAGACCTTTTAAGTATACACAAAAATGGGGAAAATGTATAATGAAACCACCATCCTATCTCCCAACTTCAACTATCAATTTATGACCAATAATATAACCTCATCTCAATTTTGATACTCTCTCCCTCCCCAATTCTAAAGTGAATCCTGATGACTAGGGATATAGTGCAGTTGGTAAAGTTCTTGCCTCACACGCACAGGTTCAATCCCCAGCACCACAAAAAAAAAAAAAAAAGAAAAGAAAGAAAAGAAAAAGTGAATCCTAGACAAGATATCAGAAAGCAAGATAATTTTATGAATTTCATATAAGACACTCCAGGGACTAGGAGTGTAGCTCAGTGGTAAAGTGGGTGTTTAACATGCATGAGGCCCTGGGTTCAATCCCCTTACTATATGTGTTTTTTTGTTTTGTTTTTTATGTAGACCACCACTTTCAGCTTGTTTCCTTTTTAGTCTCCACCACCATCTTTAAATAATTTGTTAGGCCTTTAAATTTCCTCTTGTAGAAGACATTTTCATAAAATTATAGGATGGCCTCTGGGGGAGTCCTACTGTATAATAAATATTATTTATTAGTCAATAGTAAAAACAATTACATATTTAATTATATCTCATCTTATTCCAAAGAAGATGTAAAGCCATTTAAAGCAAAATCAAGAGAGCCACAGCCTAACATGCCATAAAGGAAGAAAGACTCAGGGTGGCACCAAATTAAAAAAAAAAAAAAAAAACTANAATTATTTTACACCCTTATTTTATCCCAGGGCCTCGAGATGTGCTAGGCGAGCACTCTACCACTGAGTCACAACCCCTCTCCAACATTTTTTTTTTTTTTTAAGCAGGTAGTTGAACAGCATGTATTAAAAGTTTTCAAAACTGGATAATCATTGATCTAGTGATTCCTCTTATAAAAATTTGAGGAAATAATTATGGATGCTTGAAAATATTTACACAAAATTGTTCTTTCCGGTATTGCTCATGAAAATAAAAAATTAGAAAAAATCCAGTGTTTGATAATACATTTGATATAATATCTGCAGTTATGAAAATTTATGCAAAAGAATACTTCTTAAAAAGTATATATGTAATATGTTAATTTGAAGAGTAAATTAGCCAAGTATATATTAAACATGACTTTTTGAGAACTGTATGACATATGATAGGACTAAATTCTAACAAGTGAAGAAGTTATGGATAATTTTTATTTTTTTACTTATTTGTATCTTCTATAATTGTGTACTTTGCAACTGAAAAAAACATTAATTACAAGTAATTAATGGTGTGGTTGTGTCAGAAATCACTTGTGGTACAGTTTCCTTCCAGTAGAGCTGTAGACGATCAAAGAAAATATAGCAAATCTCATATCTGGAAGGGAGATTGAGAAACCAGTGTTGACTATATATCTCACTCCCCATTTTTAAATTATCAAAAGTACAATCTGAAAGCGAGGAATCTATGGAAAGCCAAGATAGGACCTACTGACACTTTTCTTCAAGCAAAAAAAAAAAAAAGAAGAAGAAGAAGAAGAAGAAGAAGAAGAAGAAGAAGAAGAAGAGACCTTTGCCTTACAAAAAGAATAGGAAACCCTTTTTTTGTGTGTTCAAAACAATACCTATAAGGACAAAATTTAATTAAAATATATTTCTACTCTCTAAATATAGCTAGAAAAAACTGTTAAAACAGTTGAGTTTATTGAGCTCTTACCACGAAATTTGTTGGCACTGCCTGGGCAGCATTTGTCTTACGAACGTTATTTAATTTAATTTAATTTATTTGGAACGAACGTTATTTTAGCAATCTCTTGCTGTAGTTGGGAGAATAATTTCTTACTGTTTGGTCTCAGGGGCCTATTAAGAAATGCGACCTCGGGCCTTCCAAGTCCAGAGCCCGATTGATTACTTGGTGCAAAACTGAGGAACAGCTGAAAAATTGGTCTGGCAATGTGGCACATTCCTGTTGAAAACTACCACTAAGTTTCCCGACCTGGCAATGAACACCTTGGAGACTTAATTGGGAACACCTGAGAGAGACTGCAGGCGGGGTAGGGAAGGGGGTGAGGTCAGCGAAGGTATAATTGCAGGAGTCTCGTGATCTAGACGCCTAGTCGCTGAGGCCCCAGTATCGGCGGGAGCCATGGTAACCGGGCACTGTCTTCCCACTGTGCCCCGGGTATCGTTTTCCCGGCCCAAGAGAAACTTTTCAACAAATGGCAAGGCAGTTCTGGAGACAAGATAAGCCGAAATATGGGGATCTGAGGCAGCCGTACCATAAAACCGGTGTCTATTTTTCAGGGCTTTGTATTTTTATTTCTCGTCCATCTTCATAGAAAAGAAACCCATGCACAAGGCCCTGGGTTCAATCCCCAGCACCACAAAAAAAAAAAAAAAACAGAAAAAGAAGGAAACCCAAGAGGAAGCCTGACTTCTGACTTTAAGCAGGAATTCAAGGAAGATTGGAGGTCGGAAAGCCAACCGAGGGACCTAGGCAAAAAGATGTTCTTTCCTTCCTTCCTGAAATCTGGGCCTGCTGGGGAAAGGCAATGTTTGCAGGTCCTTCTCAAGATGGAGATGACAGATGTAAGGCATTAGACTTTCATTTTCAAAAGAAATTTGTATCCAATTTTATTCATAAATTTTGTTTTCCCCCGCCTGCAAACTCTTTTTCACTTTCAATCTACAGGTGGCAGTCTTCTCTAACAGTTATCAAAAAATACTGACATCATTTTCTCTGTATGTCACAGAAACGTTGATTGCTCCTAGATCTACTTTACTAGAAAATCTCTCCCTTGCCGCAGGGTGTCAGGATGGCCGAGTGGTCTAAGGCGCCAGACTCAAGCTCCGCTTCCCCGCGCTGGGGGTTCTGGTCTCCGAATGGAGGCGTGGGTTCGAATCCCACTTCTGACACGTCTCTTTCCTTTTCTTCCCCTTTAAAAAAAAAACACATTGTTTTTAACAGTACTTATAAATGATTACCAAACTACTTTTTAAAATTTTCACTTTTAGAATTTTCTCACAAACTATCAACGTTGGAAAAAAAAATCCGCAGCGGAAGCATCGCGGTATTTTCAAGAAACCGCGAGATTTGAGACATAGACGCTTAATAAAGGATGGGATACAAGAAAATGGCTTGTCTGCTGGATCGCGAGATGATCTGAAAGTCACGGAATTTGGGACCCCTGTTGCTACCTGTCCTGCGATACTGGAGGAGAAAAGAGTTTACAATCAGGTACATCCTCTGTGTCCCAGACCCAAGTATTCCCCTGGATGCTTCCTGTAGCACTTTTCTAACAATTAACTTCACAATTCTGGCTGATGACATTGCGGTCTCTGAAGAAATCGTAAAACGGATCCTTTGCTCTCTTCACTATCAAAAGTCATAGAACTAGTTCTCAAACATTTCCCTTGTAAAATGCTCATTCACACTCAGCTTGGCATCTGATCATTATTGTCTCGTCAAAATTGAATACTCTTTTAACTCCTGAATAAAATATGAAAGGTATACTTTCTCTCCCAAATATAACCGCCGTCAATTGCATTTTTTAGTTTTATCTCTGCATTACATATGTATTCATAAATATCTCATTTTTAATAGATATGAAATCATACTATACCGTTCTGAAATATTTTTCATTTACTAATTTTTTGGACTTTTTTCCACTTGAAGCACTTCTTTTTCCTCACAAAGGAAATATTGAAAATCGTTCCATAAGATAGTTATAACCTACTTTGTTTAACCACTTCTTCTTCTTCTTTTTTTTCAACGGAACATTTAGGGTTATTTGAACTTATCATTCATCCAATCAATAGTTAATGAATGTTCATTATGTGCCAGAGGATACAGATCAGAGGGTATGACAGTAAAATATAAAAAATTAAGGTTACAAAAATGAAATTTTCTGGCCTTGTGGAGCTTTTATTGTAGTTAAATAACTTTGGCTCTGCTTCAGGAATACCACATTGCAAGACTTATCTCTCAGAAGAATATGAGTCATAGACCTTCAAACTAAACATCTAATGCCAGCTATTGAAGATTTATATATGCACAATCATACAGTTCTCTTTCAATTTGACCACTCATAATAGCACTGTATTAATTTTATTATTGATTTTATCCTCATAATAAAAATGTGATAAAATGGGCAGGAGAAATGAAAGCTGGTTTATCTAATAATAGGATTCTCAGGAGATAGTCATCATGGACAAGATCTAGCCATTTGGGAGGCAATGTCTGAACTCAGGTGGCTGGAACCAAATGGTTTCAAGTAATGCTAAGCAATTCTAGATCCTTGCAGCACTTAAATTCATTATGTGAGATATGAAATGGATTACAAAGCTGAGAGTGTAGCTCAGTGGTAGACCATTTGCTTAGCTAGCATGAGGTCCTGGTTTAATCTCCAACAGAGAAAGGAAGGAAGAAATCTACTATAAAAGTTTACACAGGGGAAATAAAATGAATTCTTGTATGATTTCTAGTATTATTATTAAATATATAAAAGAATAAGGCATGATATAACAAATTCATGTGTATCACTGCCTTAATAGACATCCCCACTTTCCCCACCCCCCGGGAGCAGACAAGTATATCTTCAAAGACTTTGGAAGAATGTGTATTTCCTTTTGGAGAACTGGAGGTGAGTTAGAAAACAGAAGATAGTATTGGGTGGGGGGGGGGGGAAGATAGCAGTGTTTCGCCTGGAAATTTCTAGAGTAAAAGAAAAAAAAGGATTGTGACATAATGACTTTTTATATGACTGCTGCAGTAGTTTGGTGGTGGGGGGGGGGTTGTTTTTATTTTTGGCAATGCTGTGGATCAAACTCCGTGTCTTGTGGATGCATTCCACCACTGAACTACATTTCCAGCACTGTATTTTAAAGACTAATTTTAGGGAGGGAGGGAGGGAGGGAGGGATTATGAAAGTTTACAAAACTGTGAAGAATTGCTGGGAAGATAATTCAAAACTTCATTCCACTCCTTCTTTGCTCTTTCCTGCAGGCAGAGGAATTATTAATCTTATTAAAATTTTTTACTTTCTTAGACCAACATTTTTTCTTAATGTTCAGCTGCGCTGTGGTCTCCCTCAGTTCTTTGTGTTGATGTTTTATAGACATGCCCAACTGAGTCTTTCCAACTTGCCTCAAAGAGTGTCTACTGGGTGCCAGGGCCTAGACAAAGGAGAAAGGAGTAGGAAAGCGCATTCTAGCTTCAGACCCAAATCATGGTCTTTGAAGCTATACTTATGAGCCAGACAAAGTTGATGTCTTGTTTCTGCCATTGATGTATATGCCTCAATTGTTTCCAAATTGTTAAAAATATTTTTTTCTTAAAAAAATAAAATTGAGGCCTGGGGATCTAGCTCAGTGACCAAGCCAGTGCTTAATGTGTACAATGGGTTCAATCCCCAGCACCAAAAAAATAGAAATAAATAAAATAAAATATGACTAATACAAATAAAAATGAATTTGTGTCAAAAAGCCCATTTAATCA
The DNA here is from genome assembly GCF_001458135.2 of Marmota marmota marmota. Classification (NCBI taxonomy): domain Eukaryota; kingdom Metazoa; phylum Chordata; class Mammalia; order Rodentia; family Sciuridae; genus Marmota; species Marmota marmota. Next base: position 892,134 of record NW_025999914.1, on the reverse strand, counting down.
AGCAAATAATGTAGCAACTAGAAAGGTGTTACAGTTGTTCTAAAGAAAATTCAAAGTGCTGCATATTTGTAGATAATCTGGAATTCTGGAATAAATATACCAGATAGATTTTTTTAAAAACATGTCAATATCTAGAATAATGATTAGTTGCTTTCCACTGAACTAGTCATTTGTGTTCTAATGGATGAAAATCGTTTGGACTATTGTTAGTTTCCTACTTCCTGAAATTAGGAAGTAAAAACACAAGTTGTAAGATAACTCAAAATGACAATAAAAGTTGCCCCAGATAAATACCTGAAAATCTTTTTTTTTTTTAAGTTGTAATGGGCACAATATATTTATTTATTTTTTTTATGTGGATGAGGATGAAACTAGTATTATTATATATGGAAAATGACAAACCCCCAAAATAGTGAGACCTGGGAAAACGGAATGGGAAGGAAAGCCATACACTGAGAACACTGATCCTTTCCCAATACTTTCTTTCCTGGTGATAAAACAAACCCTGGAGAAGAGGTGTCCATCAAACCTAGAAAGGCAATCTCTGGAAAGAGGCCAACATACTAATCCTTGCCAGATATAAGCCACTGACCCCAGCTCCTCCATCAGGTCCAGTAAGATAAATCCCAGAGACTGACTACTGACCCTAGACTCCCTCACATTTTGCCCAGTAAAACAGACCCCAAATTCCTGAGTGCCCAAGCTGGCACACTCATTAATTAAGTCACCTCTCAGTATAACCTACATAAGCCCAGTCTCTTCCTTTGTTCAGTGGCTTATTTTCCACCAGAAAAGTGAGTCCATTCCACTAGGTGTAGTCCCATTCCTGAATAAAGGCTGAAATGATCTGTGAAGTTTGCGTCCAGACTGGTCTCTTTGTTCTAACACCCAGGGCCTCCCACTTGCTAGGCAACCTCTCTACCACTGAGCTACTACCGCAGCCCTGGAAATCTTTTTGTTTGTTTTAATCAATTTTTCTTGACAGAATACATCTGGGACACGATGTAATTACTACCTTGAAAACTGGCCTTCTGTAGTGGTCCATGCCTATGATCCCAGCTACTCAGGAGGCTGAGGCTGGAGGACCATAAGTTCCAGATGAGTCTGGGCAATTTAGTGAGACCCTCTCTCCCCATTTAAGAAGATGTAGAGGCAATGGAATGAAGATGTAGCTCAGTGGAGAGTGCCTGCCTAACATGAATAAGGCCCTGGGTTCAACTACAAACAAAAAACCTGAACATATTCTTCTGTCACCATATGGGGTCAGAAAAAGTTCCCAGAAGGGAAACTCCGTCCTCACAGATCATGACTTAAAACATAGAGAGAAGTTTCAGGATGCTTCAAAATAAGCATAAGTAGAGATCTATTTAGGAAAACAAGGAGATTTATTCAGGAAAGCAAGCAATAGAACAGGATATGCACTCAACGGGAGAAGGAGTGAAGGCTCTGAACAGTGAAACTTGCTTTGGGGGGTGTCTGGCTTCTTCTTTTAAATGAAGCTATAAATGGTGAACATAAAAAATATGGGTAGGCATCAGCCTAATGAGCTGGATTCCTGTGATAGTAGCACACAGAGCAGGCCAGAGGGTCTGTTTTTGTTGTTGTTGTTGTTTTCAGAATCTTCAGGTGACATTATCTGGTTAATAGTCAGCACTTGACTTATGCCCATATATATGATGGTTCTTTAACAATTTTTCTCTCTAGGTTTCTTTTAAAAAACATTCTGTAATCCAACAAGGCATATAGGCACTAATTCACTAGACTTACAATTCTCTAAAATTGATTTAAGAATTTAGTAATGGAGGAAAACAGGCCTTGGGGGGAGGTGAAGGTTGAGGATGTTCATGGAGTTTTTAAAGTTTTAATTCCTCTTTCCTTTCCTGTTTGTCTCTTCCTACCTATCCTTACTTTTTATATCCTGTCTTACTTCCACTATTTAACTAACACAATCCCAGAATTGGGTTTTAGGGTTGAATTTGGTTAAACCAAAATTATGAGATGTCATTGTTTTAGAGTGACCTCCTTCAGTAGGCCTCAGTAGAAAGACCAAACCAACTAGTGTTAAGTGCCACATAATCAAAATGAACCGTTAAGGAAGTAAATTGACCCCCCAACAGACCAGTTTTTCCTGAAAACAGGAGATTCTGAAGCTGATAAATGGGTTAATTCTCTTCTAGCACTAGCAAGTCTGTTTTCACTGCTTCTGCTTTGCTTCCTTCCCCTATGCCTCCCTTTCTAAATAATTAATCAATAAAGCCAGACTTGCCTGAAAAGTAAGAGAAGACATGAAAGAACACTGCCAGTCATATCTTAATTAGTAATCTTTCTTTAAGTTTACAGGAACCAGTAATATCTGAAATGCCTGGTGACCTATGGGCAACTTTGAAAGGTAATTGATAACTGCAAGAATTAATGACTATTCCAGTGCTCACCTGGCTATGCCAAAATCAAAGTCTTTGAACNTTTTTTTTTTTTTTTTTTTTTTTTTTTTGAGTACCAGGATTGAACACAGGAGCACTTAACCACCACTGGGATTACAGGCATGCACCACTAAATGACCTTCAGGCCTTCACCAAATGACCAAAGTGACATCCTGGCAAAATGGAATCTTCCAACTTGCCAGCTTCTTGCCAGTAAAGCTCATTCTCCTCCCATCTGTCTCTGCAATTGCTTCATCAGGTGGCAAAGGAACCAGAACTTTAATTGTTACAATTCCAGGATACAGAGACTTTAAACCTTATACAAAAAAAAGTAACCTGATGTAACCAGTTAGATTTTGTTGTTGTTCTGTTTCTTTGTTCCTACTTTGCAAAACTCACTGTTCTACCATTGCCTATTTTATATGGTGGAGGCTTCCCTGACTCATAAATCTCAAATAAAAGCTAAATTTATTAACACGTGGCTAATATAGGCATCTATCTCTACAACTCGGAAAGTATCCTCCAATTTGAAATGATTTTCCAGCCAATAAGTATGGAATAATAATGGGCATTTATTTGAAATTTATTGTTACATGCCAGTGCTATTATGCAAGTTTTTCAGGTATTATTTTCATTAATTTCAAGATAATGATAATAATAAAGGAAAGAAAAATAGAGGAAATGACTTACTTGAATTTGTATCTGATCTAATCATTTATAGTTTTAAACTATGAGCCTCAGAATTAATGACCCTAGTAATCTCTTCTGTGAAAGCTTCCACTTCATTTCTTTCCTCCTCTTTGTCTCTCTTCCTTTTTCCTCCACTCCCATTAACTCTGGAATCCTGGGTGCTCTGCATACTTCACCTCCATAGAACTATTTTCTCCATCAAGAAAACTAAATTACAGATTATTTAAAAGAAAGTATTAGGGGGACAGACCGATGAGAATGATGGGAATACAAGGTGAAGAGAATAATTCCATAAAATGGGCCCACTCTGCTGATTCCCACATGCTTTCTTTCCAAGAAGCAATTTACCTGCAGCCGTGCCTGGCCTAACTGGACAGGATATGTCACATTCCTCAGCAAACTACCTATCTGCAGGAGAAATACAGTACCAAAATAATGTTGATAAGAAGATCCCAAGTTACCCTGAAGGGAGAGACTTTTGTGGCTCAATCCTAAAATGCTGGGAGATAAGGGTAGTTCTACCTAACCATAAAATCTGTAAAAATGTATGATTAAGAATCCACATAGAGCTGGACACAGTGGTGCACATCTGTGATCCCAGTGGCTCGGGAGGCTGAGACAGGAGGATCAAGAGTTCAAAGCCAGACTCAACAATTTAGGGAGGCCCTAAGCAACTCAATGAGACCCTGTCTCTAAATAAATCAAATATTAAAAAGGGCTGGGGATGTGGCTCAGTGGTTAAGTGCCTCTGGGTTCAATCCCCGGTACCAATAATAATAATAATAATAATAATAATAATAATAATAATAATAATAATAAATATATATATATATATATAAAACCAGTCAGGATGGCAATGGGGACTTGAAAGTCTGATGTCATCTTGCTGTTAGTCAAAAGTCAAGAGGTGGCCCTGGGCGGGACTCTCTGGAAACTTCTCTGGGTTCCCCAATAAAACTGGAGTGCTAGAGAGGCACATTGTCCCTCTTTCTGAGAGGATACACTCCTTTTTCCTGTTCCTTCAATAAAGTCATTCTTGTTATTCTGAGCAACATGTCTGAAATCTTTCTGATTTGATTGCAAAAATCGGGGTTTGAAGAAGGGGGGGGTCTTTGTGTTACCTCAGTTTTCCCAAAGGCCTCAGCTCTGTAACAAAAGGAAAGGATAATTTAAATTCCCTTCAAGAGTCACTGTGGGAATAGATGGTTTCTTTTCCAGAATGTATCCTGTGTTCCTGGATTTATTTTACTTCTCTCTGCAGAACTCATATTGTTTATTTTTTTCATGGAGTAAGAATTAATTATTCTCTGAAAAGCTTTCACAACACTGATGGAATTTCTTACTTCTCACCCCCACCTTCAACTTTTTAAAGTAAATAGCATTTATCTGTCAGGTGGGATAGGGAAATACCTACTGCTAAATCTCTTCCTCAAAAACTTGCAAAAACACCACAATCTCTCCCAAACACCAGAATTTATCTCCCTGAGAAAACAAAAGGTGAACTACCTGAGGGAATTAGCAGCATCTTGACATCTGAGGTGAAAGGCCAAGGTATTTTCCAGTTTCAAATTATTGACTATCAGGAGATCAGCTACCATGAGTTTGAATTCCAGAATGAAATGAGATAATGTATGTGAAATGCATAATTGTTCCTAGTACAAAGTAAGAGATCTGTAAATACTATCTGTAGTGTTGTAACAGTGGTCCACTTCACCTTTTGAATTCAGCCCTCCTTGCTCTGAGGCTTTTTTTTTTTTCCCACATAGAGGACTTTTTATTTGTAACTATTAAAAATCTGAATTTTAAACTGATTATTGAACTGGTGGTTCATAACCATTAGGTCACTCAACTTTAGCACCTATCTTATCTCCAGCAATTGAAAGAGACATGAACTGTATTATAACCATTTTTGTTTATTTTTTATATTTTGCTTGACTTGGTTTCTCCTTTGGTTGGCTTTTCCTTTATTGTAGTTCTTCCCTTTGCAGGTTTTCATTGTTGTTTTTTATTTCCTTTTCATGGAATATTTTGCCAAGAGTGTTCTGTAGTGAGGCTTTCTTGCTATAAATTTTTTAGCTTTTGTTTATCATGGTAGGTTTTTACTTCAGCATCAAATTTGAAGCTTAATTTTGCTGGATATAAGATTATTAATTGGCATCCATTATTTTTTAGAGCTTGGTATATGTTGTTCCAGAATCTCCTAGCTTTGACAGTCTGGGTTGAAAAAGTCTGCTGAGATCTGTATTGGTCTTCCCTTATAGGTAATCTGATTTTTCTCTCTTTCAACTTTTAAAATTCTATCCTTATTCTGTAAGCTAGGCATTTTCATTATAATGTGTCTTGATATAGATCTGTTGTAATTTTGTACATTTGATGTCCTATAGGCCTCTTGTATTTGATTTTCCAGTTCATTCTTCATGCTTGGGAAATTTTCTGGTATTATTTCATTGAAGAGATTGTGCATTCCTTTGGTTTGAATCTCTGAACCTTCCTCTATCCCAATAAATCTTAAATTTGGTCTTTTGATGGTATCCCATAATTCTTGGATATTCTGTTCATGGTTTCTTACTATCTTCGCTGTGAGATCAACTTTATTTTCAGGATTGTATATTTGTCTTTAGGCATACAGCGCAGTCTAGGTGATCTCTAATGCTTATTTTTATTTTTTTTATTTTTATTTTTTTTTTAATTTTTTTTAATATTTATTTTTTAGTTATCGGCGGATACAACATCTTTGTTTTTGTATGTGGTGCTGAGGATCGAACCCGGGCCGCATGCCAGGCAAGTGCGCTACCGCTTGAGCCACATCCCCAGCCCCAAATAATGCTTATTTTTAAAAGGGACAAGTTTTTTCCTTTTCATCTTGTCCCTCTCTCCCATTCCCTAACCTGGGGGTGGAGAACAAGATTACCTTGAGTTATGTGTGCTTCACAGAAAGGAGATATCTGCCAGTGGATCTAGGAAGCAACTAACTCCAAATTAACAAGTGAATCCTAACATATCATCAGGGACCCCCCACCACATCACCAGCGCCACCACCACCAGACCACACCTGGAATATAATCCTTGAAGAGTTCCTTTAATACCCCCACCCCTCCTGCTGATGGCAGAATCAAAGTCTCTGGAATAGCAGTGGGCCCCAGTTAACTCCAGGGGCGGGGAATAATTTTGAAAATTTTGCAAACACACTTTTACAAACTATTATACTGGGTAAGTGTGAAAAACTAGTAAAGAGGTGTTCAGCACCTTTTGTGAGTGCTGATTTCTTCCATGCCTATGGCCAAATAAAATAGAGCAACAGGAAAATAGGAAGTTCAGCTACATTAAACTCTTTTGTAGAGACACTTTTGCTGATAGTCTTAAAATCAATTATGGTGAAGATTTCTGGAGGAGCTTAGTTAAGATTTTCTGTGGAGGGGGACAGTGCCACTACAAAGAAACACCTGGACCCCAAGAGGTTCTGAACCTGCTCCTGCTATTTGGATAGGGCTGAAACCTGAGATGCACTGCCCAGTAAGGAGCAGATCCTGGAGCAGTTCCTGACCCATGAACTTGAGGCCTTCCTTGGTGCAGAAGCATCTTCCAAAAATTAGGAAAATGTGTGTCTGTGCTGAAGGACTTAGAGAACTGAGTGAGCTGAGAGAGAGTGAATTATCTTCTGGGAAGTAAGGGGTGTTTAGATTTCTGGTCTGATGGGAGGCATAGCAATTAGCAATTAGCAAAAAAAAAAAAAAAACAAAACTGCCTAGCAATTAGAGAATGGGCAAATTTCAGTATTCTTTATTCAAATCTAGAATACCTAAGCTTCTGATTTTTGTTCATATCTTTAGAGATGGAAAAGTTGAGATTTACATGGATTTTTCTCTTAAAATTTTTAGTTATAGTTTTTATATTAAATGGTCATGAATCCTTTTTTCTTTATATAGTTCTTTTTTTATTTATTTTATTTTTTTAATTCTGATTTGTTATATATGACAACGGAATGTATTACAATTGATATTACATATATAGAGCACAATTTTTCATATCTCTGGTTGTATACAAAATATATTCACACCATTTGTGTCTTCATATATGTACTTTGGATAATCATGTCCATCACATTCCACCATCATTTCTAACCCCATGCCCCCTCCCTTCCCCTCTCACCCTTTACCCTATCTAGAGTTTGTCTGTTCCTCCCATGCTCCCCCTCTCTATCCCACTATGAAACAGTTTGATGCAGGTTGTTTTAATGAATCATAATAATAGCCATTATTTATCATGTGGTTAGTATGCGCCCAATACTGTTAAAACACTTGATGAACTAGATTTCTTTTTAAAGTCATGTTTGTTGAGATATAATTTATATATGATAGAATTTACCCTATTTAGTTTTATAGTTAGATGAATTTTGATATCACGAATGTAAAAAAATGACAACATATGTATGGATATATAGTACTACCGTCAAGATACAGAAAATATTACCTTGTTCTCCTTTGCTGGGAGCCATTAGCCAAGTAGGTATGACAATTTCCTTGCCAGCGTACCCCATGTTGCTTAGTGGAAGGACTCGTGGAAATAGGACATTTTGCAGTGACATTGCATGTAGGTGACCTTGCTCAAGGACCAGGGCGGATTAGGGTGTTCCCGGTTTAGGATAATCGGGTTTAGGGCGTTCCCGGTTTAGGTTCCAGGTTTAAGGTTTAAGATTATTCCTGCTTGGAATAGGGCGTATCCTGCTGCCTGAGTTCCCCTTGAGTTCTCACGGGATTCAGACAGTATTTTTTGGGAGACAGAAGCCCAGTGGATGTGGATTTGGGCAGAGAACGTGGATTTCCCCAGAACGTGATTGTAGACGGCTGGTGTGAGTTCGGGAATAAAGAATTGCTGTTTGAATCTACAAGCTGTGTGGTGGCTCGTGATTGTGTGCCCAGCCAGACTGCGGCATTTGTGCCCAGCCAGACTGCGGCACTCCTTTACTTCTTTTTTTAAAAAAACAAATAGAGAAATTAATTTTAATATATTTTTATTTAACCCAATGGATTACCAACATAATTTGCAAGGAAAATAATTATTAGTAAGGTATTTCATGTTTATTTTCTTTGTCTTAGTACTTCTTTGGAACCTAATGTCTATTTAGCACATAGCACACCTCAATTCAGACTAGATACATTTCAAATACTTAGTAGCCTCATGTAACCAATGGCTGCTATATTGGCTCCTTTCTTCATCTTTCACCTTTTGGTGAGACATATGCTGTAGGCTTCATGATAAGTCCCCTTGTTATGTGGTTTCTTGTTGAGTTCCATCAGAAAGGGACACCAAAGAGATGAACTTAGAATATACAAAAGTAGAGCAAGGTGTTTTATTCCTTCCTATAAGGCTCTATTAGACTGTGAGTTGGTTTCTACATGCTTTTGGTGGGAATAACTTCAGTTAGTTCACCTTCTCCTACAAGTTTTCCATAATGGCTCTCTCTTATTTTACCTCCTACCTCTTCAAGTTTACAGAAGGAAAGGTGCTTCATAAAATTTGTTAGTTTCCCTCAACCTTGCCCTTACTTTTATAAATACCTTATTAAATAGTTTTTACTCTGATTAATCTTTTTCATCCTTGAATCTTGAATAAAGGATTTTTAATTATAAGAAAGTAAAATATACTTCACATCACAGGCAATGTATATACACATACCAGATTAATCATATATTAAAACATAACATAAAATGCTAAAACTTTTAAAGAACATAATTTGTGTAACTTTGTGAAGAGAAATGGAAAATAAAAATTATGAAATAAACAAAAACCTGAAAAATCAGATGATATTGTAGTTAAAATTTTTATGTGTTACTTTTATAATCACACTTGAAATAGTAGTTTCTAGACTCTATGATTTCAAGGGCATGTAAAATATTTTTAAAAGAATAAATTTAAAAAAAAGAATAATTTGAGTCACAATTATAGGGTTTCCAAGCCTTTATTTCTAAGAAAGAACGTGAATAAAACAGCTATTCTAATCTGCTTGGATTGCCATAACAAAATACCTCAGATAAATGGTTTAAACTTTAGAAAGTAATTTTCTCACAGTTCTGAAGGCCAAGAAGTCCAAGATCAAGGTGCCAGCTAATTCATTTCCTGGTAAGGGCTCTCTACCTGTCTTGTAGGTGGTCACGTTCTTGCTGTGTCCTCACATGGCAGAGAAAGAGAATGCTGTTATGGTGTCTCTTATAAGGGCACTTATTCCATTATGGAGACTCTCTCCTCATGATGTCATCTGATACCTCCAAAAAGCCAAATACTATCACACTGATTTGGTGGTTATGGATTCTCATATGAATTTTGGGGACACAAGTCTATTCCTAACTGCTATCTTCTATCACTATCATTTAATAGTATTTTCAGTACCAAAAAAGTAGGAAGATATAAACAACTTATTTAGCATCATGAATTAGTAATTATTACACTTAAGTTTCTCTTTACCACTGACAGATAAAATCTTTGTTTGAAACACTGCTAAACAGCAGGGCTACTCAAAGTATGGTTCACTGGTCTCATAAATTTGCAGTAGGTGCTAAATCAATACATCACTAAACACAGTTTATTTCAGCTGACTTTTTTTTGGCAATAAGGCTGTCAATGAGGAGGGTGTATATTGATTGCATTTAAAAAAAATTATCAGTTATTGATGGACCTTTATTCATTTATTTGTTTATATGTGGTGTTAGTATAATGTCATCTGGCAATTTTGAGTAGCACTAAATAAGATATTACAGTTAAATAAGTAAATAAGATAAAGGAATAATAAAAGTCCTATTTTTCATACCCCTACTTTTCAACAAGTTCAGTCATTCTAAAGACTACCCAGAAAGGCTGTTTTCTCTCTGAGAGGCAGACCACTCCACACATCTTGGAGCATTACTTTCATTTCACTAAACAAACTCTTTATGCTTTTCTAAAAATGAACAATACAAAAAATACCAAAAACTAAAAATTACTCAGGAATGATTTCCACTGCCTGAATTATATGCTTTGCCTCTTTAGTATTATTTCTATCATTTTTAAAACTTCCAGACAGTGAAATAAAAGAGATAATTTGCATGTTTATATATATTTTTTTCAGATGGTAGGCCAGGATTGACAACAAGGGAACTGATCTTACACAAATCATTTCTGAATAAATAAAATCACAAGTGAAGATACTTGAAAGATTCAGAGGTGCTTGCTTCCTGATGGTAGAGAAGCCAACAAACACAAGGGCAGCTCTGAAAACTCAAGGAAACTATTCACATAACTCTACTGTATTAGCCATCAGCAGATTGACACTGAAGAGAAGACATATGTGTGTAGCAAGTGTGGAAAAAGCCTTTTATGTGAACTTCAACCTAAAAGTACACCAGAGAATCCACTGTGGAGACAAACCTTAAATTACAATGACTGTGGAAAAACCTTTTGTCAAAGTTTTCACCTTATTCTACATCGAAGAATCCACACTGAAGAAAGACTACAAATATGATGAAGCCTTTTTTTTTTTTTTTTGGTCAGTCCAACTCAATTTACCATAATGGAATCCACTCAGGAGATATCCTTTTATAAATGTGGGAAAGCTTTCAGAAGCAAGTCATATGTTGTTCAACAACAGATGACACACATGGGGAGAAACCATATAAATATAATGTCTGTGGGAAATGTGTCCGTCTTTTATGTATTTATTTTGTATTTTTATTTATTTGTTTATTTATTTTATAATGGCCCTCTTTGTATTTTATTAGAGACAGGGTCTCACTGAGTTGTTTAGTGCCTTGCTAAATTGCTGAGGCTGGCTTTAAACTCGTGATCCTCTGCCTCTGCCTCCCTAGTTGCTGGGATTACAGTGGTGAGCCACCTGCTAGCTCAGTTTTGTCTGTCAATCTATCCAACATTTGCTAATTCATTCTAACCAGAACGCTTTTAAATGTGACATGTATGGAAAAGCATTTAATTAAAGTTCAAGTTGTTACTTACATCAGAAAGTTCGTTTCAAAGAGGAATTCTGAAATGTGGTTGATAAGGTAACTAATCTAGTTGACACTCATTTAGCACTGACCAGGACTGAGTCGACACTGGGAACAATTTAGAAGTTTGCAAATAGTCTAATCCGAGTTTTTAGTAGTTCTGTCGTTCTTACTCAGTAGCAGGAAAGCCATTTTGCCAAAGACAGTCACCAGCATATCCATCAATAGGTTTCACTGCCCTCCATTAAAAAAAAAAAATACATGAAGTCTAATATACAAAAAGTTAAATGTTTCTGTTCGTTCTGTTCCTTTCTAGCCAATTTTCTCCAAGATTTCTGTGATAACAGCCAATTTGGTTCCATATTGGGCTTTGTCTTCAATCTTTCAGATTTTGTGCATTTTCAAGAATGAATATAATTTAAATGCATTCATTTGGCAAACATTGTAGTGTCCACTGTGTGCTAGTAATGAATAAAACAGGCAAAAATCTGTGCCTTCATGGAGATTACATTCTGATAGGAATAGAGAAGACAATAAAGGTGGTGGAAAGCGGATTGTAGCTAGAGGGGAGGAAGAGATCGCTGTTCTGGAGCAAGCAAAAATACCAACTACAGAGATTCCCTCCGGATTATTGGAGAGTGGGGTAATCCCCTTTCCACCTGCCTCTTGGCTTCGAACTCAGTTTAGGTCCCTTGCTGCTTGTCCTGGCGGGGCAAACAGTCACAGCAGCCTCTGGGAATGAAGGTACACTGTTTCTTTACGTTTACTTCTGATGTAATCTTTTACCTCTTCTAGCAATTCTTTTCTCTAACCAACAGTTCTGAAACGGTAGCGTGCATTATAATCCCCTGCAGTGGCAACCAAAATTCAGATTACCTGGCCCACCCTGAATTTCAGATTCAGAAGGTCTGGAATGGGGCCAATAATTGGGATTTCTAACAAATTTTCTGCCAGTGCGACTGGTGGGGGTCGTACTTTGAGAAACATGCTGTAATTCTGATGTGTTTCGTGGTTTAATTGATCGTCCCCTTCACCCCCACTCCCACTACGTGTTGTACACCGGATTTGGTTGATGAGGTTAAGATGGATGAAAGCAAACTCCTCAGCCATCTAAACCAGAGGATTTTGCCAGTCTTAGTCACAGATTGTTCCCACTTCCATCCAACCCAAATTTCATGTTCTTTTCTTCCATCTTGGTTTCTGTCACCAGTCTAGCAACCCCTTTTTTGCGGAGGAATCCCAAGCTTTCAGCTACTTGATTCAGTGTTTTTGCAAACTGAAACATAAATTTGATCTTTAGGCAACAATCAGAATAACTCATTCTTTTTTAGTGCTTCTAGAACTCTACCTCTAGAGGCTCATCTACAAAATGGGAATAAAATAGTACATACTTCATGAAGTTTTGTTAGGATTAAATGATAACAATAATGTACCATATATTTCAAAAAGCTAGAGGAAGGAAATTTTTTTTAAAATCATAAAAAGATAAGTATTTGAGGAGATAGGCAAGTTTAAAATGATATTAAAGGGCAGAGGTGCAGCTCCCTGGTACAGTGCTTGGCTAGCATGCATAGGCCCTAGGCTTCACCCTGACCTTACATACATACATACATGTTTTTTAAAATGATAGTACATAGTGCATATATGTATCAAAATATCACACAATTCTCCAATAAATAAATGCAATTTTTATGTTTTATGTATCTGTTAAATTTAAAATAAAAAACTTATGTCTAAGCATTCCATTTTCTTGGTGATAATTAAATGGTATTCTGCTTTTAATTTCTACTGAGTGAGCAATATCCCTAGCCCTTTTAACTTATTGAAAAGAGATTTAGGGCTCAGTGGTAGAGCGCTTGCCTAGCACATGTGAGGCCCTGGGTTCGCTCCTCAGCACCACATAAAAATAAAACAAAATAAAGGTATTGTGTACAACTAAAAAATAAATATTAAAAAAGAGCTTTACCCATTTCACCCATTTCAAGTATATTGTTCAAAAGTTTATAGTATATTCAGAGTTATGTAATTATCAGCACAATAATTTTGCAATATTTTCATCACTTCAAGAAGAAACCCTGCATCTTCTAGTCCTCTAGTCCTCTAGTCTTCACTTTAACTCATTTGCATTCTCCAGCCCAGACAACTACCAGATAACTAATTTACTTTCTGTCCCTGCACATTTGCCTGTTCTGGACATTTCATATAAAGACCGTCATAGAATATGTGATCTTTCATGTCTGGTTTCTTTAATATTAAAATAACATTTTCAAAGTTCATATTGTAGCATGTATTAATACTTTGTTTCTTTTATGGGTGAATAACATTCTGTTGTGTGCATAAACCACATTTTATTTTTCCATTCATCACATTTGTTGGGTTTCTACTTTTTGGCTAAAATGAATAATGCCGATATGAACACTCTTGACAGAGTTTTCATGTGGATATGTGTTTTCTTTTCTCTTGGACCTATATCTAAAAGGAAATTATAATTACACTTGGTAACTCTATGACAAACTGTTTTGCAAAGTAGTTACAACATTTTATATTCTCAGGAAAATGTATTTCACTTCCTTTTCCTTCCAGGGTGGTAGTGGTGGTGCTGGGGATTGAACTTAGGGTTTTGTGCATGTGAGGCAAGCACTCTACCAACCAAGCTATATCCCCAGCCCTCCTGTGCTCAGTTTTTAATTGGGTTATTTTTTCACCATTGGTTTATAAGGATCTTTTATATATTCTGCATTCAGTTCTCTTATCAAATATATGGTTTGCAAATATTTTCTCCTATCCTGTGGATTTTATTTTACTTTTTTGATGGTATTTTTAAAAACACAAAATTTTTTAATTTGTGAAGTCGAATTTATTTTTTTTCTTTTACACTTGTGCTTTGGTATCATATCTAAGAAATCTTTGCCTAGCCGAATGTCATAAAAATATACTCCTATGTCTTCTTTAAGAGTTTTATACTTTTAGCTTTTACATTTAAGTTTATGACACATTTAGAGTTAACTTTTTCTTTTCTTTCTTTCTTTTTTTTTTTTTTCTTTTTTTTTTTAGTTCTGGGGATTGCAGCCAGGGCCTTGTGCATGTGAGGCACCCACTCTACCAACTAGAGGCAACTTTTTAAAAGGTGTAAAGAAAGGTTTCAAAAACTGAAAAGAGCTAGTGTAATCCCAGTGGCTCAGAAGGCTGAGGCAAAGAGGATTGTAAGTTTAAAGCCAGCCTCAGCAATTTAGCCAGGCCCTAAACAATTTATTGTTGTGTCAAACAACAATAACAACAAAAGAAAACAAACAAACAAAACTGAAAGATGAAGTTTGTTCACAGATATTTTTTGTTGTGTTAACCTTCTTCTTCTCTTCCTCCTCTTGGCGGATATTTTTTTTCCCCCAGCTAGTGTTTTTCTCCATTTCTTCCTGTGGATTTGAGTTACCATCTGCTGTTACTTTTTTACTCAATTACAGTTTGTTTCATCCTGCCTTCTTTATACTGTTACTGTCAAATATATTACATTTTTATGTTATAGATCCCCTAATACATATGTATTATTCTATCAGTTTGTTATTTAAATCAGTTAAAAATGAGTTAAGAAAATAATTATACAATTTATTATTATCTTTTGTAATTACCTAATTACCTTTTTAAAAAAAAAATGTGGATTCTGAATTACTGTCTAGTGTCACTTGTTTTCAGCCTGAAGAACTTCCTTTACTGTTTCTTGTAAAGCAGGCCTTCTAGCAATGAATTCTCTGGGTTTTTGCTTATCTGGGAGTGTCTTTCTTACTTCTTCATTTTAAAAATATGAAGAAATATGAAGTGCCATCTTCCTGGCACTACAAGGTGCTCTAGGTCCATCTTGGATGATTCCTGCTCCATTCCTCATTTAAAAAAAAAAAAAAAATTTTTTTTTTTTTTGGAGGGAATTTCTACATAGACAATTATGTCTTCTGTGAGCAAGCGTTTTCTTTCCTCCCAATCTATGTATCTTTTCTTTCTTTTTCATGACTTAGTGCATTAACTAGGGCTTTCAGTACAATGTTGATTAGGAGTGATGAGAAGAGATACCCTTGCCTCACTGTTAGAGTCTGTAAACAAGTCAGGATGGCGCCTGGCAAATGTTAGAGTCTGTAAACAAAATGTAAACATTTTGCCAGAGGGAGTGGTTTGTGAAGTAACGCCACTGAGCCGTTAAGTGTGGAGATTCCTTATTGGCTGACTGCTGTATCGAGTTTATGCTAAATAAGATAAGCTGTGTGGAATGTATAAATACCTCTGTGGTCCTACAATAAACGGCTCCCATTCCTGCTGTATCAGTGTACACAAGTTGTTCGTTACCCCCCGGTTATTTTGCTGCAGCCGGACTGCGACAGATGGTGGCCCGTAGGGGAGCCCCGGGACACTCGGGGGTAAGTTGACGAGAAAAAGCTGCCCGTCCGTAGATAGGACGGGAGCAAATCTGCTCGTCCCTAGGCAGATAGGGCGAGAGGAAAAATGGCGATATTGAGAAAATGGAAAAGATTGATACAGTATGTTTGTGTCTTGTTTTGTCTTGAAATGTTGTATTGTCTTTGTGATGAAAATATGGAAGGGGTGAGAAGTAAATTACTAAGGGAAGGAGGCACCCCAGTGGAACCAAGAATAGTTAGGGCATGTGTTGATAGAAGCCCAGGAACTCTAGTCAGAAAGAAAAAGAAAGTTCAGAAGAAGAAGGATTATCAGAAAAAAAGTTGCAGCAAAAGGCTATTACTGAATACTTTTCGTTACCAGAGGGTGCATAAAACGGCGCAGCCGCTGCCACGTGCCCACGAGCCGGTCATGGCGCAGCAAGGGCTTTCCAAGCGGTGGCAACCGGCTCTTCCCCGCCCCCCACCCGGGGAGCCGGACGCCACTGCGAGAGCCCAAATCCAAACCTGTGCCCAGTAGCAGTTTGAGTCCGGGACTCTCCCCAGGGCCATCTGGGGCTGCCCAGGACACTACAGGCGGAAGACTACTGCGTCCCTGAAGTTTGATCATTTCCAAGGCCAGTAACTACAATGGTTCTCCCACACCTGGAAGCTAATGAGTAATGAGCACAATTAAGGCTTATTTCAAATGTAAAAAACCTTGAGGTAATGTACTAAATTGTTCAGAAGGTTGTTTTCTTAGTGGAATACTACAGGATTTTCTTTAGCCATCCGGAGTTCCTGCCTTCATCCCAGTGCCGGTGAAGATGAAGGTGGAAGAATTTCCAGTGTTGCCGAGAACCGGACGAGACTTCTGATCAAGCTAGCTGCCTGCAGAACTTACCTGGACTGTGATTTAAGCTAGCTGCCTATAGAACTTACCTGGACTGTGAACTTACCTGGACTGTGATTTACCTGGACTGTGAGTTAATCTATTGAGACACTGCTTTACCTGGACTGAGACAACAAACTGTAATCTACAACAAATTGTAACTCGGTATCTTTGCAAACGGTGTCATTGCTGGTATAATTTTTCCAAAGGCTTCTTGCATGGAGACATCAGTTGGCTTAGTATTGTGCATTTTGTATCCTCCCCTTCTGCTTGTAGCAGATTATTTATGGTGTTTGTGTAAAAACCACTATGGTCGTTGTTTAAATTAAACAAAAGGGTGAAATGTTAGAGTCTGTAAACAAGTCAGGATGGCGCCTGGCAAATGTTAGAGTCTGTAAACAAAATGTAAACATTTTGCCAGAGGGAGTGGTTTGTGAAGTAACGCCAGCTAGCGGTTAAGTGTGGAGAGTCCTTATTGGTTGACTGCTGTATGGAGTTTATGCTAATTAAGATAAGCTGTGTAAAATGTATAAATACCTCTGTTGTCCTATAATAAACGGCTCCCAGTCGTGCTGTATCAATGTACACAAGTTGTTCGTCACACACACACACACACACACCCCACACACCCCCCCCCCCGTTA